>NC_052512.1:31911228-31943728 GCF_014356525.2 Nilaparvata lugens
ATTGCGTGAGTAGTCGTTCATCAGTTTTCACTTTTAGTATAGTCAGATAGTTATTTTTCAGGGAGCAGTCCCAAGTTAATTTTTCTCAAAGGTTTCCTTACTTGAACTCTAGTTCATTTCCCATTGAATCCGTGGCAAAATGTTGATCTCTCATGAAACGTTCATTCGCGAGAGAACAATAACCTACTGCTACACTTGTACTTCGATTCACTTTAAACTGTCAGCATTCGTTGAATTGGAAGCGTTTGTGTTATTCATGGGTAATACTAACAGTATAAGTTGTGAGTTGAGTGCCGATGTTCGAATATTAATTTCAAATTGACGTGCTCAGGCTGAAAATTAATGCATTGGGTAGGACGAAAACCATGAATAGACATTTCACATTCAGAAGCTCAGTGTATAGTGTTGTTACGATCTCGATTATTTATTTCATTCATTCCGAATCGTTTGGAATCTTGTGCAATATTGTCTCAAGTCATAATTATTATATGTTCATATAGTCAGCCATATAATATAATAGAGTCAGATATTATACTACTCATAGTATCCAGTTTCACCTGATGTAAGTAACACATCTTTATATCAACCTGAAATGAGTAAAACTTCCTTCATGTAGGCTACATAATCTCACATTATTTTTAATGTTCTATTCTTTATTCGGAATGCTCCAATCAAAGATTTCTATTAGATTATAGCGTATCGCTTTGGACCAACCCTTCAAATTTTGAAAAAAAATTAAATTTGGTCATAACTTTGTTCAGGGTACCAGTACTTCTCTTACATGAAAAAAATGTTTGTAAGTTTTTCCCACTCACAAGTTTCCAGATATCTAGGTGGTAGGCTACTTGAAAGTACTTTTGATCCCTGAGAAAGTCTATTTTTTCGGAAAACTCATAACCAAAATAAATCACAGTATTTGCTAATGTTCCTCCTAGATCTACTTTGTATTATTATACTATGATTCTTCTTCTTCTTCTTCTTCTTCTTCTTCTTCTTCTTCTTCTTCTTCTTCTTCTTCTTCTTCTTCTTATAATCAAGTATTACACTGTTCCCACTCACATTCAACTGCTATTCACGACTTACTATGTGTAATTATATTATATTCAAATGTCCCATTCTGAGGATAATGAATGTTATTGCCATCTTTTGCGTGGTCTGCCAACCTCTCTCTTGGCTACAGGCTGATAATTGAATTTTTTTAAAGAAAACCTCTCAGCAGGCATTCTTTTGACATGCTTCTTCCATTTATGCCGATACTGCGCCACTCTCTCATTCAGACCGAAGATATTAAAATTACTTCTGATATCCTCATTCCCCATTCCTGATAATAATGATCTCTTCTATCACACCTCTTGGTTCTGCGAAGAAATCTCATTTCGGCTGCCTGCACTCTACTCTCAAGTAGTTTTATTTTCACCCACGATTCACTGCCGTAGAGGAGGATTGGAGCTGCCATTAATCTATAAGATTTCATAATTTTGTCTCTCCTACCTTTTTTGCCCAAGGTCCTGCTGATATTTCCACAAATCATTTGGAGCTTCCCTATTTTCTTTTCAGTATCCAATTCTTCTTTGTAACATCCTATATATTCAGTCACTATGAATTATCTTGATCATAAATAATATTCTTTATTGTATAACTTATAATTTGGGAAAACTACATAGAAATGAGTATTCTACATTCTACATAGAATACAACGAGTATACAGTAGAATGTAACATTCTATACAATGCTACATTCTTCACTCTCTGTAAAGTTGTTATGATGATGAACTATTCAATTTGTTATAAAGTATTAAAGGTGATTGACTACTGACTGACAGGTCTATGTGAGTTCAGTTTCAATTATTTTGTGAAATAGCTGGAGCTGTTGCTCGCCAGTGCTGCCCACACACGCTTGTCAGCTGTGCCAACCAGGAGAAATTGCGGGGGTCGGTTTACTTCTATTGCCAACATATTATTTCATTTTTTTTACATTTTCTGTAATTATTGTGCTTTCTTTTGTGAGAATGAAGTTATTATTATTATTATTATTATTATATTATTATTATTATATATATTGAAACATACCCACTGAATATCTCAATATTAACGATGAAGATAAAGATAACATTGGAACGTTATTTCTACTTCCACGTCTTCGGAGATTATTCTTTTGTAGAGATGAAGATGAGTTTCAGTTTTTCGCACAGTTTTGACTCTTACAACATCAACTCTATTTTCTTTTGCAGCCAATTTACAAGCGGAACAGAAGTGCTAGAAATGAAAAATATGCAAATCATTTCTCTATCCTGCGTTGTGTTGATAACGCTCTCAGTTATTTCAATACTAGCCCATGATGAGGGATCACAGCCAAGGGTGGATCTACCACCATCTGCAGTAAGACCAGGAAACCGAGCACCAACACAAGCGGCAATGGCACGAAGGACTGCAACACGCCCGGCCACTATTGAGGGCGTCACAGCCCGTAAGTACACTATTATACATTGTTAAGTTGACTTCTTAGTCCAGACAACGAAGGGTTATGGAGAGAAAAGTTTGCAAGATAATTTTTCTCCTCGCAGTTCTGTTTAGGGTCATGAGGACGTCAACATAGTCAATAGTCCACACCACTACCGACTGTGTTGAGTGAGTGGGGTTGTTGAAGATATTATTTTTTGGATTCTCGCATTATGATAAAGTAATTAATTTACTTTATCTGACTATTTTAAGAACAATAATTAGTGATGAATAGTCTATATTTTGAGCACAATAATTAGTGATAAATAGTCTACATTTTGAGCACAATAATTAGTGATAAATAGTCTACATTTTAAGCACAATAATTAGTGATAAATAGTCTACATTTTAAGCACAATAATTAGTGATGAATAGTCTACATTTTAAGCACAATAATTAGTGATAAATAGTCTACATTTTGAGCCACAATAATTAGTGATAAATAGTCTACATTTTGAGCACAATAATTAGTGATAAATAGTCTACATTTTGAGCACAATAACTAGTGATAAATAGTCTACATTTTAAGCACAATAATTAGTGATAAATAGTCTACATTTTAAGCACAATAATTAGTGATAAATAGTCTACATTTTAAGCACAATAATTAATGATAAATAGTCTACATTTTGAGCACAATAATTAGTGATAAATAGTCTCGTCTGTTACTCACTCAATGACATTGTCAGGAAAGTTTCGAGTTCAGAAATATAATTATAAGCCAGAATTTAGGATTCAATAAGATTAAAAATCAAGGACAATGATAAAAACGTTCAATGTTATATTGTTGAATCCTGAAAAAGGACGATTTAATTTCGTTATCCAAGGAGCTTGATCTGTGGAAAGGTTCGAGGAATATGTGTTCTCAATTTGAAGCTGATTGATCAAATATTACGAGAGTTATTGTAGAACATACAAACAATCAGATGGACAACGTTTTTGGGCTTGAGTCAGAAGTAAAAACTTGCTAAAGCTCGTCCAGTGATTGTAGATATGTCTATCTTGTATATTTTTGAAGATTCTTGCAAATGAGTTTACAGTAGATATTGACCTGTAATTTAATAAGTAGCTGAATAATTTGCCGCTTTTGAAGATTGGAGTGACTCTTGCTTCTTCCCACATGCTTGGAAACTTGTTTTTATCAATGGATGAATTGAAAAAAACAATACTAAAGAGGTTTGATAGAAGTTTACGAAAGTTCTTTATATCTCCAAAACTATACGATCAGAATAAAAAACTGATATTTGAATATTTTACACTTATAAGAGCGAATATCTCGAAAACTGTAAGGCTCAACTCACACTTACGCGACTCAGGTCGAGAAGAAACTCGACCACAGTCGAGAGCATGACTGTGTTTTCAAATGGTGATGTCGCGGAGACTAGAATCGACTGGTCTGAGTGTCACCATTTTGGAAACACATATGCTCTCGACTGTAGTCGAGTGTCTCTACGACCTGAGTCGCGTAGGCCTAAGTGTGAGTTGATCCTTACAGTTTTCGAGATATTTGCTCTTAGAAGAGTCAAATATTCTAATAGCAGTTTTTTATCAAATTTTTTGCTCTTTCAGGGCTTATAACTATCCAACAATGCATCATAAAAACGAATGTTTATCATACAAATTTAGAGCAACAGATTCTCTTCGATGTATCATTTCACTATTCTATGTTTTCCTCACATTGCTATAGCATCTTCAATGTGGAGAGTGAAATTCTCATTTTGTAACTATGAAATATTATTTCACGAACAATTTTCAAGGGAATGCTTGGAACACAATTCTTTCCAATCGTCACACTTTCGACAAGTGCCAACTTGTTTCAAATTACTGAGAATTTAACCTCACCCCCCACCATGAAAGCTAATATGACAATTGAAGGAAAGCATGAAGGAAATTTGGAAATCATGCAACATCAATAATTACTGAGAATGTTTTCTCTTTATTTAAATTGTATTGTGTTTTTGGGAGATAGAATTCATTTTTCTTTTATTCACTCATTAAAGTCTCGTTCAACTTGAGGAGAAGAGTAGAAGCAAACGTTGAAGTGGAAAAACTCATACTACTTGACAGTGACAGTCCAGTCAATCGTGATTTAACTTCTAGATTGATGGAATGTGTGTGTGTGTGTGTGTGTGTGTGTGTGATACTTTACCAGATTGTCTGATCCCAGACTTGGCATATCCATCATGATTTCAAACCTAGGATGGCTGAAATTAAGTCCGCTCCACACATACAAACTTGCATGATCATGCCAGCTTTCAAAAAATGAGACTATACGTGTGGACAGAAGATGTGACGTTTGACAAAAGTGTAATCTTGGAGGTCGATCGCCAATCTACCAAGGGAACAATGTTCCAAGTAATCTATGAAATTCATTCACATCGATTCAATCTGAGTTTGAATATTCTTTGACTTTGCATGGAAGTCAAGCACTCGTTCGTCTCGCTTTTTTCACTTTTTCCATCATTGCTTTTTGTCCCTTATGAAATATTCTAAAGTGCTGTCTCTTATTCTAGAAATGGCCAATATGAATCTCCATAGATAGTTCAGACCCTCAAAGTTCAGCCTCTATGAAAATTCTCATTCCTATTCAATTTTATTTAACTGAGGTAAGCCCACGATATTACTCAATAAACCTTCCAAATATAGTAGGGGTGGATAGTACGAACCTTCTCATTGGTACAAGTACAAAACTAACATTTTTCATGTTCTCATAGTAACTATGTATGATACTGTTTTTGTAGTGAATAGTCAGTACCCTGTGGACCCTGTCACTTTGCTGGATATCCAGCGCACCTGGATAAGTGCACCCGAAATCTGGAAATCTGGAAAAGCAAGAACCCCTATGAATCGTATTTTAGTACTCCAACCTTTCCAGTGTAGCCCATATGAAACTCAAGCTTCCCATTTAATACTTTGTAGTTCTTGAAAGTTCTGAAAAACACAGAGCAATGGCAGAATACTAGAGTCCTTGAATGAGAACATTTTCAAACTCATGATGGGTCGAACTAATGATTTGTTACGATGTCTATGGAATTTGGAAGATAAGTTCACAAAGTAACTTTAATTGGATGAATATGATATGCTACTCAAATAGAATAATATTCTCTAAGTATAGGAATCATTTTCTAATCGGTAAGAATATAATATCATTTCATCTGAAGAGAAGAAACAGAGATATTTTTGCAATATGAGGGTTATTATATTTTGAAAATTTCAAATCAATTTAAAATTTGAATCGAGATGGGAACTTCTTATTAATGGCAGCTAAGAGAACATGTTCTAGGCGAGCAAAGCAAGTCTTCTGCCTGGGATTTTATATTTTTTAAATTTTCTTCATCATTTCATTCAAAAAGAAAGGTTTATTCAATCTCAATTCGAAGATTCCTCTAGTCGTGGGCTTCCTTCCTTCGAATTGAATTCTTTAAAAATGAGAATTTTCACGGCTGTGCGAGGGGGCTGAGCTCACACTCACCTCTCAGGATATTTGGATCTGCTAAGCTGGGAAAGGAGAAGAAGAAGAAGAAGGAAAAGAAGGTGTAGAAAAGGAGGAAGAAGAAGGAAAAGGAAAGAAGATTAATTGATTTAAATCACTATTATGTACTATTAATCACATTATAACTATTACTACTATTGAATAATATTACACTTTAGATGTAGCATAATTAGTTCAGTCAAGGAAAGGGTATAAAGGGAAAAGTTGGGAAGACAATTTTTGACCGCGCAGCCCTGTTCAGGGTAGTGAGGAGATAATCATATCAAAAGTCCCCACCCCCACCAACTGTGCTAAGGGGGTAGGGGTGGTTTAAAGGTACCATTTCTTGGCTTCTCGCATGAAACTCAAAAACTAGTAGGAAATTATGTAAGCTTCAATTTGATATATGACAGTAGAGTCCTTAGGATACATAGTTTTTGTTAGTTATATTTTTTGAGTTATTTGCGAGAAACCATGAAATGGTACCTTTAAACCACCCTCACCCTCTTAGCACAGTGGGTAGGGATGGGGACTTTTGATATGATTACCTCCTTACTACCCTGAACAGAGCTGCGGAGTTAAAAATTGTCTTCCAAACATTTCCCTCTATACCGTGTTTTGAGCATTCATTGCCTGGACTAAATGAAATTAATTACCAATGTATTGTATTGTTGTAATTCATTCCATTCTATCTTTTGTATGTAAGTTCAGGTTGACTATACATTATAACACTTTTGAGATTTTTGAGTGCTAAGCCAATAATTAATTAGTAAATTTCATGATTATTTCAACTGTTAAGTAAATCCTTCAAAAATAACGTTCACTGATATAATATGTATATTGATATAATTTACATGTTTTGTGTATGTACCTTGTCAAGCAGCCTCTTTGAGGTTCGCTCAAGGTAGCTTATTCGTTCAATAAACGTTTTATCTATTCTATTCTATTACAATTATTTCTATTTCATTATAATTAAATTACTATATTCCATCTCATGATAGTATAAGGCCATCACATACAGCAACAGATGGACGTATGTAATAAGACGGAGGAAAAGTCTCTCCTCAGGTTATCTAATGTTGCAACCAGAGACAAACGAATATCTAGACAACTAATATAACGACAAAGTATTCTGTTCTCTTTGTTGCAACGCACACAGACACAGCCGGTCTATGTGTGCAGACCAAAGACCTTAAAGAGATATAGACTCACAATGCCTATGCCTTCCCAATGATAGCTCTTACTTGAAATTGAAGGCCGCCATTGGGGTATTTTAGCACGTGATATTATATTTATTATTTATTTGTAATACTATAGATCACAAAGGCATTGGTGGCATTGGTATGTAATAATCTTATGGGTTGCCCCCTCAATGGCGGATTTCAATTCCAAGTACGACACTAGCGCTGCATGTGAGTCTATGCATCTTTAAGGTCTTTGGTGCAGACGTTTTTGAATAGATTGCACCAAGACGATGTTCTAAATGTCTTCATGCTTCCCTTTCATTTGGCGCATGAACTGAATATAGTCTACTGCTAGATCTACAAGCAAACTCCTATAGCATTTCAGCATATATTAATTTATTGGTTAGAAAGTTATTCCTATTGAAAGTCCGAAAATGATGACATTTCGGCCTAGCAATTTCATATTTTGACAAATAAGGGCTTACGCTCGCGTTTTTAAAGAAAATTTTCTATAAACGTTTTAGCTCATTTCATGACCTTCAAAATGGTTTATCATAATCATTTATACTACTACAATCTCCTATAGTCTTAATTGCTCAGATAATCTGCACTATGAACGATTTCTCCGCATTTGATGCCAGTGTCAGTGTACCACCAACAGATGGTTTCATAGAAACAAACAGATCATGTGCGAGGAATTTGTTATCAAGTGAACCTGAAACTCCATGTGAGATAGAGCAGTCTACCTGGTCTCAGGTTGTAGAGCAAAAAACTACGCCCAGAGGGATTTCGAATCATACATTCCAATAGTGACAATATGATCGGGAGATATAATCGATTAAAAACAGCAATTCCTTGAAATTTCTATTTGCGAAAATATGACTAATTTTAGAATAATTGTAACTTATTAGTACTCATTAGAAATGGAAATCATCATTTGGATGACCAGGTTCCTCGAATGCAGCAATCTGATTGGAGACATGCAGCACGGATTCAGAAGGGGGAGGTCGACCTCATCTGCTGTGATTAGTCTTGTGGATAGGATTCACAATGCTTTTGAAGAACAGGGATCAATTGGCCTTGTTCTATGTGACTTATCAAAGGCATTCGACTGTGTCTCCCATGAAGACCTGCTCAGGTGGTTAAAAAGTTATGGTTTTCAGGGCAGAGCATGAGGTATGGTTGCTGATCACCTTGGTAACAGACAGCAGGTTGTGTTCATCATGGATGCTACTTCAGATAGAGCAGGAGTACCACACGAAGTACCCCAAGGCTCAGTGCTTGGACCACTGTTATTCCTGATCATGATGAATTACCTGCATCTGCGGAACTCCAGCCTGCTAAAAAGTAAATTCGTATGGCTATGTTGGTGGGGAGTCCCTTGCAGGAAGGTCCCACCGCCTGAATATATAATTTGAGCCGTCAATGGGCCTTACGACTGTCCAGCCTGCTTTTTGCGGATGATACCACCATCTAGAGACAGGGCAAGGGGCCAGAGGGAGCTAAGCTGGAGGCTCACGAGCTTTTTGAGAAGGCAAGGAGTTGGTTTTGCACAAATAAGCTCAAGTTGAATAAGAGCAAAACCCAAGAGATGCTGTGTACACTGACCAGAACAGCGATTGGATAATAATTAATGAAACAATATAAAATCTCGTAGCAACATTTTTTTTTGAAAAAAAAACTTTAAAATAGTTTAACAACTAGTTTCGGTGATATCACATTATCAGATTCTTAAGTTTTTTTAAAAAAATAAAGGGTGCTATGAGATTTTATATTGTTTTATAAATTTGAAAAGTAGCCCTTGTCAATGAAGTGTTTTTTGGATAATAATTGTATAAATAATAATAATAATAATAATAATAATAATAATAATAATAATAATAATAATAATAATAATTTCAATTTTCAATTTCAATTTATTTCATTTAAAGTTACATAGTATCATATACATACAGTGTTTTTTTGCTCCTCTAGCTTAGAGCTAATTGAGGAGTATTCAAATTTCATACTACATCATAATAGTTACCGTATACATTCTATAAATACTACAAATGAAAATTTTTGTAAAGTGTTCAATAAACTAAATTGAAAGTCTATTATAGTTTCTATCTGGGATTTGATATTAAAGTTCTAATTTCTACCACTTGAATCACAACATTAGTCACTCTATATTCTACTAAATTGGTGATCAACCTTGCAGACATTATTGTCTCTTGCATTTAGGTGGCTTTGAACAGCTGACTAGCTGAACCAACATGCACAAATGCACATCACATCACATCACATCACATAATATTACATTTCCAAAAAATAATTTGGAGTGCTAAATTTGAAGAAATTATCAAATAGTTTCCAGTTTACAAATTACAAAGCTATTGTTAATTTTAAGTTACAATCAAGTTTTTAAACCAATTTTTGTATCACTTTTCTTCAAATTTCTCTTGTTTCTATTACTTTAAGATTTTTGTCCCATTTTATTTCTTTTTGCTTCTTCGGCCATATCGTAGAAAGCCTTTTTCTCTTCAGGAGTCATCTTTTTCCATAAGCTGGCTCCTTTTTTAGCAATTTGCGTCACTTTTTCGTTTTTCATTTGCGGATTTTGACGCAAGCCGCGCAAAAAGTTGAAAAACGGATTATCAACAATATTACAATACATACACAGTCATAGAATACAAAAACATAACCTATCCTCCAAAAAAACATTTATTATACTACAAACTGTAATATACACTCTCTTAATCATTTTCAACTGCTTCTAAAGCACTTTTTTGTTTACAATATTAAAATTATTCTTATTTATTTATTCATCCATAGTTTTTTCTTTTCCATTTCCCATTGTACAGTGCAGTTTATTATTGTCTACTATGTGCAAACTAACCTATCTACTAACTAACCTATTAGAATATTAACAATAATCTTCAACATATCTTTTCATTCAAACAATTCCTATAAAATAATTCTTAAGTTTAGTTTTTATTTCATTTCTTTGTAAATTTTTTAATTCTGGTGGCAAATCGTTCAACAGGTAAGGGATTCTGTATATTAATAGGTTCTTACCATAATTATTATTATAACGCTGTGCTCTAATAGCCTATTTCTCAAACCATAACTTATTTCGTTTATTTCCCTTAATTCATCTTCAAAATAATGTCTGGACAAATCAGTGTATTTTGCGAGAGATTCTGGTGTCATAATACCCAATATTCCAAGCTCGACTCCATTAAATAATGTATTGCTACTCTTCTAACTACATCATACAACGCTGTCTCAAATACACTGGTGCTAAACTATGAATTGTAATACCATAGAATATTATACTTTGAATCATAGAGAAATAGATAATTCTTTTAATATTTATTGGAAAACAGTGGCTAATTCTAGAGCATTTGTATAAAGCAGCTTTCATAATTCGCAGCATCCTATTATTGTGTGAATTGAATTTCATGTCTGCATCAAAAACAACTCCTAGATGCTTAATATTCTCACTGAATTCCAATGCTGACACCTGCATGTGTTTCTCAAATTATTATATCTTAGACATTCTGCTTTATGGCAAATTAATTATAATTGTACAAACCTACGTTAATTCTAGGATTTCTAAATATATTACCTTGTTTTCTGTGAATTTATCTTGATACCGTTGTTGAAAAAATATTTACTAGCCAAATTGAGATCCTCTTGCATGTCCACAATAATAATAATAATAATATATAATAATAATAATAATAATAATATAATAATAATAATATAATAATAATAATAATAATAATAATAGCCTATAGGCCTATAGGGACCTGTTTATTGAAACAGAAGGATTTTTGATTGCCATACAGGATCAAGTAATTGCAACAAAAAATTATCAAAGGCATATATAATGAAGCTGCCTATAAATAATTATTTATGCAGACGTTGTGGCTTGGCACCTGAGACTATTCAGCACATCATGTCGGCATGTCAATCACTGGCAGCTACTGACTATTTGAAGCGCCACAATGCAGTAGCTGGGATCTTGCATCAGGACCTTGCTCTGAAGTACCAAATCATCAATCAGAAGCTGCCCTACTACTCGTACAAGCCATCCCCAGTCTTGGAGAATGAGACACATAAGTTATATTGGGATCGGTCGGTGCTGACAGACAGAACAGTTGCTCATAATAGGCCAGATATCATACTCATGGATAAGGTAGCCAAGGAAACAACACTAATAGATGTTGGCATACCATGCTGCCACAACTTGGACCAGTATTATAATGAAAAGGTCTCCAAGTACCTTCCCTTGGTTGCTGAGATCAAGGATGTCTGGATGCAAGAAAAGGTCACAATTGTTCCTGTCATTATCTCCACGGTTGGAGTTGTAACTAGAAAAGTGTCAGCAAATCTTTGTCAGATGGGAATATCGAAAAGTGCAAAATATGCCATGGAAAGAGCAGTTGTTCTCAGCACAGCATCCATTGTGAGATCATTTTTGAACATTCCAGTTTAGTAATGCACCAAAGTCTTGCCAAAGGCCGACTTTGAGTGCAATAAACACTCACTTGTCATGTGATGAATGAAATGATAATAATGATAATAATAATAATAATATGACGTGAACCCCACTATAGTCATGTGGTTTGTTTAGAACACTCGAATAATAATATTAAAACTCTTCTATGTTATTGAAACAATATACACATGATTTTATCAAAGGAATAGATAGAATATTGAACAGAGACAGAGAGAGAATTATACACTAATTCACATTAAATGACTGTATTGTTAATAAATCATCCAACGAACTTCACAAAGTATCATAAAATTTAATGAATGAGAATAAAGATTGAATGCAATTTTATAAAATAACGATAATATAGGCCTATAGTGTGATGTAACTTCATAAATCGGCGGTATTTCAACAAAATAATAATGTCGATTCTCTAAGAAGGATATAAAATATCCTCCCCTTTAACACACGACCGGGAGAGATAGAGATAAAGAGAAAGAGAGAGAGATAGAGATAGAGAGAAAGAGAGAGATATCTAGAAAGATAGACAGATAGATAGATAGATAGATAGATAGAGAGAGAGAGAGAGATAGAGAGAGAGAGAGAGAGAGGAGAGAGAGAGAGAGAGATTGAGTACTTTATTTATGTAGATTACAATATATACAGTACTGGCTTATACACTTATATAAAATAGCTTACAATACAGAAAAAATCTGGTGTGGTACACTCACACAACTTTCCTTGCTCATTGAACTGTAAGCCTCATTCTCAAACGTGAATAATTTAGGGGAATAACATAATGACGATTGGCGGCAAAATATTTGCAACTACGATCAGACTACTGTATATGTATATATAATTGTTTTCAGAGTACTTTTTCCTTTGTGTAAATTGTGAAATTCGATGATTTTTTTTTAAAGTCGTCAAAACAGCTGTTCTACAGATGAAATATCTTGACTATGATTGTGTTCTTTTTATAAACTGCTCTACCTACCTACCTACCTCATGCACGAGAAGGAGGTTACAAAGTCCATTTCTCAAGGATGAGGTGGACCCCCCATTAGGTCCCCAGGAAAAAGACTCATGCCAGTTGATAGAGCTGATAAATAACTATACAGGGTATGAATTTGAAAGAAATCGTTAGAGCCGTTTTCGAGAAAATCGTGAAAAACATGGTTTTTTAGTAACTGTCATTTTTCTCAAGAATATTATGGAGCTCCTGCAATTTTCTCAGAAATGAGACTCATGTCAGTTATAAATAGCTATCTATGGTATAAATTTGAAGAAAATCGTTGAAGCCGTTTTCGATAAAACCGTGAAAAACATGGGTTTTTAGTCATTATTCGCCATTTTTCTCAAGAATATTACGGAGCTCCTGAAATTTTCCCAGAAATGAGACTAATGCCAGTTGATAGGGCTTATAAATAACTATCCATGGTATAAATTTGAAGAAAATCGTTAGAGCCGTCTTCGAGAAAAACGTGAAAAACATGGTTTTTTAGTAATTATCCGCCATTTTTTCCGCCATCTTGGATTGAATTTCTTATTGTCGGATCCTCATGGTATAAGGACCTTAAGTTTGAAATTTCAAGTCAATCGGTTAATTAGAAATGGAGTTATCGTGTTCACAGACATACACACATACACATACACACACACACACACACACACACACACACACACACACACACACACACACACACACACACAGACCAACACCCAAAAATCATGTTTTTGGATTCAGGGGGCCTTGAAACGTATAGAAAACTTGAAATTAGGGTACCTTAATTTTTTTGGAAAGCAATACTTTCTTTACCTATGGTAATAGGGCAAGGAAAGTAAAAATATAGATGAATTTACATAATTTAGACTAAGAAAATAATTATTGAACTGTATATGATACGAAAAAAGCAATTTGTAATAACTAAAGATAATATTGTTATGCATCTACATAAATTGGCGGAGCTTTGTACATATTCTTTTCGGTCACAAAATTTTTTTGTTTTTTCAAAGCTTGGAATTTTCCAATTATTTGTAATTAATTTAATTCAATTTAGAAGTATTTTTTTGATTAAAAAATGATTTTTGTTTGTATGGATTGTAAATTGAGTGTGTAATTGAAGAATTTTGAAGTGACTCTTATAACCTCTAGCTACATTTGGACTGTTGTATAAATTAGAATTGGAACCGTTTTGGGCGCAAGTTAGCCTGTGGTACTTTTCTGTGAGTTGCATAATAATTCTGAATGATTCAATGATTCAATATCAATGTCAATTCTTCGGAAAGAATATTAAAATATCCTCCCCACTAACTCTCTCTATCAAAACGTTAATTTCATTAATTAAACTAAGGATTAATTAATTAAATAAGGACTAATTTCTTAGGAACTGAGAAAGAAGAGAGAGAGAGAGAGAGAGAGAGAGAGAGAAGAGAGAGAGAGAGAGTGAGAGAGAGAGTGAGAGAGAGAGAGAGAGAGAGAGAGAGAGAGAGAGAGAGAAGAGAGAGAAGAGAGAGTGAGAGAGTGATGGATAGGACTTCTGTATTCATGTGAGAAATAATGTACATCAGAAGAGAGAGAGAGAGAGAGAGAGAGAGAGAGAGAGAGAGAGAAAATATTTATTTTGTAACATTTCATTCCTTATGTAATTCATTCTACTTATCGATAGTAAGATCTGTCTACCTATTGTTTTCCAGTTGATTATAGTGAGGTCCACGCTATAATGGCAGTGGAGGAAGATAGGAGTACAGCGTTGCCGATTCTCTGCCATGGCACACACTGTCATCCATACAGTACAGCTGATACAACAGTTACTACATATCGATAGGCCTATACCTAACGATAGGTGTGTAACACCTCAGGTGATTAACACCTGAAGAAGATGTGGTTTATTTGTAGTTCAGTTTGTTTATCTATATAAAAGCGAAATGGCACTCACTCACTGACTGACTGACTGACTGACTCACTCACTCACTCACTCGCAGAACTAAAAATCTACCGGACCAAAAACGTTCAAATTTGGTAGGTATGTTTAGATGGCCCTTTAGAGGCGCACTAAGAAATCTTTTGGCGATATTTTAACTCTAAGGGTGGTTTTTAAGGGTTTAGGGCCGGTTGCACAACAGCCGGTTAAATTTTAACCGTGATTAATCTCACGAGAACCAATCAGAGAAGGCGTTTCTGAAAAGACGGCTTCTCTGATTGGTTCTCGTGAAATTAATCACGGTAAATATTTAACCAGCTGTTGTGCAATCGGCACTTAAAGTTCTTTTAGCATGTATAATCTTCTTTATATATGTATATATATATATATATAAAAACGAAATGGCACTCACTCACTGACTGACTGACTCACTCACTCACTCGCAGAACTAAAAATCTACCGGACCAAAAACGTTCAAATTTGGTAGGTATGTTTAGTTGGCCCTTTAGATGCGCACTAAGAAATCTTTTGGCGATATTTTCACTCTAAGGGTGGTTTTTAAGGGTTTAAAGTTCTTTTAGCATGTATAATCTTCTTATTCCAATATCTTAAAATTATAATTGAAATTTCCATACCATATGTTAATATAGAACTATAATCTAGAGAGAGTACCTCTTCGAAACAGTTGTTCTGGTAACTAAATTAAAAATTTTTTAGTTTGGCATTAAGTTGAGTTGACTTTGTTAGGTTGGCACCAAGTTAAAGATTGAAATGCATTTATCCAGGACCTCCTAAATACCAATTTATCCAATTAGCCAAAATTAGCGTTTTCTCAGCTTTTCTGCGTTTCCTCACCTTTTTCAATAATTGAAGGAAATATATTAAAAAAATTCAGTACACAGGTTTAGCTGAGGGAAGAATTTTGTTCGCCAAAGATACGCCGATATAGTAACAGGTTTTTTCGAGATCAAATGACCTAATACGTTCAAATTCGGTACAGAGGTTCCGCTGAGGTCTACATGCAGGCGAGCGAAGCGAGCCCGCTGATCTCATTTTCGGACGATCCAGTCGGGGGTCCAGGGGGCGGAGCCCCCTGGCTAGACGGATATGGCGAGCGAAGCGAGCCTGACGGCTAGTTTATTTATAGAATCAGCCAAGCACGGCAGTAGATTTTCATGGAATTTGGCAGGAATGTTCCTTTTTGAATTGCGCGTTCAAAAATGGTTCATTGAAATTTTACATTTTCGGGATGATATAAAAGGGAAAGTAATATCTTATATATATGTGATATCGGGGCACCGAGCTCCGATCGTTATTTTTTTATTTATTGATAAACAGAACACAATTCTCTAAAATGATCGTGTTTATATTTCACAGTTGGCTATACGTCAGCTTATGAATTTCGGGAATGCGATATTTCGATTTTCCACAGGATCACTCGCTCACTTTTTACTATCCACAGACGACAAAGTCTCAGCTGTTTCAGCCAAGGATGAATATTTTCCTTTCAATGTTGTTCAGCGAGTTTTCCCAAGGATGAGACCTAGTGCAATCGAATTTTTATATCATAAACCTACTATGTTCCAAATTTCGTGAAAATCGTTAGAGCCGTTTTCGAGATCCGTTGAACATAAATACCCAAAAATAAAAATAACCAGATAACCAGATTATAAAAAATAAACAGAAATTGCTCGCTTAATATAATAGGATACCGTATTATAGTAATGAACCATACTCAGGAAGAAAATGGAGAAGAAGAAGAAGAAGAAGAAAAGAAGAAGAAGAGAGAGAAGAAGAAGAAGAAGAAGAAGAAGAAGAAGAAGAAGAAGAAAAGAAGAAGAAGAAGAAGAAGAAGAAAAGAAGAAAAGAAGAAGAAGAAGAAAAGAAGAAGAAGAAGAAAAGAAGAAGAAGAAGAAAAGAAGAAGAAGAAGAAGAAGAAGAAGAAGAGAAAAGAAGAGAAGAAGAAGAAGAAGAAGAAGAAGAAGAAGAAGAGAAGAAGAAGAAGAAGAAGAAGAAGAAGAAGAAGAAGAAGAAGAAGAAGAAGAAGAATGAGAATAAGAAAAAGATAGCAAAATGCTGGCGTTTATGCAAATATTAGTGGGTAACCTTCATTGATTCCGCGGTCTTTAAGGTCGGAAATCGGATGCGAAAGTTGTTATACCAAATAATATTCATATGTTGGGATTATAATGTATTCTTCCTATATTTATATTCAGCGTCAACCAACGTTTGCGTAGATAATAATTTCCCCAATAATTGGTTAGCCAGGTTGGTAGACCTGCTTTCTTACGCACACTGGAGGCTTCAATCATCCCTCAACACTCCGTGTCTCTCATACAAGAAACACCATCCTAGGTGAGAACACCTCTGTATAGCTCTCTATAGATTCTTCAATCTAAAATCAGTTAAACAGACTGTAACCACTAGTTAGCCACCAGTTAATAGTTAACTGACCGATTCATTCCATCTTTTTGCTACAAACACTGAACTTCAAAACTCCCAAGTTCATTTCCAGTTATGTCATACTAACATCTACAAGGAATCTCCCTCCAGTGCCTGTAGTTAACTCACGATATTTTTAGTTGAATATAACTATATTAGTTAACTAACAATTTTAGTTAACTACTATCCGCCGTTGTCAACTGAATTGGATCTTTCTTCAAGGGGACTTCAAAGTTTTCAAAATTTCTACCACGGTGAGTGATAAGATATAATATTATTGTTAAACCATTTAGAATTTCCCCAGTTCCTGACAAATGTTGTATGAAATTTCCTTGAAATCTCGCAGGTTCCTCAAATTGTTATAATTTGTTCCTACTCCTTCTTCTTCCTCTTCTTCTTCATCTTCTTCTTCTTCTTCTTCTTCTTCTTCTTCTTCTTATCTTCTTCTTCTCTTCTCTTCTTATTCTTCTTCTTCTTCCTCTTCTTCTTCATCTTTTTTTCTTCTTCTTCTTCTTCTTCTCCTTTTCTTCTTTTCTTCTTCTTCTTCTTCTTCTCTTCTTCTTCTTCTCTTCTTCTATTCGTCTTCTTTTTCTTCTTGTGTTCTTCTTCTTGTGTTCTTCTTTTTCTTTTTTTTCTTCTTCTTCTTCTTCTTTGTTTTTTCTTTTGTTTGTTCTTCTTTTTTTTCTTTTTCTTTTTCTTTTTCTTTTCTTCTTCTTCTTCTTCTTCTTCTCTTCTTATCTATAGCAGAAGCTTTATGCATTTGTCCCCTCCAACTACATTATTTATTCTCGATTATAAAGGTTATTTCGTTTAATGAAATATTATTATTATTAAGATTTATACTCGCTCAAATACTGTAGGTCATTTTTTACAAATAAAATTTCAATTTTCTTCATATTCAGAATTTTTCCAGTTTTTAATATATAGTCTATTATATTATTTATTTCCTCAAAACCTTCACCGGTTCTCAAACTTTCTCAATACATTTATGTTTTTCAACTCCTCCCATTCCATCTATTGTTGATTATGAAAATGAAATCCTAAATAATGGAACACTTCTTTTATAAACCCCAACTTCTTCTTAAACAAAAAACTTAATTTAAATTAATGTAGTCTATGTTATCTATACTATAATAAAGGAAAGTACTGGCTTATACACGTACGGGATAGGAAAGTTATGTTTGAAGCATCATCACGTCTAAACTACTGGACTGATAAACTTGAAATTTTGCATATATAGATTCTTGATTAACCTAGGATGGTTATAGGCATATTCTTAATTCTTCAATGAATGAATAAAAAGGCCTTCATTTAACAAAGCTAAGAATAAAAAACAAAAAATCATGAAAAACATTTCATATGCATAATTAATTACTTAATTCAAGGAAATAAGAAAACAAACTAAGTCATTCAATTTTGGCATAACCGAGAAGGTTGTCTGCCAGGAGTCGGTTATCAATATATCTGTGAAAAATTTTAAGATATTAAGAGAAAAATATACACTAAAAATAAATACGTATATACTGTTGACAAAATCAATAATGCCAACAATCATAAAACAAAAAACAATCAATAATAAATGATCAAACCTAATTAAAACAAAATTTCAATAATTAAACTCTACTAACACCATATCAATAATTCTTCAATATTTCAGTAGGTAACTTTTTAATTTTGTCAAGTTTCAAATAGACCCTTGCGGAGCACGGGTTACCTGCTAGTCTATAATATTGTTTATACTCTCATTCTCTCATTTTCTTGTTTCATCTGAACCCATCCTCTAATTTTAAGATTTGGTCTTCTAGTCTGTAACAATTTCGTTCTGCTTGTTTAATCCCATTCGTGTGTTGATGGGAAAAATACTACTTATGTTGTTTTCTGAGGGTCGACAATTATTGTCGAAACACTGCCGATAAAAACATGTAGTTAGACACATTGTAGAAAGATCCGGGGGTTATTACATTTTATTCCTACACTCAGTGAGTCCAGAACTTATATATCCCGAGCTCGCAAATCGGTCCTTAGACTAGGCACACAGTTAGTCGCCAAACAGTCGATCGCGAGCTACCGGTAGCTCGTGGCGGTGGTTTTTGGTAGCTCACAGAAATGCTTGGGTTGTCAACCATGCATTGAGAAACATGGCTACAAAATTTTGCTTTTCTCACAGATATAACTGAGAAGTTGAATGATTTAAATTTGCAGTTTCAAGGAAAGATAAGGACATCGGTGGAATGATTTGAACTGTAAAATCGTTTTCCAAGGAGCTTGAGATGTGGTAAAAGAATGTCGTCCAGTTTGAATATAAACACTTTTCCAGTCTGAAGAAAATCAATGACGAGAAAAATCCTTCACAGCACCTCAGCATAACCAAGAATACGTTAGAATTCAGACTTGAGACAACAGTTTGATCAACGATTTCAAGTTTGAAAGCATATCGAATATGTACAATTCGTCAACTCTCTTCTGTAGAGATCGATGCAGAAGATTTTGCAGCTTGTGTTGTAAAACATTTTGGTGGAGATCAGGCTTCAGTTGAAATGGAATTTGTGGATTTTTGAAATGATCTTGTCTCTCAGATCACTTTCTAAACTGGAAATATTTGGCCTCAAGTCCCCAAAGAAAATATCCAATTATTATTCAAGTTGCATGAGGTTGAAAGCTAGCTCAGCTCTACCTACTTGTGTAAATCATCTTTTTCAAGTATGAAATTCATAAAAAATCGATATAGGGACATGTTTTGGACAATTGCATTAGAATGGCGGCTACAACGTCAAGAAATTACTTAGCAAAAAAGAGTTCCACTGCTCTCATTGAAATGTATATTTCAACTTTTGTTGTACTTTTTGCTATGAGATAAGTAGATTTCAACACTAGGAATGTATCTTTATAGGCAATAAAAGATACTTTCTTTATTCTAATATTTGTTGGTAGCTCACTAGAAGATTTATAAATGCCATTCTAGCTCACAGGCTCATCAGTTTGGCGACCACTGCTAGACAATACAAGACATGATCAGACACAATACTTCACATAGTTGCTTATGACGAAACACACACTGATTAGTCGTTGCAATTAGACATGTCTTCATAAGCAACTATGTGAAGTATTGTGTCTGATCATGTCTTGTCTTGTCTTGACTAATTGGTGAGTGTCTAGCCTTGGAGTTTTAAAGAAAACACCAAAGAAGTATAAAACGTTTAAAGTATTCAAATCATGAAGTAGCCTATAAAAAACCTATACTATAATAAAGGAAAGAACTGGCGGCTTCTTTACCAACTCTGTGTAATTGAAAGTTGCTGGCTACAAAGATTTCAATACAACAGTGCGCGTTTTCCAATCCAGGGGGTCACTAGTTCTAGTACCTTGAACTTAAATTATCTATACTTATAAAATTCTTATCTCACTGACTCACTGATCACGATTTCTGGAAAACTACTGGACGGATTGCAACAAAACTTGAAATATAGCTTCCTTATGAAGTCTTAGGTGCTCACTAAGAAATCTTTTGGCAATATTTCAACTCTAAGGGTGATTTTTAAGGGTTTACAGTTCGTCTTTTAGCATGTATATTCTTCTTATTCCAATCTCTTAATTATAATTGAAATGTCCATACCATATGTTAATATGGAACTATAATCTAGAGAGAGTACCTCTTCGAAACTGGCAACCAAATTAATAATTTTGTCAGGTTGGCATTAAGTTGAGTAAACTTTGTTAGGTTGACTCAGAGTTGAAGATTAAAATGCATTTATCGCGGAAAAATTGATTGGGCACCGCTACTTCAATAAGAGCTATTCCTGAGAATATTATATTATTATTTTTATTTTCGAATCACTTGATAATGGCATTATTTATAGTCGAAACATACAGGGGGTCACTAGTTCTAGTACCTTGAACTTGACTTATATGTTATATAACTCAACAGTTGGAAACTTTTTTCTCAGACCTAGTTTTTCATGAGTCGCGTGCGGTTAACTACAAGTTGTTGCACGAATGTGTGATTTCTAGACAACAATTGAACAAGACTGATCTTGTAAAGCGTTATTAATGACACTCGCTCGTCACCTTTGTTGATGCAGTCATAACAGCTGTTAACATTTTTTCAAGCTTCCAGGCTGACAAATAATTGTTGAATAGTAGCGCTCATCGAATTTCCATCTATAGTTAGGTCCACATTATAATGGCAGTGGAGAAAGATAGGAGGAAAACGTTGCCGATTCTCTGTTTTATCAATGCCTTCTATACATGGTAGCTGATACAGGCTTATTGATTTATCAAATCAGGTTTATTGAATAATCAAATATATTTTGCCAAGCAAGAAATTATATTTTTCAATAATTTCATAATGAATTTTCATAATTAAGATGGAGTATTTTGTTAATTCTACGTTATTAAAAGACGATCTGGCAACAGAAAAAAGCGAGAAAGAGATAGCACTATCTTCTTTGTTGAATGATAGACAAGGATAGCAATACCATTGCTAATCAAACACTACCATTAGAACGTGGAGTGGACTTCATTATATGCTGTTTACCCTGTTATCAATATTTGCAGTAGCAGAAGCCTTCGGGGTGATTTACAGAATTTAATTTGTATTTTCGTTAAATAATAATTATTATTAATTCATTTGCATTTGAATAATTGCAATATCTCAGTAATTTCCATCTGTAGACATTTTTTTAAGCTGTGTTGAATCATTGTTAAAAACTGTTGACTCTTCAACACTCTTATAGATTAATTTTTGTTTATACCATAGCCAGTTCTAATGCCAAATTAAATAAAATTTAATTAGTGAATTTTGGTCGTAGAATGATTACAGACAATAAACTAACAAGCATATCTGTGATCTAAAATGAAAATGGCATTAGTAGCCGAACCAGTGTCGTGAAAAAATTGTTTAAAAGGGTACTTAGATTCATATTTTTATTTATAATGTCATCTATAATATTATTAAGAAGAGAATTTGCTTACACCGTATACATGTATGGGATAGGAACTACACGAATGACGCATCATCACGTCTGAACTACTGCACTGATTGACTTGAAATTTTGGATGAAGATCCTTAATTTACCAAAGATGGTTATAGTCCTATTTCCAATTATTCAGATCCTCAGTGGGCCCACTTTGATCTCTCACAGAGCACGGGTTATACCTGCTAGTCTATACTATAATGAAGGAAAGAAGTGTACGTACGGGATGGAAAATTATGTTTGGCGCATCATCAAGTCTGAACTACTGCACTGATAACTTGAAATTTTGCATTAACATCCTTAATTTACCAAAGATGGTTATAGTCCTATTTTCAATTCTTCAACATTTCAGTGGGTTAAGTTTGTCAAGTTATAAATTTGTCCCTTGCGGATCACGGATTGCCCACTAGTCTATACTATAATAAAGGAAAGAACTGGCTTATACCCGTACGAAACAGGAAAATTATGTTTGACGCATCATGACGTCTAAACAACTGCACTGTCAACTTGAAATTTTGCAAATAGATCCTTAATTTACCGAAGATGGTTATAGTCCTATTTCCAATTCTTCAGATCCTCAGTGGGCCCACTTTGTCGAGTTCTCATTCAGACCCTCACGGAGCACGGGTGACCTGCTAGTCAAATAATATTTGAAGGACACAATTTGCGTAGCGACCTTGACAGCGGAGGCGATTCTTGATCGGAGATATTTTTTCTTTGTGGGAACAGCTTCGGACAATCTGTTTAGCCACCAGAACTGGTCTGCAAACGTACAAAAACAAGTTCCAGCGTCCACAATCACCCAGCAACTTGCTATTAAATGCTCAAACTTGTAAAAAAATCTACAGGCTCGCTCTCAACTCTGAAGCGCGAGAATTATAATATATATATATATATTAATTTATATGACGCTTGATTTTGTAGGTTGGTAATGTTGGGCCAATCGGGATCATTCACTTGACTATAGTGAGGTCCACGTTATAATGTCAGTTTTTGATATCAGCGATGGTATTACTATCCTTGTCTATCATTCAACAAAGCGGATCTCTTTCTTTCTTTGCTCGGTTGCCAGATCAACTTTCAACAAAGAATTAATAATTACTCTGTTGTATATCCATACTTTTTCACTGTTAAAATTGAAATTTACAACCACACAAAACAGTTTCCCAACAGTCTCCTTAATGATCAAGTAAATTTCTCTTCCCACACACTCTTTGACAAAATAGTCCACAGTTCAAAATTACCATCTCACTAAGTATCCACCAACCCAACCCCCACCACAACCTATTCCACCACCTTCATCCCTTACCACACATAGCCTTGTCATCTCTGAGTAAATTCCCACAGTCTAATGATGATCAACAACAGGTCGAAACGATCGTCACTACAAAAGTAAGTGTATTTTCACTTCAAAAGTGTTTTTTTAAAATTCAAGTTTAATTAATAATTGACTAACAATATATTTTATCTTAATTCATTACAAAATTATAGAAAAATATATTTTTTTGCTTAATAAAATAGAATTGATTATTTTGAATGAGAATGAACAGTTAATATTACATTAATAAAACTGTATCAGTTACCGTCTATAGAAGTCATTGACAAGACAGAGGATCGGCAACGTTGTTCTGCCAACTTTCTTCACTGCCATTATAACGTGGACCTCACTATAGGTACATTGAGTGGTCTATAATCGTCTGTAGTCTGTTTCTTTGTCCTTAAGTTGATTGTAGATGATGAATAAATAAATAAATAAGTTTCACGACACTGTTGAGACAATACTAATGTTTGAAGCCTACATAGTAGAGTGATGTTGGTTGGTAAACGTGGTGACTTGTGCTTCTTCTTGTGGAGCGTGTTCTTCTTTCAGAGGTTTGAAATCCCGTTCTTAAGCGAGACTTATTATATTGATTTATATGACACTTGATTTTGTAGGTTGGTAATGCTGGCCCAATCGGAATCTTTCACATTTGATTAGCATTGCCTTCCTGTAACTAATTTTTGTATTACTAGCTACCCTTCAACTGCTGTCTCAGATACTTGATTTTTTATGTACTCTTAAAAAAAACTTGATAACTGGATTTAATAATTATCATTGATGTTGTTTTCCATGACGAAAGCAATAACTCTGTTGAGTAGTAGAAACTTTGTTTTGAAGTGTATAAAATTCAACAAAACATAAAGTAATTATTGGCTTTTGTCTGTTTGTACCGCAGTTACAATCACAGTTTTTGTCCGATTTGGATAGAATTTGGTATACAAGTAATTTGAAACAAGGTGCGTCGACGTATATATGCAAGATTTTTGAAGTTTTTTATTTTTAAGGATAATACGAAAGGAAAAGGAGTCTCCTTCGAACGCCAATATTACCGTGAACATCAGACTATAGACCTATTCATCATAAATCAGCTGTCGAGTGGATTATTAATAGCATGAAACGTTGCAATGACACATGCAATTAATATCTCAATGTAACTTAGTAAAAAATCAGCTGTTTGGTGGACTATTAGTTGCATGCAATTAATAACTGAAAGTAACATAGTATTTTCTCTCGACCCTTCTCTGCTTTCAACTCGGGCTGACCTGTTGCCAGTATGTCTTGAAGGAGATTATTAGCTTTTGATGTTAGCATTTTTGATACACCAACCTCAACAGCCAAAGACCTTAAAGATGCACAGACTCACATGCAGCGCTAGTGTCGTACTTGGAATTGAAATCGGCCGTTGAGGGGGCAACCTATAAGATTATTACATACCAATTCCTTTGTAATCTATAATATTACAAATATATAGATATAATATCTTGTGCTAAAATACCCTAATGGCGGCCTTCAAATTTCAAGTAAGAGCTATCATTGGGAAGGCAAAGGCATTGTGGGTCTATATCTCTTTAAGCTGTACAAAGGCTAAAAATATATTTTCTACTGGTGATATTTTTCAAAGTTTTTGATTTGTATATCAACAAGCTATCGAAATAAAAAAGTTTTCTCAGAAAAACATTTTTCCCATCATTGCTTTTTGAGATATGAGCGACTAAAGTTCAAATTTTTGGGGAGAGATAAATCCATGAGATTCAGAGGATAAATTCTCCATGATATTGTTGATTTAATAAAACAAAAAGGTTTTAGAAATATTAATTTTTGAAAAAATTATTTAATTTACCAAAAATAACTCGAAAAAAGTTTTTTTTTGGTTAATTGAATAATTTTATCAAAAATTGATATTTTCAGGAAATTTTTGTTTTATTCAATCATCAATACCATGAAGAATCAATCCACTAAATCTCATGGATTTATTTATTACCAAATTTAAAATGTTCTGTCCCAAAAAATTGAGCTTTAGGCGCTCATATCTCAAAAAGTAATGACCGTAAAAAAATGGTTCCCTGAGAAAACTTTTTCATTTTGATAGCTTGATGATATTTTTCATTTTGATAGCTTGATGATATACAAATCGAAAAACTATGAAGAATATTACCTGTAGAAAGTTATTTTTAGCCTTTGCACAGCCTTAAGGTCTTTGTCAACAGCCATTAGTCGTTCTCACGCTGATATCTCGCCGGCACGACAGGAACAGGACTGGACATAATTTACTCTGATGGATAGAGGAGGCTGTGGTTTCTAGCTGCGCGAGGTCTACTGTCCACAGGACTACTAGTATAAATATATACTTGTATCATGTATATACTGCAGTATCGTGAAGCAGTTGCGTTGTTCACTGACGTAATTGCTCCGGAACAAGTCCACTGTTGAAACAGGTTTTCTGGAGAATTATCATCTTGGTCGAATATTATTAAATCGGATAAGCAAAGCTTTGGCGTCACCGAAGGCTGGAGAATCCACGTTTACCTCAGTTTGAACGGCTCGAGTCTTTCAAGGGCATTTGATAAAGGTTGAACTCTGAGTTCGGATAAAATTATTAAAATTGATGACTAGTTATGTAGGGCTACAAATTAATAGGAGGAAGTATAGTAAGGTTCACGATGTAATGGCAGTGGAGAAAGATAGGAGAACAACGTTGCCGATCCTCTGTCTTATCAATGCCTTCTATAGAAGGTAGCTGATACAGGTCTATTGATGTAATATTAACTGTTCATTCTCATTTAAAATAATCAATTATATTCTATCAAGGAAGAATTTATATTTTTCAATAATTTTATAATGATGTTTCATAATTGAAATGGGATATTTTGTTAATTAATTATTGATTCCACATTGTTAAAAGACGATGTGGCAACAAATCAAAGCGAGAAAAAGATATCGCTATCCGCTTTGTTGAATGGTAGACAAGGATAGCAATACAATATTGCTAATCAAACACTGCCATTATAACGTGGACCTCAGTATAGTTCTGTAGGGATAGAAATTAATAGAAGGAAGAAGAAGCCCCATATTAATCTTTTAACAACGTGAAATAACGTTTAGACATTGTAGTTATACTTGCTGAAGTACTAGAACTATAGTGGGGTCAACGTTACAATGACAGTGGAGAAAGATAGAGAAGCAGCATTGCCGATTCTCTGCCTTCTCACTACTTTCTATAGAGGATATCGGGTCATCCGATTACTATTGACTAATCATTCTTGTTCAGAATAGTGCATAAAAACGGAATGACACTGATTCATTCACTCACTCACTCACTCATTCAATCATAATCAACAGAACTAAAAATCTACTGGACCAAATACGTTCAAATTTGTTCAGTTGGCCATCTAGAGGCGCACTAAGAACGGATTTGAAAAAAATACAGAGATCAGTGTTTTTATGCTTTTCAAGAAGTTATTGGCAAAAGATGTTCAAATTTGGTACACAGGCTCAGGCTCAGCTGAGGTGTAAAAATGTTCTATTGAAAGGTTTTTGAAATAACTCTATGAACACATCCAACATAGGCTGTTTTACTGCGTTTTCCTAGCGTTCCCTATAGTTTTTTCTGCATCTTCTCACATTTTTAAATTACTAATTGAGGGGCAATGTTCAAATTTGGTAGACAGGCTCAACTGACATGAATAGAAATGTTGTATTGGGAGGGTTTTGAAATAACGCCCAAGGTCGGCGAATTTTGAGGGTTTTCTAATCTTTCTCGAGAACTAATTGACAGAATAATACTCAAATTTTGTACGGTAAGAGTCTGGAAATTTTATTTTGAGAGGACATCAGAATCACATTTTACTTCCCGTCTCCCATCCAATAAAACTCATTGAGATACCGGCGCTTTCCTTTTCCACCTCCAGATTGCATTTTAACAATGAAGAAATGTAGATCTAATCAATCAACAAAATATTTAATCTCAATAATTGGGAAAATTTATTATTTGACTATTGAAAAATATATTATCATGACAAAAAAAATATAATTGAAAATTTCAACCAAGAACGAACAGTTAATATTACAACAGATTTACGGGCATCAGCTATCCTCTATAGAAGGCAGTGGAAAGGCAGATAAACACCCCTGCTATCAAAACGTGGACCTCACCATGCCGTTATCTACACTATAATAAAGGAAAGAACTGGCTTATACACGTACGGGATAGGAAAATTATGTTTGACGCATCATCACGTCTCAACTACTCAACTGATTAACTTGAAATTTCGCATATAGATTCTTAATTAACCGAGGATGGTGATAGGCTTTTTTCAATTCTTCAAGATTTCACTCGGTCACATTTTCAGTTTGTCAAGTTTCGAAATAGACCCTTGCGGAGCACGGGGTTCCTGCTAGTGTGATAATAATTTCAATTTTCTGACGTACTACAAGAATTATAATTATAATTAGTGTTCGTAGTAGTAAATGAATACTGTAACAAAGCAGCGAGAACCTGATCAAACAATGAATGACGATGATTGTCATGAAACCAATTTTCATAATTATTGTCGCCGAACTAGTATAATAGCTAGTGAGCCCCCGGGTTGGAGAACTCGCTCAAAAATGTCGCTCTGATACGCTGTCTATTAAAACAATGGAAAGCTGAGGGGAATGGTTCAAGCAGTCTTAATTTATAATATTATTACTAGGTTAGTCGTTTTGTGAACAGTAGACCTCGCGCTCAGAAAATTACATTGATCTGTTGTTATGTTTTCTCAAAAATTAATAAATAATTTATCAATTTAAAATGTCTAGGAAAAATCCTAAATAAACAAAGAGCTTTCTGTCCTATCGTACCGTGACGTGTCGTCCCGGAATGTGAGTGTGAGCGCTGTTATCAGGTCTGGCTGCAACTGTCTACAACGTTGATGGAAAGATACAATTTTCAAGATGTTCGATGTCTTTGAACGGGTAGCATTATAGTCAACTGTCTACTAACGTTGATGGAAAGATACATTTTCGAGATGTTTTAATTGTTTATTAATTTTTGAGAAATCATAACAACAGGTCAATGTAACTTACTGAGCGCAAGGTCTACTTTTCACAGAACTACTAGTAGTCCACTAGACAGCTGATGATGAATAATTCTAGTCTGATTTTTACGGTTAAATTGGCGTTCAAAGGAGAGTCTTTTTCCTTTTGTATTATCCTTAAAATGCAAAATTTCAAAAAACCGTATGTATACGTCGACGCGAAATTCAAAAAGGACCTGTCAAATTTCATGAAAATCTATTGCTGCGTTTCGCTGTAAATGCGGAACATAAAAACATAAATATAAAAAAGAAACATATAAACATAAAGAGAAATGCAAAACCGAATCTTGAATCTTGAAAACTGAATCTTGAACCCAAAACTTGAATCTTAGACCTCACTTCGCTCGGTCAATTGAACGAAAATCCCAATTAAATGCTGTAGATCACTCCAAAGACTTCTGCTACTGCAAATATTGACAAAAGGGTTAACAGCTAAATGGAAATTCGATGAGCGCTGCTATTCAAAAATTATTTGTCAAACCAAGAAATAAAATAATTTATAATTATAAGGTAGGAATTCATTGTTATTAAACTGCAATCATGAAAACTTTTATAATTAATTCTTTTCTTTTTCGAAACAATGATTAGTTCTTTTATGATTCGCAAATGTTGATAGCTATCCTATGTTATTGTTAGGCAATTATGAATGAATGAAGAAATAACCTATCTATGAATGTGTACTGGCTGCATTCGCAAGATAACCAAACTACTTGCATAAGAACAGTTATGTAGAGAGATGTCAATTAATTGAAATAGAAAGAGAGAGAGAGAGAGCGAGTGAGAGAGATACAGTGAGTTTTTGGCACAGAAAGACAGTGAGAGTGAGAGAGAAGAAGTGTACGGTGAGGAGAAAGAAGAGAGAGTGGAAGAGAATGGAAGAGAGAGATTTTGGAACATTGAGAATTGATTGAAACGGTGTGAGAGAGAGAGAGTGTGAGAGAAAGAGATACAGTGAGTTTTTGTCACAGAAAGACAGTAAGTGAGAGTGAAAGAGGAAGAGTATAAGCTGAGAAGGAAAGAGAGAGAATGGAAGAGAGAGGGAGTGAGAGACAAATATAGAGAAGGAGGGAAAGTGTGATAGAGAATAGAAGAAGGACAAAATATGTGTGAGTGTGTATATTGATAGAGCTATATTTAGATTCGGTAATTTCTAATGAGGTGTTCACCTATTTCAATATTAGTCCTTGAGTAACACCAATATTAGTACGCCTATCTATTGATCATAACCTCAACAAATTAGATTGTAGTCGCATAATAATAGTGCAATAATAAAATACAAAGAAATTCCTATAGTGAGGTTCACGTTATAATGACAGTATTTGATTAACATTGGCGTTGTCTTAAAATTATAAATCGGCTTTTATATACTTTGCCCTGAAATGAACGTGTTTAATTGTGGCTTAATTCACAAATTGAATTCTGATGACAGAGTCAGAACGGGTTTGAAAGAGGTTCTGAAATGGTAAGAAAAAAATGTTCTTTTCCCAAGTCAGCGGAAAAAGGTTGGCTTCTAAGAGTTTTAATAATGTTTTTTTTCATCCATCTTTTCATTCTCCATTATCCTACATTAGAGTGGAAGGAGAAGTTGAAGAAGGAGAAGATGATCAAGAAGAGGAGGAGGAAGAAGAAGAAGGACAAGAGGAAGAGGAGATAGAATAAGAAGATGAAGAAGAGGAGGAGGGAAGAGGAGAAGAGCAATAATAGAATAGAATAGAATAGAATAGAAAAAACGTTTATTGAATAAATAAGCTACCTTAAGCGAACCTCAAAGAGGCTGCTTGACAAGGTACTATTATACAAAACATGTAAATTCAAATATAAATATACATATATCAGTGAACTTTATTTTTACTAAACAGTTACATTTACTTATCAGTTTATAACACTGTTAAATTTACTTAACAGTTAAAATTATCAGGATATTAATTAATTAATTGTTGGCCCAGCTCTCAAAAATCTAACAAGTGTTATAATATATAGTCAACCTGAACTCACATACAAAAAATATAACAGAATGAATTACAACAGGACAATACATTAATAATGAGTTACATTATGTTACATCTGAAGTGTGATTATTCAACCAAATCTTCAAATTTCTTTTCAACAGGCGCATATTAACAAACTCAGCACAATTATTGGGTAAATCATTGAAAGTTAATGTACAATGTACATTAAGGTGTTTCTGGCTGAATTATTCGAAGTAAATGTACAACATACCTCTCATTCCTTAAATGATAACTAAATATTTTTTGCAAAAGTAATTTTCTAAAATCAAAGTAAACAGAAATATACCTTTTATATTCAAAAGGTTCTCATATGAAATATCTCCCTGAGAATTGCTGACCAAACGTAAAATCTTCCTTAAGAAGGATTAATATATTCAAATTCGATTCCTATTCCTTCCTTATTGTCTATTTCACATCGGCACTATCAAAACTCCTGGGAATCTTCCTTATCCTCAATGTTCGGCTACTTCAATGCAACTCTTACTAACAACCCGCGAAATAACAGTCTGATGAAATAATGATGGCATACAAAAATCTTCTTTCCTTTCATCACTTCCTTGGCGAATTAGACAACTACTGATAACTGTATTTGAGCTCAAATTGCCGGTTACTCCAAATAATCCAGCCAGGTTCACGTTATAATGACAGTATTTGATAAAAATCTGTATTGCTATCCTTGTCTATCATTCGACAAAGCAGATAGTGCTATCCTTCTCTAGCTTCGCAACGTTGCCACATCTCTTTTCAACAATGTCGAAATATGATTAATTAACAATATAATTTTATCCTATACTATTAAACGAGCAACTTCTGTTTCTGTTGATGTTTGGATGTTTATATGTTTGTATTTCACCGGATCCCGAAAACGGCTCTAACGATTCTCACGAAATTTAGAACATAGTAGGTTTATAATATAAAGATTCGAATGCACTAGGTTTCAACCCTGGAAAAACTCGCTGAAGGATAATTATCATTCATCCTTGGAAAAACATCTGATGATGATTATTTCGTCGTCTGTTGGTGATGGAAGTGAGTGAACGAGTTCATGTGTGGTGGACTCTGTCAAAATTATGACACAGCCGTTGAACTTTTGTAATCATTCAATCAGGTACTTAGTGCCGGTTCCGAAAAAGCCGGGTTATTTTCAATCCTGATTAATTCCAGTAGATCCATCTTTTTGAAATGGTATTCTCTGATTTGGTTCACGTGAAGTTAATCAGGATTAAAATTTAACCGGCTTTTGTGCAACTGGGCCTTTGTGAGGGAAATTTTTGCATTCCTCTGGGAATTAATCTCAATTTACTGTTATTAGATGGAACATTATTTCTGTATGAATGTTATTATAATTTCTTCTTTCGTAATAAATTTTTTATGCTTTTGTACTCTAGAGCGAAGCTCGGTCTCCGATATTCTCAATTATGAAAGCTTACTTATACTATAATAATGGAAAGAACTGGCTTATACAAGTACGGGATGGAAAATTATGTTTGTCGTAACATCACGTCTGAACTACTGAAACTGATAAACTTGGAATTTTGCAAATAGATTCTTGATTAACCGAGGATGGTTATAGGACTATTTCAAACTCTCAAGATTCCAGAATTTTAAACTAGACTCTTGCAGAGGACAGGTTACCTGCTAAATAATTATTATTGAACGAAAATCCAAATTAAATGCTGTTAATCACCCCGAAGACTTCTGCTACTGCAAGTATTGACAATGGAGTAAACAGCTAGATGGAAATTCAATGAGCGCTACTATTCATAAATTATATAATTGACCGAGCGAAATGAGGTCTAAGATTCAAGTCGACGATTTGGCATTTCTCTTAATGTTTAAATGTTTATATGTTGCGCATTTACGGCGAAACGCGGTAATAGATTTCCATGAAATTTGACAGGTATGTTCCTTTTTTAATTGCGCGTCGACATATATACAAGAGTTTTGGAAATTTTGCATATCAAAAGGATAATATAAGAAGAAAAAGGAGATTCCTCCATACGCCAATATTAGAGTAAAAATCAGACTATAGAATTATTCATCATAAATCAGCTGACAAGTGATTACACAGATGGGTGGAGAAGCCAGTCTATTGCTGTATATTTCCATACGGTATATAGTT
>NC_052512.1:31948728-32088728 GCF_014356525.2 Nilaparvata lugens
TATGGATTTAAGAAAACTTAGAAAAATTTCTACATTAACATTATTAATTAATCTAAACTTAGTGTTATTTACAGTACTTTTTACATCCTTATTTATGAAGTTGAGTCTAAACAGAATTCCTTCATGATCAGAAAAGAGAGAGTGAATGATTTCATTGCATATCACAATGTCAGCACATTGGTTATGCTACGATCGGGCTACTGATCAGTACAGCTCTGAAAGCTTCTATTTACTATTTCATTAGCGCGTCAGTCGACCGATGGAACGGATGCGCACGAGCTCGACCGATGGTATTCGTACGCTGTATAAAACGCATGGTCCTGACCGTGCGCATGCGTGCCGTCAGTCCTGCTCTGTACGGATACATGGAATATCTTTGGAAAAGACAAGCCCGACTGAAGTACGCACTGACGGTCGGTAAAGCTCTGTAACCGGCCTTAGTGCTCATCTATATAATAAGAGAGAGAAGGGTTGTGTTTGTTCGAAACAAAACATGTCAACTTATGGATTGCTTACCGGAAAAACGGGAATGGATTAGATCTCAAATTCTGCACATAGATTCTACAAATATAATAATTTTTGTATAGTAGCGCTCATCGAATTTCCATCTAGTTGTTTACCCTGTTTGCAGCAGCAGAAGTCTTCGGGGTGATTTACAGCATTTAATAAGGATTTCCGTTTAATAATAATTATCCATTAATAAGCATTTGAACAAACGTAACTTCCAATTCGTTTACATCGGTAGAATATACTTGAGTGAATGATGTATTTAATGTTGTGCGCGTCATGGTGCAGAAGACAGGTCATCCCCTGGCCGGTTTTTTGTGGCTTGGAGTCTGGTTGGTTTGACGTCATTGAGAAACTGGTCCCAATTCTCCTCATTTTGCCATCTCAAACAAGTGCAAAATGTGACCTGTGACGTCATCAACTTCAAAACGCTTGCAAAAAAACCCGATAAAAGTCTTCTCAAAGTTCGAACCGAGCATCAACTTGAAGCTACGTTTAGGCCTACGCCAAACTTGTCAACAAAACGCTTCGTCTTGCTTCCCTATAGATACTATTAGATTGAACCATAGAGAAAGCATAGGAAGATGAAGAAGAAGAAGAAGAAAATAGGAACCCATGGTATAGGGCGTTTATGTTCTAATTTCACTGTTAACTCAAGACTCAAGCCGATAGTCCACAAAGTTCTTTTTACTTTCCTTGCCCTATTACCATAGGTAAGGAAAGTATTGCTTTCCGAAAAAAATTAAGGTACCCCAATTTCTAAATTTCTATGTGTTTCAAGGTCACCTGAGTCCAAAAAGTGGTTCTTGGGTATTGGTCTCTGTGTGTGTGTGTGTGTGGTGTGTGTGTGTGTGTGTGTGTGGTGTGTGTGTTGTGTGTGTGTGTGTGTGTGTGTGTGTGTGTGTGTGTGGTGTGTGTGTGGTGTGTGTGGTGTGTGTGTGTGTTGTGTGTGTGTGTGTGTGTGTGTGTATGAGTGTATGTGCGTCTGTGTACACGATATCTCATCTCCCAATTAACGGAATGACTTGAAATTTGGAACTTAAGGTCCTTACAATATAAAGGATCCGACACGAACAGTTCCGATCAAATGCAATTCAAGATGGCGGCTGAAATGGCAAAAATGTTGTCAAAAACAGGGTTTTTCGCGATTTTCTCAAAAACGGCTCCAACGATTTCGATTAAATTAATACCAAAAATAGTAATTGATAAGCTATATCAAATGCCACAAGTCTCATACCTGTAAAAATTTCAGGAGCTCCGCCCCATCTATGCAAAGTTCGATTTTAGATTCTCAATTATCAGGCTTCAGATAAAATTTAAACAAAAAATTTTGAGTGGAAAAGATTAAACATGAAAATCTCTACAATTAATGTTCAGTAACATTTTCACTTAAAATTGAAAATAAGCACGAAATTCGATAAAATGTTATTATTTTAATTGCAAACTGTTGGCAACTGTTGATTCTATTAAATGATTCACTATGAAGAGATAGCAGACCTCGTATGTCTCCAGCGTTATTGTCCTGTCACCAGCTGGCTCAGATCTTTTATTTATAAGTAGTAGACTTGAGATGCGCGTGCACACTAGCGTCAGGTGATCAATTTTCATAACGGCAAGGAAAGTTGTGTGAGTGCGCCACACCAGATTTTTCTTGAAGCTATAGCCTACTATGTGACGCCGGTAATCTCTCATACTGTACCGTTCTTACACTCTAAATAAATTATTAATATATAAATCTATACTATAATAAATGAAAGACCTGGCTTATACACGTACGGGATAGGAAAATTATGTTTGACGCATTATCACGTCTGAACTACTCAACTGATTAACTTGAAAATTTGCATATAGATTCTTAATTAACCGAGGATGGTTATAGGCCTGTTTTCAATTCTTCAATTTTTTAGTTTGTCAAGTTTAGAACAGACCCTTGCGGAGCACAGGTTAGCTGCTAGTGTGAAAGAATAAACCTCTGAAACAGAACCCGCTTTACAAGTAACCACGTTTACCAACTAACATCACTCTATGTAGGCTTCAAACATTAGATGATTAAACTACTCAATGTATAATGAGGTCCACGTTGGCAGTGGAGAAAGATAGGAGAACAACGTTGCTGATTCTCTGTCTTGTCGATGCCTTCTATACAGATTTATTGATGAAATATTAACTGTTCACTTTCGTTTAAAATAATCAATTATATTTTATCAAGCAAGAAATTATATTTTCCAATAATTCAATAATTAAGATAAAATATTTTGTTAACTAATCATCAATTCTACATTGTTAAAAGACGATCTGGCAACAGAGCAAAGCGAGAAAGAGATAACACTAACTGATTTGTTGAATGATACACAAGGATAGCAATACCATTGCTGATCAAACACTGCCATTATAACGTGGACCTCACCATAGTCTTATTGACATGTATTTTGTAAGGTATAAATTCAAATAAAATTGTCGAATCAATTTCAATGTAGAACCAAACCTCGACTTAAACCTCTGAAACAGAACCCGCTCTACAAGTAACCACGTTTACTCTATGTAGGCTTCAAATATTAGACGATTATAGACCACTGAACGTAGGCGTCATTACCTGCTCAGTTTCCGATACATTTAATCGAACGCCGATAACAATTTCGGACCAATCAATCCAGTTTGAACACATCTTTGTGCTCTGCACTTCAAAATTATAATTGAACCGGTTCAACAAGTAGAACATAAAAAACAAGAAGCAAATCCAGAATGTAGGTATACTACGATGAAAAAACGACATTTCTACGTCAGAGGTCTTAGATGTAAATGCACTAAAGCCTACCGTTTCCTCTCTTAAGGTCACCACAATAATTATTAAGTTTATATTCATTTGAGAGATTTTTTCAGTGTTCCATTCTGGTAACTTGTTTTGCAAACCAGTTCAAATCCGATATTACTCAAAACAGTTTCTCAAAGTGGATGAATCTTGTACAATTTATCTATACTATAATAAAGGAAAGAACTGGCTCATACACGGCAGGGATAGGGAAATTATGTTTAACGCATCATCACGTCTGAACTACTCAACTGTTCAACCTGAAATTCTGCATTTATAGATTCTTAATTGACCGAGGATTGTTATAGGCCTATTTCCTATTCTTCAAGATTTCATTACGTCAAGTTTTCAGTTTGTACAGTCAAGTTTACGCAGAACGGGTTTCCTGCTAGTCTATAATAATTGTCGGAGTATAGAATCTTTTTTTGTTGATGTAATAATATGGTTTGTGGTGGGGGAAATCAGGATTTATCTTTCAGGTTTCGGGGTAGAGTTGAGCTTTCAAATATTAGTAAAGCTGTATCAGTGACAGTTGTGCATATCAGTTAGTCGGTTGGTCAGTAAGAAGTCAGTACTGTTTTGAAAGTGAACCATCTCTGATCTCTCTCACTCACTCTCTCTCTCTCTCTCTCTCTCTCTCTCTCTCTCTTTCTCTCTTCATTGGATCTGTGCGTTGAGTCGAAGTGTTATGACAATATTATTCTTTAATTATTTGACCCTATAGTGAGGTCCACGTTATAATGGCAGTGTTTAATTAGCAATAGTATTGCTATCCTTGTCTATCATTCAACAAAGCGGATAGCGCTACCTCTTATCGCTTTGCCAGATCGTCTTTCAACAATGAATAATTGATTATTAATTAACAAAATATTCAATCTTGATTATGAAATTATTGAAAAATATAATTATTTCTTGCTTGATAAAATGTAATTGATTATTCTAAACAAGAATGAACAGTTAATATTACATCAATAAACCTGTATCAGCTACTGTCTATAGAAGGCATTGACAAGACAGGATCGGCAACGTTGTTTTTCCATCTTTCTCCACTGCCATTATAACGTGGACCTCACTATAGTTGTATTGCTTTAATACTTCCAGTTATTGAGAGTTCTTTATCCAAATTTTTCTATTTTCAACTCCATTATTTATTGGTGAAAAAGTTCAATTTATTCGGGAACTTGTGTAAATACATTTAGTGCTGTCAGTGTCGTTGAGTGTTGGTCTCTACTGCCTTTAAAATGCCTGAGAATGTGAGTAAATTTATTAATTTTCATGTATATTTATGTAATTATTATTATTAGCGTATGGCTTCGAATGGTGGGGAGACCCAAGGGTAGTTCCACCTCGCCGTATATAGTCCAAAGTTCCCCAATGGGAAACCGGACACTAAGGTTATAGTGAGCACAATACTTTAAATTTACACTTTTCACTTCGGAATAGAGTTCATTTTCATGTTAAAAACACAAAACCACTATATATTTATATATTATTCACTCTATGAAGAAATGATAATTGACGACGATGTTCATATGTTCAAAAATTGAATTTTGATGTCAATTATTTATACATTTCAGAACATCTAAGGGCCGGTTTCTGAGCTCGGGATTTAGTCAAGTTCTAGACTTTGAACAGCTGGAGTCAGGAAATTGGCTTTCCGAAACGGGGCTCAGTAGTAGTTTTTATCACAATCTTTATTTTCTCATTTCTGTAATTGGAAACGTTTTTCCTTGACGGAATGAAACATTCCTAAATAGTCAAAATCAACTCAAACTCTACACTATTTTCTCATTATTCTATTTTGTGTTCAATTTTCTAGTTTCTCGAATTCTAATTTAAACGTGGACTACAACTACGGCCCGTTTCGGAAAGCCAATTTTCTGACTCCAGCTGTTTAAAGTCTAGAAATTAGCTAAATCCCGAGCTCGGAAACCGGCCCTTAAGGCTGTGCAAGGCTAAAAATAAACTTTCTACTCGTGATATTTTTCAAAGTTTTTCGATTTGTATATCATCAAGCTATCAACATGAAAAAGTTTTCTCAGGACAACATTTTTTTCTGATCATTAATTTTTCAGATATGAGCGCCTAAAGTTTAAATTTTTGGGACAGAACATGTCGAATTCTGTGAGAGATGAATCCATGAGATTTACAGGATAGATTCTTCATGGTATTGTTGATCTAGTAAAACGAAAATTTTCTGAAAATATCAATTTTTAAGATAGTTATTCAATTTACTAGGAATAACATTTAGTTGAGTTATTTTTGGTAAATTGAATCAACAATACAGAATCCATCTCATGGATTTATATCTTACCGAATTTGAAATGTTCTGTCCCAAAAATTCAAACTTCAGGCGCTCATATATCAAAAAGTAATGATCGAAAAAAAATGTTTTCCTAAGAAAACTTTTTCATTTTGATAGCTTTATGATATACAAATCGAAAAACTTGGAAAAATATCACGAGTAGAAAGTTTATTTTTAGCCTTTGCACAGCCTTAATGTTGAGTGTGAAATCTCCAGTCTAGTAAAAATGGATCAGAGAAATTTCAATTCAATTCATTTTATAATTGCATCCTTAACATCTGATAATCAGACAGAGGATAAGTAAAAAAAGAGCAACCTTGGGAAGGTTCTCAACACATATCACAATCACAATGATAAAATACTGTAATTATTCATATATCAAAATTTTGATTAAAAACATGGGATAGTGATGAGGACTTTTGAAATGTTTACCACCCAACCATCCTCAAAACGGTGTCAAAAATTGTGTTTCAAACTTTTTTCTTTATCACATTTTGTTGACTAAACTATACACGGAACTGCTAATTTTCATGAAACTGGCCCTAGATGAACGATGCTTATCAATTTAACTTCCTTATGCTAATAAATTTCAGTTTGAAGGTAGAGGTCAACTGGCTCGTTGTGAGCGCAGAGGTTTACCTGTATTTAAACATAATCTGAAACTGGTTTCCATTCACTGATGTTATGGGTAGCTTATTAATTTTAACAGGCATTTAGGTGAATTAAAGTGTTCACATCAACAGATCTCTTTGCTAGAAAAAAACTGGAAGCAAATCTCATGATCAACCCCATAATTGAACGAGCGTTAGCGAGTTCTCACTTGTGACTTACTAGAGGCCAAAGTCGTTGTCCGTCTGTTTGTATGTTTTACAATAACTCTGGAAAGAATTGATCAATCAGCTCAAAATTTTAAACATGTATTCTTTGAACCTTTTTAATGGTCACGTTCGTTAGACAACAAAGTTGACTCACTCCTTCGTCCTTTTGCAGGATATAACTGATAACATTGAAAGTGCATAAGATAAACAATAATAATTGTAGTGATTTAGTTAGCTGAAGAATTCATTGCATGCAATTATAACAGTTTTTCCATTCATTCATCAATATCGGGGACCGAGCTTCGATCTGGAGTACAAAAGCATAAAACATGTATTACGAAAGAAGAAATTATACAGTAATAACATTCATACAGAAATGTTCTATCTAATCACAGTAAGATTAATTCCCAAAGGGAAGGCAAAAATTTCCCTCACAAAGGCTCAGTTGCACAAACGCCGGTTAGATTTTAATCCTGATTAACTTTACGTGAACCAAATCAGAGAAGACCATTTCAAAAAGATGGATCTACTGGAATTAACCAGGATTGAAAATAACTTGCAACCGGCACTAAGTACATGATTGAATGATTACAAAACTTCAACAGCTGAGTCATAATTTTGACATAGTCCACCACACATGATCTCGCCCACTCACTTCCATCACCAACAGACGACAAAATAATTATTATCAGCTGTTTTTCCAAGGATGATTAATAATTATCCTTTCAATGTCCTTCAGCGAGTTTTCCTAGGGATGAGACCTAGTTCAATCGAGTCTTTATATTATAAACCTAATATGTTCTGAATTTTGTAGGATTCGTTAGAGCCGTTTTTGAGATCCGGTGAAAAACAAACATATAAACTTCTAAACATCCAAACATCTAAACATATGAACATGAAAACAGAAGTTGCTCGTTTAATAGTATAGGATAACATCAACTGAGGCTATTTGGCAGCTATCACACATACAGATATTCATGCGCTGACACATGATTTCAGCTGGCTAATATATACAACATAATTACCAAATTTCTAATCAACAAACTGATACGGGTTGAGATATCAATGTGCGGTTTTCGCCATTTATTTTCTCTTGGAACTCTGTATCGAAATCATTTATCACATGACCACCTTCTCATCAAATACATGAATTTGGATCTATCCTATTATATTAAGAGAGCAATTTCTGTATTTTTATATATTTATATCTGGTTATTTATGTTCAACGGATCTCGAAAACGGCTCTAACGATTTCCACGAAATTTGGAACATAGTAGGTTTATGATATAAAAATTCGATTACACTAGGTCTCATCCTTGGGAAAACTCGCTGAACGACATTAAAAGGATAATTCATCCCTAGCTGAAACAGCTGTAGATAGTAAAAAAGTGCTGAGTGGGCGAGTGAGTATATGAGAAAACAAAATATCGCATCCCCGAAATTCATAAGATGACATATAGCCAGCTGTAAAATATAAACACGATCATTTCAGAAAATTGTGTTCTGTTTATCAATAAATAAAAATAACGAGCGAAGCTCGGTGCCCCGATATTATACGTAACTATATTATGAGGGTCAGAGATTTTGAAGCGACAGTGTAATTTTCTATTTCAAATAGAATTCCCAATGGAACCTACAGTCAAATTATTCTTTTTATAGAAATATTCAGCTGTTTCATTGATTTTCATCAACTCTGTATAATTAAAAGTTGCGGGTTTCAAAAGATTACAATACAACAGTTCTTTAGCGAGTTCTCCAGCCCAGTGGGTCACTAGTCGATTCCTTTCAAGTTGAGTCGTACTCTCTTACTCAAATTAACTGATGGGGAAAAGAATGTTCCAAATCTTCTTAGTAAATAATGCAATAATTTAGTGTTATCTGCCATTTGAAGTGATTGGAGGCTGATCTATTTTGTTGACAAGTAAACTATTTATTCTCATTAATACTGCTTTAGGTGACTTATGATTCAAATTAGACATGAAAGAGAGTATTTTTGTAGTTAGACTTTCGCTTTGTAGAAAAACATCTCCGCAGATTCCAGTGGGAAACAGTTATAAATAATTTCAGGCCTAATACAGGCTGTTGGAGGGACAACTCAGATCAAAATTGAATAGAGAATTTAACTATAGTTACAGTTTTCCAAAAGGATTCAAGAGTGAATTTGCATAATTCTCTAGGAACTCTGTATCGAAATCATGTATCACATGACCACCTTCTCATTAAATAATAATGAATTTGGATTTATATATTATGAGGGTCAACGATTTTGAAGCGACAGAGTAATTTTCCATTTCAAATAGGATTCCCAATGGAACCCACTGTCAAACTAGTAGTTCTGTGAACAGTGGACCTCACGCAGTAATCTCATCCACAAGTACATGATTGAAACTATAGACCTTAATATGGAAATACAGCAATAGATTGGCTTCTCCACACATCTGTGTAATCACTTGTCAGCTGATTTATGATGAATAATTCTATAGACTGATTTTTACTCTAATATTGGCTTATGAAGGAGGCTTCTTTTTCCTCTTATATTATCCTTGAAATGCAAAATTTCCAAAAACCTTGTATATTCGTCGACGCGCAATTAAAAAAGGAACATACCTGTCAAATTTCATGAAAATCTATTACCGCGTTTCACCGTAAATGCGCAACATATAAACATTTCAACATTCAAACATTTAAACATTTAAACATTTAAACATTTAAACTTTTAAAAATTTAAACATTTAAACATTTAACATTTAAACATTTAAACATTTAACATTTAAACATTTAAACATTTAAACATTAAACATTAAACATTTAAACATTTAAACATTTAAACATTTAAACATTTAAACATTTAAACATTTAAACATTTAAACATTTAAACATTTAAACATTTAAACATTTAAACATTTAAACATTTAAACATTTAAACATTTAAACATTTAAACATTTAAACATTTAAACATTTAAACATTTAAACATTTAAACATTTAAACATTTAAACATTCAGAGAAATGCCAAACCGTCGACTTGAATCTTAGACCTCACTTCGCTCGGTCAGATTGTCAGATTTGTTAGATAAATATTTAGCTGATATTTTGTTGATTTTGTACTTTTACATTGTTTGTAAAAATGAGAACTCTACTGTCGGCTCGTGACTTGTCTATTGAGGTTAGGACCCGTCTCTTTAGGTGCTATGTGTTCCCTGTTCTCTTGTATGGGTTGGAAGCATGGACACTAAATAGGGAATGTGAGACCAGATTTCAAGCATTTGAAATGTGGATGTGGAGCTACCGGCGGATACTCCGTATATCGTGGACAGATAGAGTCACGAACGTAGAAGTTCTCAGAAGAATGGGTAAGCAACTGGATATTGTGCGTGACATTAAAATACGAAAGTTGACTTATCTTGGACACATTATGAGAGGACCCAAATACATGATTCTGCACCTCATAATCCAAGGTAAAATAGTTGGTAAGCGCTCGGTGGGACGCAGAAGAATGTCTTGGTTGAGGAACCTGAGGGAAGCGTTTAATTGCACAACCAATGACCTATTTAGAGCAGCTGTGATTAAGGTAAAAATCGCCATGATGATTGCCAACCTCCGAAATGGAGACGGTACTTAGAGAAGAAAGATTGTTAGAAAACGATTTGGCAACGTTGCGGAGCTGGAAAAGGGTAGCGCTATCTGCTTCAAAACTCAAAACTCATAGTATTTAGAGCAATTCCGACTGTTTCATCCCATAAAATATCATACTCAGATAAGACAAGAAGAAGGTGATGATGAAGAAAAAGAAGAAGAATTTGAATTGCGCCTTCATGAATGTGTATGGTTTATTGAAATTTTGCATTTTTAAGGATGATATAAGAGGGAAAGGAATTATCTCACATACTCATGAACCATACTCAAGAGGAAGAAGAAGAAGAAGAAGAAGAAGAAGAAGAGGAAATGGAGGAGGAGGAGGAGGAGGAGGAAGAAGAAAGAGGAAGAAGAAGAAGAAGATACAAAGAGTTTTGTGGTAAATTTTCTAAAAGGAGGATGAGAAGGAGAAGAAGAAAACAAGACAAGAGAATGAGCAGAAAACAAGACAGGAGAAGGAGATGGCAAGACAGGAGAAAGATATGGGAGGAGAAGTGGAAGAAGAAGGAGGTGGTGGAGGAGGAGGAGTAGAAGAAGAAGAACGAGGAGAAGAAGTAGAAGAAGGAGGTGGATGAAGAAGAAGAAGAAGAAGAAAAGAAGAAGAAGAAGAAGAAGAAGAAGAAGAAGAAGAAGAAAATGGAGAAGGAGGAGAAGAAGAAAAAGATGAAGAAGGAGACGAAGGTGTAGTTTTTTGGTATATTTTCCGCATGATTCGATAACAAGCCTATCGGATTGATTCTACATACAAATACAATATTATCATTTTTTTATTTTTTTTATTATTGCTTAAGGAAGCCGCCTCAGTTGATTCTTGGTTGAACTGAAATCAACGGAACCGGTTTCTTAAATCTGAACGCAAATTTCTGACATTTGACCAGTTCTGAATTAATACACGTTGTCTGCTCCATGGAGAGGAAATCACAACAATAACTACTATTGAATACAAGAAAAAGTCAAAAATCCAGTTACTTAGGCTATCTATTGCCAGGTCCGTGTTATAATGGCAGTGTTTGATTAGCAATGGTATTGCTATCCTTGTCTATCATTCAACAAAGAGGATAGCGCTATCTCTTTCTCGCTTTGCTCTGTTGCCAGATCGTTTTTTAACAGTGTAGAAGTACTAATTAATTAACAAAATATTTCAACTTAATTATGAAATCATTGAAAAATATAATTTCTTGCCTAATAAAATATAATTGATTTTTTTAAACGAGAATGAACAGTTAATATTACATCAATAAACCTGTATCAGCTACAGTCTGTAGAAGGCATTGACTAGACAGAGAATCGGCAACGTTGTTCTCCTACCTTCCTCCACTGTCATAATAACGTAGACCTCACTATAGCAATTAGGTGGTACTGTGTTTGTCTCCCGGGCTGTCAAATAATTTTTGAATAGCAGCGCTCATCGAATTTCCATCTAGTTGTCAATATTCGCAGTAGCAGAAGTCCTCTGTGTGAATTACAGCATTTAATTAGGATTTTCGTTTAGTAATAAAATTTATGGAATTTTTGTGATTTTGCAGTCAATGTGGATGCCTGGCTGGAGAACGTATTGCTGATTGTGAAGAACTCGATGCTGCGAGCCAAAAGCATGATAGACATCTACCTCACCGCTCACAATGTTGGCCTGCAGATCTTCGGCAACCGAGATGTCAAGCTTCCCGAAATGCAAATGTCCTATGACAATATGTGAGTACAACTCCTATTCTTATCATTGACAAGCGTAAGCGAGTTCTCACTTTTCACTTACTAAATACCTAAGTTGTTGTCCGTCTGTCAGTATGTTCTACAATAACTTTAGAAAGAGTTGATCAATCAATCAGCTTCAAATTTTGAACAAGTAAAGTCGGTTTCCGAGCTCGGGAGTTAGCTAAGTTTTAGACCTCAAACAGCTGGAGTCAGAAAATTGGCTTTCCGAAACGGGGCGTAGTCGTAGTCATAGTCAAAATCACGTTAAAATAAAATTTCGAAAAACTAGAAAATTGAACACAACAAAAAATAAAGAGAAAATATTGTAAAGTTCCAGCTATTCTGAATTATCTAGGAATGTTTTATTATATGTCAAGGAAAACGTTTCCAATATTATAGAAATGAAAAAATCAAGATTTATTTTGCAGCAAACACGCCCCGTTTTGGAAAGCCAATTTTCTGACTCCAGCTGTTTAAAGTCTAGAAGTTAGCTGAATCCCCAGCTCGGAAGCCGGCCCTTAATCTTTTTTGAACCTTTTCACATGTCAAGTTCTTTGGACAACAAAATTGACTCACTCCTTCGACCTTTTTCAGGATATAACGAATTGCATGAGAAAAATAATTTGTTGTGATTCATCATTTAGTCAGCTGAAGAATCATTTCATGCAATTACTACAGTTTTTCCATTCATTTTTCCTCAGCTGAGTCTATTTGGGAACTACCACACAGACATACCTTCATGCGCTGACATATGATTTCAGCTGGTTATATACATCATAGTTTACAACTTTCACATTAACAAACTGATAAGGGTTGAGACATGGCCATCTACAGTGTGTATCTATAGTTCTAGTGAGCTATAGATGGTCATGGTTGAGATATTAATGTGAGGTTTATGCCATTCATTTCCTCTTGGAACTCTGTATCGAAATCATGTATCACAATACCACCTTCTCATTTGAAAAAATGCATTTGAATACATATGAGGGTCAAAGATGTTGAAGACACAGAGTAATTTTTTATTCCAAATAGAAACCCCAATGAAACCTACTGTCAAATTATTCTTGTGAAAGAAATATTCAGTTTTTTTCATAATATTCTCATCAACTCTGCTGAGTATTTCAAAGATTACAATACAATTGTTCCAACAGTTCTTGAGCGAGTTCTCCAACCCAGGAGGTTACTAGTATTGTATAGATGACCTACAGGAGGCGATGGAAATTCTAGGATAAGATTGTTCCAACAAACATGACATACATAGACAAGGAAGGAAGACAGAAATGGATTGAATAAAAGAGAATGTTGAACGTAAGTCTCCGCACACAAACATCGATTCTTGTTTGTATGGAATTCTGCCGTCCTTCAGCCTCTTACACACTTCCAGACCAGACCACAAACAGTCTGAGTCTTGGTCTGGTCTGGAAGTGTGTAGGGCTGTCTTCACACCGATTTATGATTTTCAAAACGTCTGCCGGTCTGCTGACTTGAACCACAGACAACAGACTGTCTGCGCTTCCCGGAACACTATTTTGGTCTGGTCTTGTAGTGTGTAGCGCTGTCTTCAGACTGCAGACGGTCTCCAGTGGCTCATCGGAAATTCAATTTGCGTAAAAATGAAGATAGAGAAATTGTGATTTCAGATTCGGATTCAGCGCCCTCGAATTGATAAAATGCTACTCGAAAATAATCAAAATTGAGGATTTTTTTTTATTGCATATAATAATCATCAAATCACTATAAGGTTAGCAGATTATAGATGTAATAAGTACCGTAATAGAAGTAATAGGTTAGCAGATCATAGAAGTAATAAGTTATAAGTTATAGAAGTAATCAATATTAGCCTCTGCCTTTACAATTTATCACTTTTTCATTAATTTTTTATCATTACTGGCAAGGCACCCATGCTTCGCTACGGGAATTGAAAGGTAGATTATTTTTGAGAGATATTCATGATCAAAATTCAATCAAATCGTTTTAATTGTGTCTCAGATTTACCATGCAATCAAAAGTTGCTTGCTGAATAGAACTGGATTAATAAATCAATTATACAGTTTCGTCACTGTTATAGAACTTTGTATCCGGAAAGGTGCTTTCCCTACATGAAAATTTTAACATATATACATGGGAGATGGAAAGAAGAATGTACATACTATAGGAGCCGAACCGCACCTAGTTTTATTGGCCTATTCCAAACAGTAGACTGCTGAAAACGCAGAGGCAGCCACTAACACAGGGTCTTTGCTTTCATAATTGCCTGCCACATGAGATAATATTTTTTTTGGAAAGCAATACTTTCCTTACCTATGGTAATTGGGCAAGGAAAGTAAAAACAGCCTAAACAATTTAAGGAAGCTCTAAAAAACACCTTTCAGACAATCCACTCTAATTACTGAAGGAATTTCCAGTGAAGAATGTGATTGACAAGTAGCGACTTCCTTGACGTGCCCCTCATCCCTGTGGGGATGGGGAACGTCGATGGTGAAGTAAAAATTTAAAAAAAAAAATGAAAAATGTGCCTCATACAAATACAACAGTTTTTGAACAAGTTCTCCAACCCAGGGGGTCGATAATTTAATATTTATAATGAAATCTGAATAAATTATCTAATTAAAACTATAATTGTAATTTCAGGATGCTGTTCTTCCTACCGGGTCACAATAATGACGGTAGCAAAGTGGCCATCTTCAAGCCGCTGAGCTCGGAGCGAGGAGACCATCTGGACCTGGTGTCAACCATCAAGCGGTGCGTCATGCACCTGGACCTCTGCCTCAAGGAGGGCGTCGACTTCAGCAGCCTCCACATCATCATCGACGCATCCAGCGTCAAGTTGGCACACCTGGTCGCGGCCTTCAACCCGCAGGGCGTCCGGGCGCTCACACTCTGTATGGTTGGTAGCACTTATAAATCACTATCTGTCCAATAAATTTACAATTACACTCTGTATAGTTGGTAGCACTTACTAATTACTATCCGTCCAGAACTTGTTTTCCTTAGCTCTACATACCAGTGTAGCTTTGGCTTCCTCCACAACATTCCTCCAATCTTCTCCATCCTAACTTACATAATTCGTGCAATAAATTTACAATAATTATGGAAGTGGTGGAAAGACAAAACACTTTTTCATCCTCTCCTCCTCCTCCTTCTCCTCGTCTTCCTCCTACTCCTCCTCCACCTTCAACTTCAACTTTTTCTTCTTCTTCTTCTTCTTTCTTCTTCTTCTTCTTCTTCTTCTTCTTCTTCTTCTTCTTCTTCTTCTTCTCCTGTCTTTTATCTTTTCTTGTCTTGCTTCCTTCTTATTCTCCTTCTATCATCATGGTTTCTTTTTTCCTTCTCCTCCCACTCTTTCTAATTCTCCTCCTCCTCCTGACTCCTTATTCTTCATCATCATCTTTTTCTTCTTCCACTCCTCCTTCCATATCATTCTTCTCTCTCGCCTTCTTCACCTTCTCTTGTCTTGTCTTCTTCTCCCCTATCCTTCTCTTGTCTTGTCTTTTTCTCCTCCTCCATCTCTTCTCTTGTTTCCTTCTTCTCCCTCTTCCCCTTCTCATCATTATTTCTATCCTCCTTCAACACCAATGTTCTAATCAAATACTGCCATTCTTCTTATTCTTCTTCTTTCTCCTCTTCTTCTTCTTCTTCTTCTTCTTCTTCTTCTTCTCCTCTTCTCTTCTCCACCTCCTCTTCTCCACCTCCTCTTTCTCCTTCTTCTTCTTCTCCTACACAATCTCATCCTCCTCCTCCTCCTCTACCACCTTCTCCTCCTCCTCGTTTTACTTTTTCTTCTCCTCCTCCTCCTCCTCATAGTGACTGGACTTCAGTCACTAGATTCTAGCTACTATTTCATTCATAAGAGTAGATTATTTAGGGCCGGTTTCCGAGTCCGGGATTTAGCTAAGCTCTAGACTTTAAACAGCTAGAGTCAGAAAATTGCTGGCTTTCCGAAACGGGGCTTAGTAGTAGTCTACGTTTTAATTAAATTTCGAAAAACTAGACAATTGAACACGAAAATAAAATAAAGAGAGAATAGTGTTGTAAAGTTTCAGCTATTTTGAATTATTCAGGAGTGTTTCATTTCATCAAGGAAATAGTCTACGTTCCCAAATTATAGAAATGAGAAAAGAAAGAAAACTATGACTTCGGAAAGCCAATTTTCTGACTCCAGCTGCTTAAAGTCTAGAATTTAACAAAATCCGAGCTCGGAAACCGGCCCTAAATGTAATGAGTTAATATGATATGATAATGGTTAATGCTATTGGACAGTTCACTATTACAAAAAGGACTTCTTGTAATTAAGGCTGTGCAAAGGCTGAAAATAAACTTTTTACTCATGATAGTTTTCAAAGTTTTTTGATTTGTATATCATCAAGCTATCAAAATGAAAAAGTCTTCTCAGGAAAAAATGTTTTTTCTGATCATTACTTTTTGAGATATGAGCGCCTAAAGTTTAAATTTTTTGGACAGAACATTTCAAATTCGGTAAGAGATAAATCCATGAGATTTAGAGGATAGATTCTTCATGGTATTGTTGATCTAGTAAAACAAACATTTTCTGGAAATATCAATTTTTGGAAAAGTTATTCAATTCAACAAAAATAACAAAAAATAACTCAACTAAAAGTTATTTTTGGTAAATTAAATAACTATCTTGAAAATTGATATTTCCAGAACATTTTTGTTTTACTAGATCAACAATACCATGAAGAATCTATCCTCTAAATCTCATGGATTTATATCATACCAAATATGAAATGTTCTGTCCCAAAAATTCAAACTTCAGTCGCTTATATCTCAAAAAGTAATGATCGGGAAAAAATGTTTTCCGGAGAAAACTTTATCATTTTGGTAGCTTGATGATATACAAATCAAAGAACTTTGAAAAATATCACGAGTAGAAAGTTTATTTTTAGCCTTTGCACAGCCTTAATAGGACTATAGGTTTAATAGGACTCATAGGCCTAATAGGACCAATAGTTCACTATTACAATAATATTTTCTTACTTTCTCTATTATTGTGTGTTAATTTGTTGCAGAAAGCCTACCCGGTGAGAGTAGCTCAAGTGAATGTGGTCAATGTCACTCCAAACATCGAGCGCATGGTGGCTTTCTTCAGACCGTTCATCTCAGCCAAAATCATGTCCAGAGTGAGTAATAAATCCGTTTATTATTCACTATTAGTTATTAACTATCCTATACTACTTTTAAAGAAGCAATTCCTGTTTATATGTTTGTATGTCACTGGATCTCGAAAACGGCTCTAACGATTCTCAAGAAATTTGTAACAAAGTTTACGATATAAAAAGTCTATTGCACTAGGTCTCAACCCTGGGAAAACTTGCTGAATTAAAATGATCATTCATCATTTGAAAAACAGCTGAGAATTTCGTCGTCTGTCAATATGGAACACTACACCTCTATAAACAAAGCCATAGTGCAAGACAGGTGGTTGATGGTGACGTCAGCACAGGTAGGGCTCCTACACCAATAAAAACACTAGCTGATATAGATCAGCTGAAATCAACAAATTGTTATTGGTGTAGGAGCCCCACCTGTGCTGACGTCATTTTGTTTATGAAGGTACTGTATGGAAATGAGTGAGCGAGTGCGTGTCTGAGGGACTGAGACAAAATCATGCCTCAGCTGTTGAACTATCCCATTCAATCAGCTGATAATCAGCTCAGTAACTTTTGAAACACTTGTGTCACTTCACATTGGCTTTTCATCAAAGGAGAAGTGATGGGTCATAGTTTTTTTTTCTAGAAACAATTATTTCTGTTCACCAACTTGCCTAATAGGTAGCCTACTGTGACTTTTTACATAATTATTTCCTCACTTAATATTCATATTTCTTTCCACTTTGTAAAATAGGTAGCCTAATGTTAAGCCAGTTACAGACACATCGATTTTTGAACGTACAATTTCTTGCCGTCCTTATAAATTCTAGCAGATTAAACAGAACTTGACAAATATCATCTGTTTTATCCAAAGAATTTATAAGGACGGCAAAAAATTGGACAAACAAAAATCAATGTGTGTGTAGCTATAGTGAGGTCCACGTTATAATGGCAGTGGAGAAAAATATGAGAAAAACGTTGCTGATTCTCTGTCTTGTCAATGCCTTCTATAGATGGTAGCTGATACAGGATTATTGATGTAATATTAACTGTTCATCCCTATTTAAAATAATTAATTATATTTTATTAAGCAAGAAATTATTATTATATTTTTCAATAATTTCATAATGAATTTTCATAATTAGGATTGAATATTTTGTTAATTAATCATTACCTAAATCTACATTGTTAAAATAAAATCTGGCCACAGAGCAAAACAAAAAAGAGATAGCGCTATCTGCTTTGTTGAATGATAGAAATACCATTGCTAATCAAACACTGCCATTATAACGTGGACCTCACCATAGCCTAACTTTGATATATTTCCTTCATTTGTATTTTTCTCTTGGCAGATTTTGTCTGAATATTGTAATTTATATTTTTCTCAATGTTAATTTATTAATTATTTTGACAGGTTGTTGTACATAGGGAACCTCAGATTCTTTTCAAGGACATCAGCAAAAAGACATTACCGAAGGATTATGGTGGCGATGGACCCAGTCTTGAAGAATTGAATGGTGAGTGAGGCTACTTTAGACTCTATAATATTGTGACGGGTAGTACAGGGCCAAGCCACACAAAGCATTTTTTTTCTGACGAGTTGGCAGGACGGACCAGGAAGTTCTCCAATTGGCTGATTGTCAGCTGATTCCTGAACGTTAACTCAATCAGCCAATCGGAGAGCATTCTGGTCTGAAAACGCCTGAAGAAACGCTTCGTGTGGCTTAGCCCCAACAGTCCAGGCAATGATTACCGGTACTCAAAAAACGGTTTAGAGGGAAAAGTTTGGAACTAAATTTTTGATCCCAAATTTCTTTAAAGGAAATTACTTATGGGGTAAACAAGTCCCAACCATTGTTCTGATAAGTGTGTACGGTATCAAAAATTATGTATCAGAAATGCTAACATCAAAAGCTCATCTCGGTCAGCCCGAGTTGAAAGCAGAGAAAGGTCAAGAGAAAATACTATGCTACTTTCAGTTATCAATTGGATGTAATTAATAATCCACGTGACAACTGATTTATTATGAATAATTCTATAGTCTGATTTCTTTGGTATTATTGGTGTTCGAAGGAGACTCATTTTTCTTATGTATTATATCCTCAGAATGCAAAATTTTTAAAAACCTTATATATGTTGACACGTCTTGTTTCAAAGTACTTCTATATCAAATTTCATCCAAATTGGATAATAACTGCAACTGTAACTGCGGTACTTACAAACATACAAAAGCTGATTGAGTCGAAACTAGCCTGACTATAACCTGAAACTTTCAGACTTCAGCTGGAACTAACCTGACTAAACTAAAACTAAACAGACCTTATCTCACCTTTGTTTGATTATTTTTTCTGTAGCTTATTTTTATTGCTGGCTATTGATTGATAATTGATCACTGTAATGCGTTTTTCAGTGATGTCACAACAGCAGCTGGCCTCTGAGAAGAAATACTTCGAGCTGTGCGATTCGTGGAAAACTGACGAGAAGAAGAGAGTCGGCAAAAGCCAATACACCAATGCTGAACTCAGCGACATTGGATCCTTCCGTCAACTAAGCGTCGATTAAGAATAAGCGAAAAATGTGATAAAACGACCGATTCTCTCTATTTATGAACTTAAATCTAAGATTAATTTCTATTTTCTATTTATAAAGGTGTCGACTACTATAGCGGGTCTTGTTTAATTCGAAAAATAGATGACAATAATATAATTTGTTGAAAGATAGGCGAAAAATTGAAAATAATTTTCCCATGTTGTAAGTTTACTATTTGTCTATTTTCTTAGTAGAACCTTGATTGTATTTATTTGATACTCAAATATAAATATTGTTATTTGATCGTGTGGTTTTAAGTGTTGTAATCCATAAAATATCCTATTCCTCCTATTGATTGGTAGGGCCAACAGTATTATTATTCTATTTTACTTGTACCGGTAGTTAACTATTGTGAACAGTAGACATCGCGCAGTTATAAACAACAGCCTCCTCTATTCAATACTGTACATCAGAGTAATAATAATAATAATAATATCGAGTGACCTGGCTGGCTCAGGTCTGGTGACAGAGTTTTCAGGTCGCAACTGATCAATTTCAGGGCCTCTGACATGACCTAACGCCTGCTTTTTAGGCAGCCGGGACCGACGGCTTAACGTGTCCATCCGAAACACAGAAACATCAAAGTAAATATATACTGTAATAAATGTAAGAACTGGCTTATACAGGAACGGTATAGGAAAGTTATGTTTGACGCACCATCACGTCTGAACTACTCAACTGATCAACTTGAAACTCTGTATAAATAGATTCTCAATTAACCGAGAATGGTTAGGACTATTTTCTATTCTTCAAGAAGCAGAGAAAGGTTGGGAGAAAATACTACTCATGTTACTTTTAGATATACATTGCATGCAAGCAATAATCCACTCGACAGCTGATTTATGATGAATCATTCCAAAGTCTGATCTTCATGGTAGGCGTATGAAAGAGTCTCCTCTTCCATTTATATTGTCCTTGGAATGCAAAATTTCAAAAACCTTGTTTTTGTGCCAAAGGGCACTACAAGTTTTTTATATAATGTTTTTATTAATCAATAAGCCTGTATCAGCTACTGTCTATAGAAGGCATTGACAAGACAGAGGATCAGCAACGTTGTTCTCCTATCTTTCTCCCCTGCCTTTATAACTTGGACCTCACTATAGTAAGCTGAATGTATTCTATGGTTTTATACAGATTTTGCAAGCTCTCATGCAGATGCTATCAGCTGGCATAGTCAAATGCATCGTCAAGATCAATAAACTATGTATTTTTGAGAATAATTATTTCATTGAAGATTGGCGAATTCTTGACTTTTTAGCTATGTTCTTGAAGGGTTTTAATTCCTATCTCGTTATGTCAATTCAAATTAAAATTGCCGCAACAAAAGCAGATTTGTTTAGCAATATTATAAACAGTTCTGTAGTAAATTTTGTTTTCTTCAAAAATTGTAATTTATAACTATGCAGAATCCAACTTAAATGAACTGATCAAAAGTTATTGATGGATTAATACAAATGAGTACAATGATAATAATCATCTGTATTTCAAACACAATAGCCTACCTTCTTATTCTAGCAATTTAATCACACAATTTTGTAGAAAATTAAGTTTTTTCAAAAATAATGGTAATGAGCATGATCAAGCTCTGATGAACCGTTTAGCAGTTATTGCATGGCTTACTTTAGATAATAGTAGGCTATGGTTATTGCTGAAAAATTAAACAGCCACCAATCTTTCTCAAAAGCTGTTATCAGCTTTGAAAGCAAATATCAAGTTCAGTAGAAACGGTCCATTATTGAGAAAAAATGTTTTAAATTAAAAATATGAAGCATTATATTTTCCACAATTTTATATTTTGCTGAAAAGGATCGGTTTACAAACATTGCATTAGAAGTTTTCAACATTCAATCTAAGTTTACTTGAAAACAGTCAATTTTCAGGAAAAACACATAGAGCTAAAAATTCAATACAATTTGAAATCTATAGTAAGGACCACGTTATAATAGCAGTGGATAAAGATAAAAGAATAGCGATGCCGATTCTCTGCATTAATTAATTATATTTCTACACTGTCAAAAACATAATTGGCATCGTTCTGAACCTAGAAAAGGATAGTAACACCGGCTTTGTCGAATGATAGACAAGGATAGCAAAACCAAAGTTGATCAAATACTGTCATTATAACGTGGACCTCACTATAGTTGAGGAAAATTGGTTCATAAGTAACAAAATTATGATGACTTAAAGCTATTTTCATTAAACAAATCAGTGAATTCCCAACATTCAATTCAATTTTACTCTTAAACAGTAGACTAAATTTTTCAGGAAAAATTGTTTAAGATTGAAAATATGAAGCTAATAATTCTACACAATTTCAACTGAGGTTTAGTAGAATCGGTACATAAATAGCATAGAAATGATGTGTCAACGATTTTTTGGTGACACAAATATGCGAATCTTTAACATTATATCCAAGTCTTTTCGAAAACGGTAAATTTTTCAAGGAATTGCACAGTACTAAACCCATAGAGCTAAAAGTTCTACACAATTTGAACTATATTCAAGCAAAATCAGTTCTTAAACAACAGAGTGATTATCAAATGTTTGTATCAAATGATAGTATTTTTCAAATAATATTATGTGAACAAAATTTGCAATGCTTTGATTTGAGTGTTTTTTGAAGTTGGCGGTAAATTTAACTTCTACAAAGATGGCGGTCTTGGTGCCATGTTTAATGCGTCCGTTAGATAGGAAGTTACCTTTTTGTTGTATGGCTACTTTCTGTTCTGTGGCAGTATGCAACAATTATTATTAATATATTAGTTGCAGAATTCAGAATTCCTACTAGTTTTCAATTCATGAGTTATCTAATTTATTAGTTTATTCTTGGTTTTGATTAAGGTTTCTACGATATCAACTTCTCAAAATTTACGGTATTCCAATAATTTGCTTAATAAATCATGTTTATTCAATGTAACTAACCTAAAAAAATTATCAATTCATTAAATCACAGGACAGGACAGTACATGATGTTTGCTGCAGAATCTGGGTTACCAACAAATTATTCATCAATATATGTTTATGTTTGCTGAAAATACAACAAAAAATTCACCAAGATGAATGATAAACGGATGACAAACAGTTTTAAAAGCTATGTGGAACTGGACGATGAGGTGAGCTTAAGCTTTTAATTAGGTTATGTTAATACTCGTGGTTGTTTTGTTCTAAATTCTATTTATTCTACATTGATTTGTAAAAATCACCAATATTGCTCCCAGTGTCAAAGTCTACTGTTCAATCTTAAACAACTTTAATATAATAATAATATCGAGTGACCTGGTTGGCTCAGGTCTGGTTTCAGAGTTTTCAGGTCGCACCTGATCAATTTCGATCTAACAACTGTTTTTAGACAGCTGGGACCGACGGTTGAACGTGTCCATCTGAAACACTGGAACCGATAAGGGCTGCTCTTTAGTATATGGGCCGCGGAATCTAGCTTTGAGACCTACATAGATCGATAGAGGAGGTCAAGACGAGATCAACCATGTATAACATTGTTGTCGATTTCCAAGGATTAGCTGAAAAAACATGGCGAAAAGTTAAAAATTTTTATATCAATTTTTATTTTTAATAATTTTTTTCATGGCTACAATATGTTTTAAACTAGTGCAATCTTATGTAAAATTTGACGAGGAATCCAATGAAACTAATTTCAGGTTCGTAACTTTACTAGTTTTTGAAATATTGCAAAAAATGTGCAAAAAAGTGCAAATTTTTGGTTTGAAAGAGGTGAACCCCTTTGCATGGTGATTGATAGGTATTTTAAACTATTGGATTTAGTAGAATGATAAATTCTAAAGAAAAAATGTCCAGTCACTTGATTGCCTAAACTCAAAATTGTTCGAGATATTTGAGCAAATAAAAATATTGCAACTCCATTTTTTGCTAGCCTACCTAGGGAGAACTTAGGTTAGAAAAAAACTTAGATTGGGGAAAGCTTAGGTTAGGATAAGCTAGGGTCAGGAAAAGCTTAGGTTAGGGAAATCTTAGTTTAGGAAAAAAGCTTAGATTAGGAAAAGCTTGGATTAGGAAAAGCTTAGGTTAGGGGGAGCTGGGTCTGAAAAAAGCTTAGGTCAGGGAAAGATGGGTTAGGAAAATTTGCATTAGAAAGAGCTCAACTTAGGAAAAGCTTTGGTTAGGAAAAAGCTCAGGTTAGGAAAAGCTTAGATTAGGAAAAGCATAGGTTAGGAAAGAGTTAAGGTTAGGAAAAAAGGTAAGATTGGGAAAAGCTTAGGTTAGGGAAAGCTTGGGTTAGGAAAAGCTTATATTGGAAAAAAGCTTAGGTTAGGAAAAGCTTGATTTGATTAAATTATTTTTTACAATCTTTTCAAGCTTCTGAATTGCATTGGAAGCTGAATAAAATGTGATCCTAAATATCGGTCTGCACTATGCATATGCAAACATATTGAACTCTTCTAAAGCTAAAATACAACATTTTCTTGTATTTTTTCCAAATATCTTAATAATCTATAAAATGTTCTAACCTCAAATCTATTTTAATGAATTCCCTGCAAAAATCCCAATGAGATTCAGCCAATTTAGTAGTCACTAAAAGTAGTAAAAAAAAAAAAATGAATATGAGAACTGAAGAGTATTGAGTGTGCAATTTTTTTATTTTCCCAAATATCTCGAACAATTTTGAGTTAAGGCTATGAAGTGACTGAACATTTTTCCTTAAAAATTTATGATTCTACTAAATCCAATAGTTTAAAATACCTATTAATCATCATGAAAACAAGTTGACCTTTTTTAAAGCAAAAAATTTGCATTTTTCTGCATATTTTTTGCAATATATCATAAACTAGTGAAGTTACGAACCTGAAATTAGTTTCATTGGATTCCTCGTCAAATTTTACATAAGATTGCACTAGTTTAAAACATATTGTAGCCATGAAAAAATTATTAAAAATAAAAATTGATATAAAAATTTTTAACTTTCCGCCATGTTATTTCAGCTAATCCTTGGAAATCGACAACAATATTATACATGGTTGATCTCGTCTTCACCTCCTCTATCGATCTATGTAGGTCTCAATGCTAGATTCCGCGGCCCATAAACTAAAGTGCCCCCAAGTCTTTATCTTTCAGGAAATTGGTTACTGATTTTATTATTTTTCGGCCCATTTTATGTTGAGTAAATCTATTCATTCTGTTTCAGTCGTTCAGTACAAGTATGGAAGATTCGTTTTGTGATAACCTTAGCCCAAGGATACTTCCAGGTGAGTCAGCCATCTGTTTGTGCCTTGATGTTCTTCCACCTCTCAAGTTATAGGTACTATTTGAGTGCCCACAGACGTGGGTTCGAATCCCGTCAAGCTTCTTATCTTTTCAGATACAAGCACATAGATTGTCGATCATATCATCTTACATCAAAAATAAACTAGTAGGCTATGTCCTCTGGGCTGAAACTGCCTAAGTGATTATTCATAACTTAAATGAATCACTATCAATTTCTATTTAGTGCTGTAGTATAGTTTAGTTTAAATTTTGGCCCAGCTGCTCAAAAGCACGAGAACCAAGTTATTCAATTCAAGTTACTCAAATTGGCTATTTGTGATTTAAGTTGGCTATTGAAGAATTTTGCTAAAATTACGAGATTCAATACTGATCCTGTTTTTGGAAGATATTCCTTCAACAAAAAACAAATTTCATGTTTTACTATAGTGAGGTCCACGTTATAATGGCAGTGGAGAAAGATAGGAGAACAAAGTTGCCGATCCTATATATTATTATTATTATATTATTATCCTTTATATTATTATTATTATATATTATTATAGACGGTAATATAATAATTAATATAATATTGCTTGATAAAATATAATTGATTATTTTAAACGAGAACAAATATTTAATATCACATCAATAAACCTGTTTTTATTCTATTCTGATACAGGTTTATTGATGTGATATTAAATATTTGTTCTCGTTTAAAATAATCAATTATATTTTATCAAGCAATATTATATTCTTCGATAATTTGAAATAAATTTTTATTATTAAGATGAAATATTTTGATAATTGATTATTAGTTATACATAGTTAAAAGACGATCTGGCAACAGAGCAAAGCGAGAAAGAGGTAGAGCTATCCGCTTTGTTGAATGATAGACAAGGATAGCAATACCATTGCTAATCAAACACTATCGAATCAAATTCTTTTATTGCTGTAACATTTTTTCAAAATGCACGCAGATGAGTTAAAACAGTCATAAGATCACAGATTATGTATCACATTATTATATAACAGTTAATTTTTATTGTACCTATGGACATTTTTCAACAAGGAACGTTTTTATTCTATTCTTAAAACATGTAGTCTCTAGACATTTAAAATTATCAGGTAGGTTAAATTATTAAACAGTCTTATGCCATACTCAATAAAACCATTTAGTGTGTATGAATAATTACATTGATACACTCTAAGAGCAGACGCATTTCGAGTAAAATGACTATGAACAGTATTATTCAAAGGAATAAATGCCAAATTCTTCTTTATATAGCCTACATTAAACACTCAAAAGCATAGATAGCAGAGACAGTTAATATTTTCATTTGTTGGAATAGAGGTTTAAAATGTGTCCGACCATGGACATTAGCAATCAACCTTATTTGCAAAACAGTCTCTTAACGTTAGTGTCATTCCCCCAGGCAACTATGTACATACGCATAATAAACAGTAATTAGTACAACTGGGTTAACAATAAATTTCGAACGGTTCAATAAAAATAAACATTTAGATACTCTCTATAATAAGTTTACATGAGTCTCCAACTTAAGATTATCCTGTAAAGCCTGTAACTGCCATTATAACGTGGACCTCACTATAGAAAGCCTCTTTCGTGTTTGTAAGTATTCGTAAAATAATTACCTAATTATTTATCAATTGAAATTGATTGTTTTATGAATTATTGTATTCTATAACTATGTTTTCTGTTGCAGGAGAAATGGTTATAGCCGAAGCCAATTATGTGTTGATGTTTGCGCCGGTTAGTCAGCATAAACATGGAAAATCAGGAACGTTGACAGTTACCAATTTCAAATTATCTTTCGTGACAGCTGATGATAAACAAAAAGAGGTGAGTGATTGCCCGTTATCTAGCTCCTTCATCAACTATAGCCAGGAGGGTCCAGGTTAGACAGATAAGGCGAGTGAAGCGAGTCTATATCTTCTCTACTATAGTTGGGTCCACGTTATGATGGCAGTGTTTGATTAGCAATAGTGTTGCTATCCTTGTCTATCATTCAACAAAATATTTCATCTCAATTATGAAAATCCATTTTGATATTATTGAAAAATATAATTTCTTGCTTAATAAAATATAATTGATTATTTTAAACCAGAATGAATAGTTAATAATTAATAAACCTGTATCTGCTACCGTCTATAGAAGGCAGTGACAAGACAGAGGATCGGCAACGTTGCTCTCCTATCTTTCTCCCCTGCCATTATAATGTGGACCTCACTATAAGCTACTGTACTCTGTATTTATTTTTAATGTATTTTTAAATAGGAACTCTGGTTTTTTCAGTGTAAATGTGTAAATTTTGGTGTCATGATATGACTAGTAATACATAACCTATAGTGACAATAACCTTATAAAGAGAAACAAATCTATAATATAGATTCATAGATTGGTCCGTGTTTTACATTAATCTGTGACTAATCAATGATTAAAATGTTTCTCCTATTTTTTCCCATTACTTAGTATAAAAACTTGAAAGTACTGTTGTAGGCTAGCCCCAAAGTTAGTAGACAGAAGGTTGGTCACTCATCTATAGTATTTGTGTTGACATGCAATTGGAGTGGAGGAACTGCAGCCGTGACGTAGGCTGTAGTACAGAGAAGGCAGAATATAGCATTCTTGAAAATCATACGGTGACGTATAGTCAAATTATATAACACAAACGTTCTCTGATATGAAAGCTTTCTGTTTCTGCTTTACAATAATTATCAAAGCATTTAAATAATACAAGAATTTTGCCATTTAAAAGCAAAAACCCCATATCCTAACCTTCCCTTTCAAACCCTTAAGCCGCGTTTACACCAAAGTTTTTAACAAAATGTTAATAACATAATCCTTACAGATTGTATGAGATTGATTGGAACTTGACAAACACATATGTTCATCATGTGTATGATAAGTTATGTTCAATCCAATAGAATCTATTAAGGATTAAGTTATTAACAAAATGTTGATATTAACAAATGTCAACATAAATAACTTTGATGTAAACGCAGCTTCAAGGTTTCTTCATCTTCTAGGTCGTGTTTATATTTTGTAGTTTGACTATACATCAGCTTGTGAATTTCGGGGATGAGATATTTTGATTCTCGTAGAACATGTGCTCAATACCAGCATATTGTGTTCAGTGCATTTATATGAATGGAATGTAGCGGATTTATCGGGATCGGTTTATCGATTTATTGCAATGCATTGGTTTATCAAGATTTTTTATGGGTTAATCTGAAATTATAATAGTAAAAAGTAAATTCGTATGGCTTTTGTTGGTGGGGAGTCCCTTGCGGGAAGGTCCCACCGCCTGAATATATAATTTAAGCCGTCAATGGGCCTTACGACTGTCATACTTCAGCCGGGACCGACGATTTAACGTGCCCATCCGATAACACGGGAGTGATCTGGTTAAAAAACGTTTGGTATTGAAAGGGTTTGAATCCGGGATCTCTATGCTGCTACGCAAGCACTCTATCCACTAGACTACGGATCACTCCATTATAATAGTATAACGTTGTCTACTAACGCTTTTCCAGCTTATTAACTTTTTCGTGTCACGTTTTTAGATTCTTGAAAAACTTTCTACTCCATTTTATTTCTACAAGTTGAATGAACTTAGATTTCATATTCATTAGAATCGGTGATTCATTCGCTATAAGTACGGAGAATTTTACAGTTCTAGGTCAATCTTGAGGGGATTAAACGACGATGTATTTGAAGATACAGTGAATAAACTCTATGCTCAGTGTAGTTACTCTATCACTTTTTTACTACACGTGACGTCACGCTGACGTTCCCCCCACCACTTTGAATCTTACACCTGTGAGTGATCAACCTTCTGTCTACTAACGTTGGGCGAACCCTACATGGATACTTATCATGTGAGCACGGTTGTCAAGATGACTGTTTGGCAATGAACTGTTTATGAGAAGATAACAAGTAAGTGTTTTATGATGATCGTTCCAAATTGGTTGAGTTCAAAGCCACTGATCGGTGAGGGAACGATGAGATCGGTGAGTGAACGTGGCTCTGAACGAAGTACTGTTTGGTCGTTGAACGATGCATAGACTCACATGCAGCGCTACTGTACTTGCAATTGAAATCGGCCATTGAGGGGACAGCCTGGAAGATTATTACATACCAAAGATCCTAAAGATTTTTGTGATCTATAATATTACAAAAATATATATTCATATTATATAATATCTCGCGCTAAAATACCTCACTGGAACCTTTAATTTCAAGTAAGTAAACATTGGGAAGGCATAGGCATTGTGCGTTTATACCTCTTCAAGGTCTTTGGTCTAACTGATAAGAAAAAAAACGTCATATCCGGTTCGTTCACTGATCAGTTAATCGTACTTTCCACCGATGGAAAAGAACGTAAATAGAGTAGCTAAACGTAAACAGACATGGCTAAATACGAGGTTGTTTGCAAATAATGGACTCCATTATAATGTATTTGGGAGCAGATAAATGCAGGATTACATAAATTCAATAACATTTAAAATATTTTACAAAGCATTTAAAACAACTCCAATCACCTGATGGTTTCCCATTTTAATTGATTACAATGAAATAGGTTAAGTTCTAGTTTTGTTTACAAAATATGATCAATAGGGGAAACATCTGTCAGTCATGACTCATGAGCAACCGTTCAGCCACAGAATACACACAAAATGGAAGGTATCAATCTAACCAAGATTTGAGTGCACCACGACCACTACACATGACTGCATCATCTTGTTAGAAATTAAAACTACTGCTGTATTACAATGCTACACTTTCTTTCAAGATGGCGGATTATGACGTGAAGATACTAGCTGACTTTCCATTCTGTGGTTCATTTGTGATCACTAATCTGTAATCCGGTTTTTTACTGAACGTAAAAAAACCCCGATGGAATTGATCAGTGTCTTTGAACTCAACCATTGATGTACTATTTATTTTTATCTTGCTCATAAATGTAAACTTTTAATTAATAAAGTGTTATTTAGAAAAGCACATTTACAACAGTACTATCAGCTTTGCAATATTTTGCAGGACATGATAAGCCAGGAAAATCTCCTGCTGGGTGAGAACGATGTGTGCCTTTCCAATGTGGACGTTCTCTATTTAGTCGGCGACAAGAAAAAACGTTTGATACCGGGTAAAAATATCTCAGAACGGGTCAAAGGACTGCATGTGGTTTGTAAGGTTAGTATTGTATTCAATTGAGCTATCCACTAATTTACTGATTCAATACGATAATTGACCGAGCGAAGTGAGGTCTAAAGCTGCGTTTACACCGGAGTTAATAACACGAGTTATTAACAAAGTTATCAACTTGACTGAATCGACAAAAATTTCTCTTAACAAAAGTTGAGGTGTAAGTGTACGTCCAGTGCCAAAATATCTGTCATCTAATTTTTGGTTGGGAACGATTTAGTATGTTATTTTGAGCACAAAATCACAAAAAATAAACGGCGTTCACTATTGTTGTTAAAATAAACTAAGTTCAAAGTAGCACAATTTAACATGCATTTAACCTATAAGTAGCAGCTATTTTAATTATTGAAATCATCAAATCATATTCCTAATCTAAGTTTTACTAACCCAGAGCTTTTCCCAACCTAAGCTTTCCTAACCTAAAGCTTTTCCTAACCTTAGCTTCTTATAAATGTTAAATGCATGTAAAATTGTACTACTTTGAACTTAGTTTATTTTAAAAACAATAGTGACCGCCGTTTAATTTTTGTGATTGTGTGCTCAAAATAACATACTAAATCGATCCCAACCAAAAAATTTGATGACAGGTATTTTGGCACTGGACGTACACTCTAGTCAAAATTTCTCTTAACAAAAGTTAATAACTCGTGTTTTTATTGGCAAGATTTGTGTTATCCATCGAGAGTCGTTAAAGATCAAAGGAAATGTGTTATGTTAATAACAAAGCCTCTTTTATCGCATCAACTTTTGTTAAGACTGTTTGGTACACCTTTTTATTTCTATTTAAATTGGTTAATCTTTTTCAATATAATTGTTAAGATCATTATAAGAGTGAGAAAAAGTGGCAACTGAAATTTTTAAGTGGTCTAATAAGCGAGTTAGGGTTGTTGGAAGTGCTAAACTACGTTCTCTTTCCAGATCGTAAATGGTTTCAAATTTTCCATTGGAGTTTTTTTTAATACATTCAGTATATTATAGGCTTTGTTCTAATATGCGTTTTTTCGCGATTAATCCCAAAATAAACAAGTTATCGAATTTACAAAAAATGGTACTTTCTTATTTATGAACGATATGGGGAATAAAATGTTGCAGTTTGGAAAAATATTTTTTTTTAATATAGTCGAAACCGTTCATGATCTGGAAAGAAAACAGAATTTGGAAAATGAGCACTTCAACAACTGTAACAATTTAATTCAAACACCCCGCTCTCATAGGTTATTAATTATTAGAATAGCAGAGTCATCACTTAGGCCACCAAATTGGACTTTTGAACTGGTGAGCTGAGAGAGTGATGACCGTATAGAGGCAAAACTAGAGGGAGAACGATCCGAGACGCGCTAGAGGAAGGTTGTGCGCGAGATAGTGAGATGTAGTTTTCAGTAATGTGATTATATTTAGAGAGAGAGAGAGAGAGAGAGAGAGAGAGAGAGAGAGAGAGAGAGAGAGAGAGAGAGAGAGAGAGAGAGAGAAAGAGAGAGTATAGATGTTTGTTATGCGATTTTTTTAATAGAGTGAGACTGTTTTGGTGAATTGGCGTATTTATTTAATAATATTATCCTATAAAAGTAGCAGGGCCCAGGACCCTAAAAACCTGTTGGTGGTAGCGCTACTGGAGAGCACTGTCATGCTCGCCACGCACGCCACAAGTGGTGACTTGGCGGTGGGATCCGAACTCTGAAAACTTGTTTAAAGTATTTCAACTGTGAACGAACAGTAAAACTTGTCTCCGAAAGATAATATAATTGGTGCCGTGATAGTTTCAAAGTTCATTTTTAAGTGTTACTAAATTTTAATCCGTTTTTGAATATGTGGACTTGATTTTGTTGAACTCTTGATTATGTGTATTATGTGTTCCTGTACTTTGTGAACTTTATTAACTGTTGAATAATGAACAGTATAAATTTATTCCTACATGAATTCGGACAAAGGGCGAAATTTCTTCAAATCAAATTGTTGACGCCGTTTGAATTTAATGGAGTTTGGCGCCTGAGTAGTTAGGTTCAATCTTCCCCGTCTACTGGCGCACTCTAGTGCATAATTGTTTAATTGTTTGTCTTGTACTTTTCAAGTCAGTCGGTTCGCAAAGCTGCCTTCATAAACATGAAGTATACAGCTCGACTCGGTCGTTTATTTGTTTGTATTTCCAATGAAAATTATTAATTGTAATATCGTGTCTCCGATTGGGTGTAATCGCACGTCCAGTGCCAACCCACCTTTCATCGAATTTTTGGTTGGGATCGATTTAGTATGTTATTTTGAACCCAAAATCACAAGAAATAAACGGCGCTCACTATTGTTTTTAAAATAAACAAAGTTCAAAGTTGCACAATTTTACATGCATTTAACCTATTAGAGGCAGCCATTTTGATTATCGAATATCAAAATCAAATTATTGAAAGGTCGATACAGTACATATCGACATACTTTACTTGCGTTCTATCTCTACACAATAGAAATAAAAACTAAAAATTGCTTGAATATGTAGCAGACGTTTAGTCAGTTAATAGAAAATAGTGTATAAATGTGACTAATCATGGCACAAATTGTATCTCAACTATTTTTAAGATACCGACTTATTTTTTTTAATGAGAAAGGAACAAAAAAAATGTGTCTGTACTATAAATTTCAACCTAAGAGCACAATTAAAACATTAAAAAAAATTGAATTGAATTTCTGAAGTGGCACACAACAAATAAGAATGAGGTTATGTTAACAATGAAGAAAGAACAAACCACTCTCGGTCTCAGACAGCTCCGTATCACACATGCGTTAGTAACGGTTTTTTCCCCGTTAGATCTTTGAATGTAACGTTCTTTGTGATGATGGTTACCGAGCTCCGTAACTGGAGCCGTCATTCATTTTGATGAGGATATATTATTATCCAATGATGATTTATCATTAAATTCGATATAATAATCAATATACCATCATCATTTCAATCAATAAAAGAAGAATACTTCCCAATAATATAATTAATAGAATATAACGGTTGTTATTTAACTAATGTTAAAAAAACACTATAACTAAGTCAGCATAATTATTGTAATTTCAAAGGGAAAACCTAACCCCCTAACCACCCCTTTCATATTTAAAACATTAATGAACATAAATCTTTGTAAAAACCTGTAATCCCTTCCAGCATATTGCAATTTAAAAGCAAACTCCTAACTCTCTAACCTATCTTTTCACCTTTGAAATATAAAAAACCATAATTCTACACTTTTCCTGGCCCTTTCTAGCATATTGAAATTTAAAGCAAAAACCTAACCTAACCTCATGAAACATTATTGAATGTAAATTGAAATAACCTAAACCCTAACCCTTTTACATTCAACACTCTGGATTTCAAAGCAAAATCCTAATCCCCTAACCTATCCTTTTATATTTAAAACATTATTAAACATAAATCTTTGTAAAAACCCAACCTAACCTAACCTAACCCAACCTAACCTAACCTAACCTAACCTAACCCAACCTAACCTAACCTAACCTAACCCAACCTAACCTAACCTAACCTAACCAACCTAACCTAACCTAACCTAACCTAACCTAACCTAACCCTTTCACATTCAACACTCTGGATTTCAAAGCAAAATCCTAACCCCCTAACCTATCCTTTTATATATAAAACATTATTAAACATAAAACTTTGTAAAAACCTAACCTAACCTAACCTAACCTAACCTAACCTTACCTAACCTAACCCAACCTAACCCAACCTAACCTAACCTAACCTACCCTAACCCAACCTAACCTAACTCAACCTAACCCAACCTAACCTAACCTAACCTAACCTAACCTAACCCTTTCACATTCAACACTCTGGATTTCAAAGCAAAATCCTAACCCCCTAACCTATCCTTTTATATTTAAAACATTATTGAACATAAATCTTTGTAAAAACCCAAACTAACCTAACCTAACCTAACCCAACCTAACCTAACCTAACCTAACCTAACCTAACCCAACCTAACCTAACCTACCTAACCTAACCTAACCTAACCTAACCCAACCTAACCTAACCTAACCTAACCTAACCCTTTCATATTCAACACTCTGGATTTCAAAGCAAAATCCTAACCCCCTAACCTATCCTTTCATATTTAAAAAATTATTAAACATAAATCTTTGTAAAAACCTAACCTAACCTAACCTTACCTAACCCAACCCAACCTAACCTAACCTAACCTAACCTAACCTACCCTAACCCAACCTAACCTAACCTAACCTAACCTTACCTAACCTAACCTAACCTAACCTAACCCAACCTAACCTAACCTAACCTAACCTAACCCAACCTAACCTAACCTAACCTAACCTAACCTAACCCTTTCACATTCAACACTCTGGATTTCAAAGCAAAATCCTAATCCCCTAACCTATCCTTTTATATTTAAAACATTATTAAACATAAATCTTTGTAAAAACCCGTAATCCCTTCCAGCATATTGCAATTTCACAGCAAAATCCTAACCCTACAACCTATCTTTTCACCTTTGAAATATCAAAAACCATAATTCTACCTGTTTCCTAGCCCTTTCTAGCATATTGCAAATTTAAAGCAAAAACCTAACCTAACCTCATGAAACATTATTGAATGTAAATTGAAATAACCTAACCCCTAACCCTTTCACATTCAACACTCTAGATTTCAAAGCAAAATCCTAACCCCTAACCTATCCTTTTATATTTAAAACATTATTAAACATAAATCTTTGTAAAAACCTGTAATCCCTTCCAGCATATTGCAATTTCAAAGCAAAATCCTAACCCCCTTACCTATCTTTTCACCTTTGAAATATCAAAAACCATAATTCTACCTGTATTTTAGCCCTTTCTAGCATATTGCAAATTTAAAGCAAAAACCTAACCTCACCTCATGAAATATAACTTGAAATAACCTAAACCCCAACCCTTTTACATTAAACACTTTCATGAAAGTGTCAAAGTCGAATTTTATGAAAATCTATTGCTGCATATCACTATAAATGCAGAGCATATAAACATAAATATAAAAAAAACATATAAACATGAATAGAAATAAATACAAAACCGTCGACTTGAATCTAAGATCTCACTTTGCTTGGTCAATTAATCAATAAATTATATTTTTCAATAATTTTATAATTTTACATTGTAAAAAGACGATCTGGCAACAGAGCAAATCGAAAAAAGGCAGCGCTATCCGCTTTGTTGAATTATAGACAAGGATAGCAATACCAGTGCTGAGTAAACATTACCATTACAGCATGGACCTCACTACAGCGTTGTAGTTGGGTTCACTTTCAAAAACATTGACAACGGGCGAATTATAAAATAGAGAATTTAAAATTTGTATAGGCCACGTCATGAGATAATTACATGAATCATTACATATATGATCATACTACATAAAAACAACAAGAAATCATCACACCAAGGTCTTAAAAATTCTCCATATTGAAGGCAAAATATTCATCATTGGTATAAAAACAGTTTCTTATAAGAAAATCCTCAATTTTAAGTTTATATTCACCCACTAGTAAGCCACTATATTCACCCACTATATGTAACGGTAACTGATTATAAAACCTAATTGCACAAGCCCTAAAACTTATATGACTGGTTTTGTACCGAAAATATTCGTTTCTAAGGTTCAACCTATTTCTTGTGTTGTGCGAATGAACATCAAAATGACTGGAGAATGAGAGCAAGTTAGTCTTTACAAATAATAAACATTGTAAAATAGAAATATACGGCAAACACATAATTCTCAATCTAACAAATAGAGGTTTGCAGTGCGTAAGGGGGAGGAACATTATACATGGTTCTTATTGATCTTTTTTGCAACACAAGAAGTGAATGGGAATCACTACAATTGGCCCATAATGTAGCTCCATACAAAAGATGTGAATGCACATAACTATAGTAGACATTTACTAAAATTTTTTGAGACACTATTTCCTTTAATCTTCTCAACATAAAAACACCTCTTGCTACCTTGGGGATAGTGCAGTCAATATGACACTTTCATTCCATATTATTTTGTATATTGTTGCCTAGAAATTTGACAGAATGCCCTGAATTCAAGTTATTATAAGATACAGATAAACTCATAGTTCAATATATCAGATCCGTTCAGTAATATTTTCTAAAAAACGTTGACGTCTCAAAAATGATGCAGCTAGAAAAATTATTAAATTCAATTTTAAGACTGTTGAACAGTGATTTTGGAAAATTATTCGGATGAAATATGAAACCGGGCGCGATTGTTGAACACTGCAAAGCGAAAGTGTCTTGAGTCAGCAGAACGCGGGCAGCGAACCAGCGAAACGTTGAGGTGGGGATTGGCAGAGGTGTGACGAGGGCTTCCTCCAACTTTTGGGTGTTGGCGAATACGTCACCAGGTTCATCGCTCTTCAGGCTACATGACTCCATAGAGACTGTCGCTGTCATTCTACCAGCTGTTTGGCGGATGACAACTGTAATAACATAGATCTATTGTGGCAACTTTTGCGGCATTCTACGATGGAGATGAAGACATCAACAATTAAATTTGGTGAGCAATTTATACAGCTCTTCTTATATTGAAAATATTATTTATATATTTATCGAATTATTGAGTTGGAGATAGACTTCCTAATAAATTAACTTTATGATAAGAAATTGTTAGGTCCACATTCAGTTAATTTAGAGCTCATTTCAAATTATTAATGCTTATTTTATGCTGAATCAATCAGGTCAGATATCAATTTTGTTTATTATAAAATCATATAAGATGAAAAGATTTCAGATCAAAGATGAAATTTTTTAGGTCACTCAGAGCTGATAGATTAAATGTATTGTTTATGAGAGTTATTTATTTATGAAAATGAAAGGTTAATTATAAAAATTTAAAATGGCTGAGAGAGTTAATTTTGAAGGGCAGGAAGTCGAAGTTCAAGCTAAACGTTTATTTACTTCATTTCTAAAACAAGTTTGTAAGTCTATTTTAATCAACCATGGATAGTGAGTGTTTCAAATGCAAAATCCATTTCACCAACATCAAAGAAATCATTGAGTGCTCGGAGTGTAAGAACGTCTACCATCCAACTTGTTCAAAACTACGCACCATTGATAACTTCAAAAAACTTGGAGCACGTAAGGCAACATGGAGGTGTGATTTATGTAAGTGTTAGTCTCAAAGCGAAAAAAACTGAGTGTGATCAACGAGACAATTTAGACTCTTTAAAAGAGTTTTTCACTGAATTTATTAATTGTAAATTTGAGGAACTGAATAATACTATTTCCAACTTAAATAGTATTACTGTTGAATTGAAAAACACGCTTAAGAAAGTCTGTGATGAAAATACCGCTTTGAAAACTAGTTATGATAAACTGGCTATTGAAAATTCAAAACTGCAACGAGTTATTAATGACCTAAAACAGCATTCGTATTCCGATAATCTAGAAATTGTGGGAGTCCCGGAAACCAGAAATGAAGATGTTTATTCTGTGCTACAATCTACAGCCCTGGCAGTAGGAGTTCCATTCAAAAGAGAGGATATTTCCATCGCCCACAGGGTCCCTTCAGCTAAGAAAAAAACTAAACCAATCATCGTTCGTTTCGTTTCGCGGACTACAAAACTACAATGGAGAGATGCTGCAAAGAAAAAGAAAAACCTGTGTTCCACCGATATTCATCCTAATCTATCACCTTAGAATATTTTCATCAACGATCATTTAACCGCGCTCAATAAGATCCTTCTTGGGAAAGCTAAAAACATGGCCAGAAATGGCTAGTTAGCCTATGTATGGGTAAAGGAGGGAAAGATTATGGTTAGGCAGAGGGAGGGTTCACCAGCAAAAAGAATTTCAGATGAGGAGGATCTTTCGAAATTCATGAAAACTTAATAACTTGAGTATTTGTTACAATAAAAACTAAAAATCAGGATAACCAAGAATGAACTTAGAAATAAAATAATAGCAGAAAAAAGCAAATAGACTCTCTTATTATTTCTCTTTGAATTCTATTTATTTCCAGTTTATCATTTAAATTTAGTAGATTTGTTCATACGACTAATTTGATAATAAGGTTGATTGATTTATAATATTATATTGTTTTAATATTTTGTTATATTGTTGTATAATAATTTATAATTTTGTGGCGTCTTGAGGAACCAAGGAGTCGGTTTCAATAATATCTTATTTTCAATTTTTAATCTTAATTTATTTTCTTAATTTATTTCATTTTCTATAACGTTTTTAGTCTCTTCGTTTTATAATCTTTTCTTTTTTCTTTTTTATGGTTCTAGAAACCGATTTTGATGAGCAGATTTCCATTGAATGTTACAATACGATCGAAATAGAGAATATTTCCCAGTGCAAGACAGAGTTGTTTGGTGATAGATTATGCAATTCCTTTCTTAATATAATTCACCTAAATATTAGAAGCTTGAATAAAAACTTTGACGATTTTTCCTATATAATTAGTAATTGCTCAGTTGATTTCCATATAATTATTCTGACTGAAACATGGGTGGTTGATGATGATAATTTCAATTTCAGCTTGAACGGATATTCAGTAATAAATAAGTTGGGTAAAATTAACAAATGTGACGGAGTCTGTATATTTTTCAAAAATAGCTTAATCGTAGACGAGTTAACTTGTGAGATTACTGAAGCAAGCTCTGTCTGCTTGGATGTACAAGTGCCAGGAGTAAAAGATAAGATTACAATTATCGCTGTTTGTAGATCGCCTGCATCGAATGCAGATACGTTTCTGAACAGCTTAGATGAATGCTTGCTATCTCTCAGAAATAGAGCTAATATAATCTTTGCAGGTGACATCAATATTCACTTAAATGATAATAATACCATTTCCAGCGATTATTTTAGCACACTATCCTTGAATGGTTTGAAGTCTTATCTATTAATAAGCCTACCAGATTTCATGGCAGCACAGAATCATGCATTGATCATATTTTTTTTTAAAAACTCTACTTTTAATCCTGATAATGTAATTAGCTCAATTATCAAAACAAGCATTACTGACCATTTTTGTATCAGTATTCATGTTGATCTTTCAATTGATTTTCTTAAAGCCGCTAAACCTGTCCATTCTTATAAGAAAATTGACTATAATAAATTACTGTTATCTATTGGGGAGGAGAATTGGGAAGGTGTGCGTAACCCTAACTTACATGTAAACAAACAAATGCTTTTCTTCACCGAAAAGATAACTAGTTACATTGAACAAGCAACTGTTAAAGTGCATATTCCGCATAAATTTCAATCATTGAAACCCTGGATCACCAGGGGTCTCGTTCTGTCAATTGCTAAACGTGATAAATTATTTAAAAGCCTCTCAAAGCAACCTTTTAATGTTATTTTAAAAAACGAATTTATCGCTTACAGGAATATGCTGAATAAATTATTGAAACAGAGTAAATGTGATTATTATAAAAATAAAATTAGCCAAAATAAAAATAATGTAAAGAAAGTCTGGGACACGTTAAATGAGATGTTGGGAAGAAAACGAAAATCAACTCCTCCCAAAATTGATGCTGATATTTTAAATATCCACTTCGCCGAAGTAGGTAAGAACTATGCTGAAAAATTGAAAAGCGAAAATCCCATCTCATCTGCGGGAAATAAGTTTAGGGATTCATCTATAAGAGATCATGTCTCTTTTTTCCTAACACCTACCACTGAAATTGAAATATCTACTGTGTTAAGTTCTCTAAATGATAACTCTGCTCCGGGAATTGATAGAATAAGCAATAAATGTTTGAAAATTATCCGGCCTCACATTGTAAAACCCTTATCAGAAATAATTAACCGTTGTTTCTTGGAAGGCTGCTTTCCTGATAATTTGAAGTTGGCAAATATTATACCGCTACATAAGTCTGGTGATCATAAAGACCCAACAAACTACCGTCCAATCAGTCTGCTGAGTGGTATCGCTAAACTAATTGAAAAATTGATCAAGTCCCGGCTAGTTTGTTACCTACTTAAACATAATGTCATTCATAAAAACCAATATGGATTTCAGGCGAACAAAAGTACAATTGATTCTATAACCCTCTTAACCCAAACAATTTCAAATAACTTCACTGAAAATAAAAAACAATAGCTACCTTCCTGGACCTAGCCAAAGCTTTTGATACAATCCCACATTCCAAATTACTAAAAAAGATAGAAAAGATTGGCATACGCGGTATACCCCTCAAATTATTTGGCAGTTATTTAACAAATAGATACCAAATCCTTACTATTGGAAATAAAACTAGTTTTGAACAGTTGAATGATTACGGTCTTCCTCAAGGAACTGTTTTATCTCCGATTCTCTTTCTTCTATATATTAATGATTTAATCAAACTTGAATTGAAAAACTGTGTGACACTCGCTTTTGCGGATGATACCGCTTTAGTGTTTACCGGACCGTCTTGGGAGGAGGTGAAGAAAACTGCAGAGTCGGGATTGAAGACTGTTAAGACCTGGTTAGATGAGCACATTCTCACTCTTAATTCGAATAAAAGCGTCTTCATGACCTTTTCTCCCAGTATGGTTGGCCAACCACTTGATCTAGACCACATTCATATTCATGATTTAAACTGTACTCTTTCAATCTCGAACGATAGCTGTGGCTGCTCAAAATTGAAAAGAGAAAATTATTTTAAATATCTAGGCGTTATAGTTGATCAGCATTTGCGATGGGATATTCACATAGATAAGCTTTGTAATAAACTCAAGCACTGGATAAACAAATTTTATAATATCAGCAGGTTGGGTAACATAGCCGTTTTAAAATTAGTTTACTTTGCCTTCACTTCAATAAGATATTCACCATCCAAAAAGCATTATTAAAGGCAATTTTGGGCAAACCTAAACGATTTCCAAGTGACAGTATTTTTATTGAATTGAATGTATTGACGGTTGAGCAGCTGTATATAAAGAATTTGATTATTTACATTAATAAACATAGAGAACTTTTCAACCTCCGTATATCGCCTTACAATCTCCGTCCCTCAACCATTACCTTTGAACCACACAATGCAGTTCTATCCATTTGTAGAAGACAGTTTGATTATATTGTTCATAAGCTTATAAATGTGATACCAACTTTTTTATAACAGATAATTTGAATGGAAGACTTCTGAGAGAGATAGATTTATGGATTGCTTCTTCACATCCTAGGATAAGTGATTTCTTGTAATATTGTAACTAGGATAAGTTCACAATCATTCAAGAATGTCTGCTTTTTTATTTTATTATCTCGTATTTTCTTACTTTTTTTTTACTTTCCTTCTTTGTATTTTTTCAAATTTAGATGTTAATAGGAATCCACCAATTTTATTTATCTTAGAAATAATTTTGTTTTAGTAATAACACTCGGCCCCTGCGCTCAGGTTTTTAACCTTTTCAGGGACTTTCCGTATTTAATAATAATACTATTTTACTTTTACTTATATTGTTAATTGTCAATTGTATTTATGTAATTATACATTCATGTATGCATTGTATGAAGGAAAAATAAACTATTGATTGATTGATTGATTGATTGCCTTTGAAGCGCTTTCAGCTAGATTAATTCAACTTAGTATCACACTAAACGAAACTGTTAACAGAGACCTAAATAGAACAGATACAAATTTAGTAGATGTAGAACTTCATCCCCTGAGCAAAATGTCAAACCTAATTTCGATTTAGTTAGCAGTATTCCAATATTCGATGGAAAGCAGTCAGATCAAATTCATTCTTTTCTTGACACTGTTGATGGGATCTCTCAATTGTGTGGCTGGTCAGAATTTCAAAAGACACAAATTATCAGATTAAAACTTACTGGAAGTGCATTATTGTTTTTCAAGTCAGATGATAGGTGTAGGAATGCAAAATCTGCAGCTGAAATTAGAGCAGCTTTGATTGAGCGTTTTGGTGATAGCCTACCAAGTCGTTATTAATATGAACAATTGGCATCAATCCAAAAAAATAAAGGAGAGTCAATTGAGAAATATGCAGACCGAGTCATGAACATTAGTAGGAAGACGATTAGCGTATCGAATTGTAGAAATTAAATCGAAACTGAATGTAGTATTGAGAGTAAGAGGAAAAAATGTAGTTGTACATGTAAACAGAATAAAACCAGTGTTGTACTAAGAACAAGCTAGAAATGAAGTTAGAGAAGGAAACGATCCAGAAGAAGAGGAACAACAAATAGAAGTCAATGAGGAAAACGAAGAAGAGCAAGATGAAGACGACGACGATAACGATGACGAAGTAAAAGAAGAGGAAGAATAGGATGAAAATTAATCAGATAACGATGCAAACTCGAAACACAAGAGAAAAAGGGAAAAACCAAGAAGATATAACGATTATAGTGTATTGATTATGACCATGATTATTGATATATATTGTATAATAAATGTAAAAGAATTACCACATATGATAGATTATTCATTTATTTTTTTATTTATTATAATATTCAGTAGGAAATTTATTTAAGTTTGTGAGAGTGTGGAAGACAATTCAGATTTAATTTATTTAGAAGATTAGAGGCACAGTTTATTGTAAATTAGAACAATGGCCGGCTGTACTTGGAATGATATCGGCTGACTAACATGTCAGCAGAACTGCTGCCTCAGCGGTCGGTGTCGTCTTCCTGTGTGCCATCCACAACATTTCCCCTGTGTAATTGTCACTCGGAAAGAAAATTAATGTTCTTATTCATTTTCTTTTCGATTGATAATTCCCCGGTGAATCGTTTGAGAGCGCCAGCTTACGGACCAGGTTGCCAAGATGTGGAAAATTTCGGTGAGCTCTTTGTCAGTCAGTGGGCAGCCTTCAATAGTGCAGGACGGGAACCTAGGCAGAAATGTGTGTTGTGACCATACTATTGGGGATAGTGTGTGGTGAGTGGCCAAATTCTAAACGATTTTTCTTACTTTTGACTTGCGTGGGACATTCATAAAAAATTGAGCAACCCATTCTTTTAATTTAATTCTTAAAATTTTCAAAATTTTCTGTGACACCAAAATACAGCCGGCATGTTCTTTTGTGTTAATCAATTAGGTTTATTTGTCTTATAAATTTTTTTAAATTGTCATTTGAAAAAGTCTGAGGATAAATTATAGTATAATATGAAGCTAATTTAGAGAGAATTAAGGAAAACATTTGTCGAAGTAATTTCTTAGGATTAGATTCTAATTTATAGGTTTAGGCAAACTTGCCTAATTTTGTTCAGTTTACTTCCAAATCTATTTTATGATTGACCTGTAGGTTATGATCAATTGGTCATGCGGTCGCGTTAATTTGTTCGGAGCGTTAGGAGTTAAGTTCTTTATTTTGTAAGATAAAGTCCTGGCTTTTTTTTGTAAAGTTTGGCTGTTCAAGTTTTATTTAAATGTTAGTATAGGTTGCAAAATTTTAGATCAATTGTGAATTTTATGATCACTGCGCTATTTAAACGATTATATATATCTTAACTGAAAAATTTGGAATTTAACCCTTTTTTATTTTATGTACCCTAAATGTTTGATTATGTTAAAGTTGGTGAATTGAACATGAACTCAGGAAATGAATTTACTGCTGAACTCAATATAGCTATTCCTTCTTTTAAAATGTACTGAATTCGAATGTATCTAGAAAATCTTTGAAATTTCGTAGAAAACTTACAGTAGATTGATTTTTCCGGTTCTGGCGCAGAGTCGAGTAGTAGACTAAAAGTGTCGGTTCTGGCCCTTCGTAGTTCACAATATATTTTGCATTCATTGATATTTTATCAAATTGAATTTGAACTTACCTAAATCATTTTTGTTGTAATTTTATCATTAATTTAGAGTAGTTTGATTCTGCTGGTTCTGGTGCAGATACAGTTAGTAGTATAATTATTGTGTCCATTCTGGCCCTTAACAATTCCCCATATATTTGGCATTCATTGATCTTCTATCAAATCAACTTAAAAACAATATCAATTTTTTTCTCTTTTAACATTCTTCTTTTGGAAAAATTTCATTTTTTTATATCCAATAATTCTTTTTTTATATATCCACATATAAGTAGCAACTTAACCACTAGGATAAGATTGTGAAGCCATTTGTTATATTGTAGCATTGAGGGAATTAATAGATTTAAGAAAGAATTGGCAAAGCCACCCTTGTGCCCCAGTGGAAGGGCATAGAATATAGTGCCTGATTCGGACATCTGTGTTTTCTCTGCTTTACCACCCCACCTGTATTTCGGTTACAAGTTGGAGTTTATTTTTATTATGTATATTTATTTATTTTGTATCACTTGAAGACAATAACTTTGAATGTTGGTGAGAAAGAATTAAAGCAAGTTTACTAGAGACAGGAACAAAAATAAAGAATTAAAACATGGTGTGAATGATTAGTATGTTGAGTAAGTATGGAGTGTGAAAGTGATGGCCAGTGAATGTTGATGATTGTGGATGAATGATTTGTGTGATTGAAACTAATAATAAGAAACTAAACATGTCCATGGGCAAACCAATGAAACTTTGATTCACTAATTTTGTGAATGGAAACGAAATGCATAATATTCTATTATTGAATAATTTTCATGTCTTGCTTTAATTCACACCAAAGGAACTATGAAAACTTGTAGTATATTTATACCTTATGCTATTATTATATATTAAAATTAATTTAGGAGTTGAAAATTATTTTGAAAGTAAATGTTAGAAGTATGAAGAAACCCACTGTATTCAATAAAGTCATCAGCATTGACTTTGGAAAATCTAATATATTGAAACATGAGAATAATCCAAGTTCAGAGTAATAGGAAATTGTCAATTTATTGCTGTACTCAGTAATAATTATGTACAATAAGTATAAGCTTGATACTGGTCGTAGTTTTTGTGTTGTCTCGCAGGAGTGCCTTTTGCGAACGGACAGAGAGGCCAGAGCAACAGAGCTACAGGCACACCACCATCCGAGTTGAAGGAGGCGGTCACCTCGAAAAGATCATGCAGGAGACAAAATTTGGCAATGACACTGCCTAAAAGTCAACTCAACAGTATCAAAATCGCTGGATGTTCAAAGTGACCAATGTGTGGTGGGGACTATAATGATTAGCAAGTTAAAACTTTATGTGGGAGAACTTTATGGTAGCCTAATGTGTTAAGATGGACTCTGCTTTGCTCTGTGCCAATAATTTATTGTTTGTAAAATTAGACTAGATTCATCATTCAAATGTATAACTATGTAGTCCAGGCAATGAATGCTCAAAAAAGGGTATAGAGGGAAAAGTTTGGAAGACAATTTTTGACCCCGCAGTTCTTTTCAGGGTGGTGAGGAGGTAAACATATCAAAAGTCCCCACCCCTACCCCCTGTGCTAAAGGGGTGGGGGTGGTTCAAAGGTACCATTTTTTGGTTTCTCGCATATAACTAGAAAATTATGCATTTTACAGACATGACTATTCCATAAGGAATTAAAGCTTACAATCAATACCTACAAAATTAAAATTCACCCCCCACCTAGAATCTGCTATAACAATAGAAGGAAAACATTAATTTGTAGAATACGGTAATACATCAAATTGAAGAGAAAACAAAGCTCTACAAATCTACGGTGAGCATTTATTTTTACGATGCATTGTTGGAGAGTTGTTGGCCCTGAAACATAAAAAATAGGATTAACAGCTGTTATTTCAACAATTTTACATATTTAAGAGCGTATATCTCGAAAACTGTTGAAGATATCACAAATCACCACAGAACAAATAATATTGTAGAGAATTTATCAAGCTTTATTTTTGAATAGTTTTCATGTCTTGCTTTAATTCACACCAAAGGAACTATGAAAACTTGTAGTATATTTATACCTTATGCTATTATTATATATTAAAATTAATTTAGGAGTTGAAAATTATTTTGAAAGTAAATGTTAGAAGTATGAAGAAACCCACTGTATTCAATAAAGTCATCAGCATTGACTTTGGAAAATCTAATATATTGAAACATGAGAATAATCCAAGTTCAGAGTAATAGGAAATTGTCAATTTATTGCTGTACTCAGTAATAATTATGTACAATAAGTATAAGCTTGATACTGGTCGTAGTTTTTGTGTTGTCTCGCAGGAGTGCCTTTTGCGAACGGACAGAGAGGCCAGAGCAACAGAGCTACAGGCACACCACCATCCGAGTTGAAGGAGGCGGTCACCTCGAAAAGATCATGCAGGAGACAAAATTTGGCAATGACACTGCCTAAAAGTCAACTCAACAGTATCAAAATCGCTGGATGTTCAAAGTGACCAATGTGTGGTGGGGACTATAATGATTAGCAAGTTAAAACTTTATGTGGGAGAACTTTATGGTAGCCTAATGTGTTAAGATGGACTCTGCTTTGCTCTGTGCCAATAATTTATTGTTTGTAAAATTAGACTAGATTCATCATTCAAATGTATAACTATGTAGTCCAGGCAATGAATGCTCAAAAAAGGGTATAGAGGGAAAAGTTTGGAAGACAATTTTTGACCCCGCAGTTCTTTTCAGGGTGGTGAGGAGGTAAACATATCAAAAGTCCCCACCCCTACCCCCTGTGCTAAAGGGGTAGGGGTGGGGACTTTTGATATGTTTACTTCCTCACCTCACTAAACAGAACGGTGGGGTCAAAAATTGTCTTCCAAACTTTTCACTCGATAACACTTCGTTGACTAATGATACTCTCTCTCCTTGAATTTTTAAAAATGTAATGAATATGAAAATGTATTTACCATATTTAACTATATTGTCAAGATTTAAATTTTATTTGATTTCAACTTAGTTTAAAGATGTGCCAGTAAATGTATATGCTACATCTTTTTCATGCGGAGGGGTGATGTAACAATTCAAACACCCCGCTCTCATAGGTGATTAATTTGAGGTTGAGTGGTAGAGAGGACTTAGAAGTCCTAACTCCGCCTAATAAAGAATTTTTCCATTTCATTTCATTTCATTATTAGAATTAGCGGAGTCATCACTCAGGCCACCAAACTGGACTTTTGAACTGGTGAGCTGAGAGAGTGATGACCGCGTAGAGGCAAAACTAGAGGGAGAACGTTCCGAGACGCGCTGGAGGAAGGTTGTGCGCGAGATAGTGAGATGTAGTTTACTAGTAATGTGATTGAGGAGTGATTATGTTTAGAGAGAGTGAGCGTATAGATGTTTGTTATAGGATTTGTTTAATAGAGTGAGATTGTTTTGGTGAATTGGCGTATTTATTTGAATTATCCTTTAAAAGTAGCAGGCCCAGGACCCTAAAAACCTGGTGGTGGCAGCGCTACTGTAGAGCACTGTCATGCTCACCACGCACGCCACACAACCCATAACTCGCTTATTAGACCACTTAAATTTTCCAGTTGCCACTTTTCCTGACTCTTATAATGACCTTAACAATTACATTGAAAAAGATTATTCAATTTAAATGATAAAAAAGTGTACCAAACAGCCTTAATAACAGGTTCCTATCTTCCCCGCAACCCCCTCGCCCAGCATCCCTACCCTACATCTACAGATGTTCCCTAATAACTGCAGACAAAACACGTGACAACGTTATTAACTTTTGTTGCTAACAAAACTAGCAGCCAAAAGAAAATGTTATTAACATAAGTTAAGAACTTTTGTTATCAACTCTGGTGTAAACGCATTATAATTTGTTTACATTAGATCAGATGAATATCATTATGTTAATGATCACACCTGTTTCAATTTAAAGTATTTTGAAGACAGTTTTTTGCTTTTTATTCCGGCTGTTATATAACATGAATAGTCTCGTTAATGTAATGTAAATGTAATGTAAATGAAATCATATGGAAGTCAATTATATTGGTAACAAGATCTTGTTGATAACAAGGAATTTTCTCTTAGAAACACGAGTTGTTAACTTTTTGACGATTCTGTCAAGTTAATATCTTTTTGTTGATAACTCGTGTTATTAACACCGGTGTAAACGCAGCTTAAGATTCAAGCCGACGGTTTTGCATTTCTCTCTATGTTAATTGAAGAGAAAACTTAATGAATTAAGAATCTATATGAAAAATTTTGAGTTAATCAGTCCAGTAGTTGAGACATAATGATGCGTCAAACATAATTTTCCTATCCCGTACGTTCCTTTATTTCCTTTATTATAGTATAGATCGACAGTTGTAAATGAATCTTTTATGATTGTCTATTTCATTGCAGAATATGAGAACGATGACCTTCAGCTTTAAGTTTTCTCCAGTGGGTCATGGAAAAACGCTGACCAATGCGTTATTGCATCATGCCTTTCCCAGACGTCACCAGCTGCTGTATGCCTACGATTTCAGGTATGTGCAGAATTCTTAATATAATAGAACTATTAATAGCAGTATTTGATTGGCATTTAAACCCTTGTTTTCTATGGGGTTTTTGAAATCCCTTGTTTATGTGAACCGTCCAAGGACCAAGATTTGAAGACCAGTATCAGGGAAGAAATTGCTAACATAATGCCTGGAATTACAAAATTAATCAGTTAACTATCCATGACATCATAAGGAATATCTACTTAGCCTATGCACATGTTCTATTCACATATTGTTTGGAGGTGTGGGGTGGCGCATATGATACTCATTTAAAGAAAGTAGACGAAACGTAGACAATAATTTTGGCAACGCTGTAGTTTATCATTCAGAGTGACTTGCATATCGTTAAGAACAGAATTACAATACATTAAATGTGGGAAGATGAGAGATTGAACCAATAATAATTTAATGTTTCTAGGGAGGATATCGTGCATTTTCTTCAATGCATGCATGGCTGAGAATACCTTTTTACAAGTTTTGTTCACTTGTTCTGACCAGTCAAGAGTATTATTCATAATAATGCCTAAATTTTTAACTGAGCTACAGTAAGGAATGTCATTACCGTCTACACTAATTTTGTGAATCGATTCAAGGTCAATATTGTTTATAAGACGAGAATATCCAATTATAATGGGTTGTGTTTTGATGGGATTAAGCTTAAGGCCATTTTTCTTTGTCCATTCCACTATCGAATTGATATCCTGATTCATTATTCCAACTGTTTCATTAATTTTTGTTATGGGACAGCTTAAATAGATTTGAAGGTCGTCTGCATAAGTATGGAAACTGGAGAATTTGATAATGGAAGAAAGGTCATTAGCATACAAAGTGAAGAGGAGAGGGCCTAAAATTGAACCTTGTGGTACTCCATGCATAACGTTTTTCCAAGTTGACTTTTTGTCACCGACAGATACACATTGTTTCCTACCTAATAGATAGGATTTAAACCAAACTAACGAGTTGTGACTGAAACCAAGAATAGCCAACTTATTCAGAAGGACTGTATGATCAACAGTATCGAATGCTTTAGAAAAATCAAATAGGGTGAGGATGGTGCATTTTCTTTGGTCCATAGCTAACCTTATATCATCAGTGACACGAAGCAGAGCTGTCTCAGTTGAATGGAATTTTCTAAAGCCTGATTGAAAGTTATGAAGCTTACTATTGTTGTCTAGAAATTTTACAACTTGAGCATGAATGAGTCTTTCTAGCACTTTGGACAATGCAGGTAAAATACTGATTGGTCTAAAATCCTCAACTTTATTGGGTGATGGAACTTTATTTAGAGGGCGAACCAGAGCAAACTTCCAGTTTTCAGGGAAAATGCCTTCTTCAAGTGACTTGTTGAAAATGTATGTAATGGTTGGTAAAACAGCAAATAACATCTTCTTGATAAATTTAATAGGAATTTTGTCTACACCCATAGCATTACTATGAATACGTTGAATTGCTCTGAAAGTGTCTTCTTCTGAGATTGGATGGAAATGAAATTGATCAGTGATTGGTAAATCTAAGTTTGTAACCTGCTCTTCAAGATCATCAATGTGATTAGCAATGACAACTTCGTCGCGTTGGTTAGAGTGTGAAACGAAATGGTCATTTATATTATTCAATGGTAAGTCAATTTGTGGATTCGATTTCTCTTTGCCAAGCCCGAATTCTTTTATTCCCTGCCAAAGTGATTTAGAGTCTTGTCTATTGTTTGTCATAAACGAATTCAAGTACCTAATCTTTGAGTTCCGTAATTCCTGTTTAACCCTATTTCTAAGGCTCCTATACTCTATCAAACTGTCCAAGTCAAATGTCTTTTTAAATTTTCTATGTGCTTTGTCTCTACGTCCCATCATCTTAAGTATGTCTTCAGTCATCCACGGTACTCGTCGTTTTCTATTAATCCTCCTTGTCACATAAGGTGCATGTTTGTCATACAAAGTCAAAGTCCAATTCTCGAAAGTCTTGACCATGTCATCAACTGAGGGTAATGCTTCAATTTGATGCCATGGAGTCTGAGCCACATCAGTCAGGAAGGCGGCTTCATCAAAGTTTTTGAAGTCTCTATAAGTGATAATTTTCTGTTCTGGCTTGGGTATCTTATGGGAAAGTACACAGTAGATCAAATCATGTCTAGAAATAGCTGGGACTGAGATTTGGCCTGCTTGAACAACCTCATTGGGATCACTAACAATGAGAAGGTCAATGAGTGTGTCTGATTCATTAGTATGATGAGTTGGATCGAGAGGTAAAATAGTCATGTTTAGGCATTGGAAAATTGTAGTCAGTTGAAAGTAGTCAAAGTTACGATTTGTCATGTTCAAGTCGGTGTTCATATCCCCCATAACTAGTATACGGTTATAACAAGGCATAAGAGAAAGCAAGGCACTTTCGAAATCTGTGAAATGACCTATTTTTGGTGGGCGATAACAGATACCAACGAGTAATTTATCAGTACTAGATAAGGATAATTCAAGTAGCATAAACTCTGGTCTGGAACAATACTCTTGTTTAGATGTGATTAAAACTTTTGTTTTGATACCTTCTTTCACATAAATTGCTACACCCCCACAAGCTTTATTTAATCTATCATTCCGGAAAAGATTATATCCAGGCAATGCAACAAAATTTGATGAAATACTAGGCTTCAAAAATGATTCGGAAATTCCGATTATATTGAAGTCCTGAAAACGGAAGATTGCTCTGAGTTCATCAATGTGGCAACTGAGGGATTGTACGTTAAGGTGAGCAGCCTTGAAAAGTTTTTTGAAAGAGTGGAGCTTATTTGCTAGAAACATACCTGCGTCATTATTACTATTATTGAAATAATCATACCTACTTGAGGGCGAGCGAGCTGACGTGTCAGTGAGAGGCATCATGGAAGCAGCAGACCAATCGTGAACCGACCTCAGAACGACACATGACGGGGAAAATGGGGATGAAACTGATAAAACTTAACCTAAATGAAAAAGTCTCTTGATTCGAGTGCATTCAGCATGCCTTGACAGTTCGGCTCCCTTCACTATTTAAAGCACTAGTTCAAAACAAAATTCACTAAACACAATAAGATGTAGATGTGTGGAGTTCCGGTGATGAATAATCCTAATGGTGAATAAGACGAAGATTGAGGAAGAACTGGTAGTGGGAGATCTGGTCCAAGTGGAGATAGAGCGAGTAGGTATCCAGTAGTGGAAGAATCGGGTCCAAGTGGAGGTAAGCGAGAAGGAATCCAGTAGTGGAAGATCGAGTCCAAGTGGAGACAGAGAGAGATGGAATCCAGTGGTGGAAAATCGAGTCCAAGTGGAGATAGAGAGAGATGGAATCCAGTAGTGGAAGATCGTGTTCATGGTGGAGATAGAGCGAAATGGGATCCAGTAAAAACTGAAAAAGAGAAGAAAAAGCCAGCAGAAAAACGAAAAATCTTTGAAGAAAGTTATCAATTGAGAAAAGATACATAATACAACTGATAATGAATAATATCCCCATAAAATTGAAGAGGAATAGTATGATTCAATGTGGGAAAGAATCGAATATTATATGGATAAATATATGGATATTATAATATAATATATGGATACTAGTAGAAGGTAATCAGATAGAAAGAGAAAAGGTAGGAAGATAAATAGATATAGAAAGAGAAATAAACATTTGAACATGCTGGATAGCTAGTGAAAAAATCACAGGGAAAATAATGATAACAATGGGGAAGAAAAGAAGAGAAAGAAGGAATGTGCACAAATTGAGAAGAACTTATGAAACTGAACTATAGAATAAGAAATAGAACATCGTATTGTGATCTTGAATTAATCAAGGAGAGAAGAAGAAGAAGAAAAGAAGAAGAAAAGAAGAAGAAAAGAAGAAGAAAAGAAGAAGAAAAGAAGAAGAAAAGAAGAAGAAAAGAAGAAGAAAAGAAGAAGAAGAATAGAAAAGAATAATAATCATCATCGCAAACAACAATATTCAAGTAATCATTATAAATATAAGATCAAGAAGAGAAATTAGAAAGAAAAATAAGAAGTAGAGGAGACGATGGAGAAAGTGCTAGATTATTTTAGATGAGTTTTAAATAGGATTGAACGGTGAAGTGTGAAAAATATTATATAGTATTAGAAGTATAATTAACTATTGGGAGTTGCAATAACAATAAAAGTAGTAAATTGAGAACTGTAATATTTTAGTGATGAATGTCTAAGATAACATTAAATGAAACACAGCCCCTATATAAGCATATGAACAGACTACCCACCCCTCCGTTCTATCAATAATTCTTCACACATTTGCTTCTATTGCTCGAGCTGTGGCAACAGTAGGAGATATCATTATGTACACCTAATATAGAAGAGATTACTATCTTTACCTATAGATTACATCCATATCTATAACGTATGTTAATCATCCAATTTATTTGAAATTCAGCATTTCGAAAATTATTAATTATGGAAATAATTTTGGTAAGAGATGTAATAATTATTAGTAAGAATAGAGATAATGATTCTCTAAGTACCCTCTGGAGTATAGTAGTTGATGCATTGAACGTAGTTTTGGGAATTAATATCAAGATAAATTATTAATCAGTATTAACAAATGTGGATCTCCTTAGTTTGAAATAATTGCCTCATACATAATCATAAATAGCAGTGGAAAGATTCATTTATAGAACAGAAAGCCAGCTCATGAAAAATGCCAAGGTATATCTATTGTGAAATGTTTTAATACGAATTTCCTATTTTTGTAGTGAAGGGCACCTTAGTAATCGAATCCTGAAATGATTTAATTTACCTTTATTTTTTGAAGGTCGGTCATCCTCTCGACTGTGTGGACCCTCTTGGATCCTCCCTCGCCGATAGAGATCTTGATCCTCCCGTCCGATGACCAGACATTCCTATGCCCATGACGGTCGGCCGCAGCGTTGAGGATCTTGAGACGCTCCGCAGTCAGATCCTCGCGAATGGTGACGCCGGAACCCTTCAGCTTCCTCTTAGCGTCGAAGATCATCTTCCTGGTCCGGTAGCTGCAGAGTCGAACTATGATGGGTCGGTCCTTGGGTTTAGCTTGCCCTTGTTGAGGTGGTTGACGCCTTCCAACGCGATGCGAGCGGTTGACATCCGCCAGAGTCACGGGCACGTTCAGCTTCTTGTTAAAGACATCGAGCGCCAGCAGGTCCGTGTCTTCTTTGTCACTCTCCGGGATCCCAAAAATACGTATAGAATGTCGGCGCCCATATTGCTCGAGGTCGTCGACCTTCAGGTGACAAGACACCTCCAGCTCACGAATTCTATCGTGCAGCTGTTTGTTCTCCTCCTTCAATGCCTGAAGTTCCTCGAAAATAGATTTCACAGCCATTGATACAGCACTGTGGACAGACTCTTCGATTTGCTGTCGAATAATGAGGAGGGTCTCTTCGGACAATGCTCCAGAAATAGCTGGCTTCGGAGCATTGACCTCATTCTTCGGTGTGCCTCTATTCGGTCGAACCATCGTGTACCGTTAGGTGGATTTACACTTTTATAGGCGAGAAGGTGAACTGAAGATTTAGGAATGTTTTTTCAAGATAAATAAAAAGAGTGTGAGTTAATCAAAAATATAATTTCACTATTGAATTAAGCTCGAGAAACTGAGCGTATAGATGTTTGTTATAGGATTTGTTTAATAGAGTGAGATTGTTTTGGTGAATTGGCGTATTTATTTGAATTATCCTTTAAAAGTAGCAGGCCCAGGACCCTAAAAACCTGGTGGTGGCAGCGCTACTGTAGAGCACTGTCATGCTCACCACGCACGCCACACAACCCATAACTCGCTTATTAGACCACTTAAATTTTCCAGTTGCCACTTTTCCTGACTCTTATAATGACCTTAACAATTACATTGAAAAAGATTATTCAATTTAAATGATAAAAAAAGTGTACCAAACAGCCTTAATAACAGGTTCCTATCTTCCCCGCAACCCCCTCGCCCAGCATCCCTACCCTACATCTACAGATGTTCCCTAATAACTGCAGACAAAACACGTGACAACGTTATTAACTTTTGTTGCTAACAAAACTAGCAGCCAAAAGAAAATGTTATTAACATAAGTTAAGAACTTTTGTTATCAACTCTGGTGTAAACGCATTATAATTTGTTTACATTAGATCAGATGAATATCATTATGTTAATGATCACACCTGTTTCAATTTAAAGTATTTTGAAGACAGTTTTTTGCTTTTTATTCCGGCTGTTATATAACATGAATAGTCTCGTTAATGTAATGTAAATGTAATGTAAATGAAATCATATGGAAGTCAATTATATTGGTAACAAGATCTTGTTGATAACAAGGAATTTTCTCTTAGAAACACGAGTTGTTAACTTTTTGACGATTCTGTCAAGTTAATATCTTTTTGTTGATAACTCGTGTTATTAACACCGGTGTAAACGCAGCTTAAGATTCAAGCCGACGGTTTTGCATTTTTCTCTATGTTAATTGAAGAGAAAACTTAATGAATTAAGAATCTATATGAAAATTTTGAGTTAATCAGTCCAGTAGTTGAGACATAATGATGCGTCAAACATAATTTTCCTATCCCGTACGTTCCTTTATTTCCTTTATTATAGTATAGATCGACAGTTGTAAATGAATCTTTTATGATTGTCTATTTCATTGCAGAATATGAGAACGATGACCTTCAGCTTTAAGTTTTCTCCAGTGGGTCATGGAAAAACGCTGACCAATGCGTTATTGCATCATGCCTTTCCCAGACGTCACCAGCTGCTGTATGCCTACGATTTCAGGTATGTGCAGAATTCTTAATATAATAGAACTATTAATAGCAGTATTTGATTGGCATTTAAACCCTTGTTTTCTATGGGGTTTTTGAAATCCCTTGTTTATGTGAACCGTCCAAGGACCAAGATTTGAAGACCAGTATCAGGGAAGAAATTGCTAACATAATGCCTGGAATTACAAAATTAATCAGTTAACTATCCATGACATCATAAGGAATATCTACTTAGCCTATGCACATGTTCTATTCACATATTGTTTGGAGGTGTGGGGTGGCGCATATGATACTCATTTAAAGAAAGTTTTCATTTTGCAGAAATTTTTAGTCAAAGCAGCCTTGGGCAAACCAAGGATCTATCCTAGTAGGGACGTTTTCCAAGAAATGAATGTTCTCACCATAAGACAGCAATATATAAAAAACTTAATCCTTTCTATTAATAAAACTAAACATTTACCAACAATCCGTGCTCTCAATTACAACACTCGTCCATCGATTACAATGAAATTCATGGTCAGATTCTCCAGACTTTTAGTAAGTAGAAGACAGTATGAACACAACTGCAATATGCTGATTAATATAATTCCCTTAAACTTATTCACCCATAAAATAAAAAAAAAACTTACAAAAGATATTGATGAATGGGTAAAAACTAGAATATTTTTCTAAATAGACTTTTAATCATAAAATTACACATAATAGATTGATTTGGTGAATACCTAAAATAATATTGTGATTTTGTGAATTTCAACAAAGTTCTTTTTTTGTGTTTCAGTCCAAAAAAAAAAAATCTTTCAATGATTTGAACTGAACTCATTGCTAGCGATCAGACACGTGTCTCTGCTAGCAATTATTGCCGGTAAAATGAGTACAACTGGGATTTCAGTTATGTTACAACTAATTTATTTTTATTATTTCTAGAATAGAGTATATTCTGAATTTCTGTAGGATGTACCCAATTATTATGTGAATTTGTAATTGTATAAATTTTGTATATATGGCAAATAAATTGAATTGAATTGAATTCTGGCAGGAGACATGACAAACGCGAGAAATCGTTTTTTTTATTCATTTATTTATACAATGATTGGGTTTCAATTCCTGCAGTACCTGGATTTTATAAGCGTGTAATTTGAGTTTTTTATGTAAAACTTTGTGAACCGTTGTTTTCGGAATACCTAATTCAACGCTTCGACGAGGGATGGACTTCCCAGGACTTCTAATTGCCGATTGTCTAATTTGTTCAACCGTTTCGTCCGGTACACTTGGTCTGCCGGTTGATTTCTGTTTCTGAACTGATCCGGTTTCTTCAAATTGATTAAACCAGCGTGTTATGTTATTTTTGTGCGGTGGATCTCTTCCAAATTCACGTCGGAACGCACGTTGAACTAAAATTACGGATTTTAATTCAGCCATCAATAAAACACACTTTGCTTTATCTTTAACCGAGAACATAGTAACTCACTAAACTCACCGCAACAACAGTACAAGAACTGATGTTGAGGTTAGAACAGCTTATAAACAAACTTTTGGGTTAGAGGCTTTCAGAGATACCAATATAACATTTTAAAATTTCCCTACAATCTTCCTACGAATTACTGAAACCGCACCATTCTTTTATGATAACCCGGTATAATATAACTATTAATAGCAGTATTTGGACATTTAAACCCTTGTTTTCTATGGGGTTTTTGAAATCCCTTGTTTATGTGAACCGTCCAAGGACCAAGATTTGAAGACCAGTATCAGGGAAGAAATTGCTAACATAATGCCTGGAATTCTGGCAGGAGACATGACAAACGCGAGAAATCGTTTTTTTTATTCATTTATTTATACAATGATATGTACATACAATATCATTCACAACTATAAATTTATTTTACTCAGTGTATGGAGAATGGGGGACGTTACCTACCTGATTTGATATCCAAAACTAATTGAAACAAAACTTTATATATGTTGATAATTATTATTAAACGAAAATCCAAATTAAATGCTATAATTCAACCCGAAGACTTCTGCTACTGCAAATATTGACTACAGGGTAAACAGCTAGATGGAAATTAAATAAGCGCTACTATTCAAAAATCATTTGTCAGCCCGGGAATTGAACCCAGTACCTTCTAATTGCCGGTCAGGAATGCTTAACCTTACACCAAACTGACAATCTCTGGATAGCAGCGCTCATTTATACGAAGCCATAGCGGCCAGCCAGTCTACAGATGGAAATTTACTGAGATGTTGCAATTATTCAAATGCTGATGAATTGATAATTATTATTAAACGAAAATCCAAATTAAATGCTGTAATTCACACAGAAGACTTCTGCTACTGCAAATATTGACAACAGGGTAAACAGCTAGATGGAAGGAAATTCAATGCAGTAGCAGAAGTCTTCGGGGTGAATTCAGCATTTAATTTGGATTTTCGTTTGATAATAATATTATCAATTCATCAGCATTTGAACAATATTTGCAACATCTCAGTAAATTTCCACCTTTATATATGTGTCTGCATTACGAAAAAATAAATTCAAACTTTCTGATCCATACAAAGAGTTATATTTACTAAAAAAGGGAGTTTTGCTGCCGCACCCTGTACTTAGTGTTTGTCTCTCTCTGTTCAGGGAGCCGTACTACAAGTGTGAGAGAGACACCAGCATGTTCCGGGAGGCGGGGGAGTGGGGGAGAGAGTTGGCGCGCACCGGCTGTGTGGGCTGGAGGCTCACTGGAGTCAACCATGACTTTCAACTCTCCAACAGGTCAGTCAAACTACAAATATCACTTCTTCTTCTTCTTATCCTTCTACCTCTCCTCCTTCTCCTTCTACCTCTCCTTCTCCTTCTCCTTCTTCTCTTTCTCCTTACTTTACTCATTTGTCATATGGAACAGTTCTGCTTTTATGTTTGTATGTCACCAGATCTCGTAAACGATTATCACGAAATTCGGAACAAATTAGGTTTATTATATAAAAATTCGATTGCACTTGGTCTCATCCCTGGGAAAACTCGCTGAAGGACATTAAAAGGATGATTCATCCTTGGAAAAACAGCTGAGACTTTTGTCGTGCGAGTGCGAGCCTCAGCTGTTGAACTATCGCATTCAATCAGCTGATCTCAAGAGAAATATTACCGAACGTAGTGAGGTCTATGTTTCAACTCGATTTGCTTTTGTCTATCTGTATGTAACGCGATTACGGCCAAACGCGTTGATAGAATTCGATGAGATTTGGCAGTAATATTCCTTTTTCAACTGCGCGTTGATGTATACACAAGGTTTTTTGAAATTTTGCATTTTAAGGATGATATGAAAAGAAAAGGAATTCCTCCATACTCTTATATCTCTATATATACTAGTAGTTCTGTGAACAGTAGACCTCGCGCTCAGTAAGTTACATTGACCTGTTGTTATGTTTTCTCGAAAATTAATAAATAATTCATCAATTTAAAATGTCTACAAAAAATCCCAAATAAACATAGAGCTTTCTGTCCTATCTTACCGTGACGTGTCGTCCCGGAATGTGAGTGTGAGCGCTGTTATTAATCAGGTCTGGCTGCCGTCAATACGCCAACCCAATCAACCCATCAGAAAACATTCTGTGTTGTCGTGTTGGCGAAAAATCGATGTGTTGAAATTAACAAAATAAACTACCATAATACTGATTTCCTAAAAAAACTTCATTTCTCACTTTTCATGATTTTAGACATCAATTTCTTTTCAATAATATTTTTTACAATTTTAATCATCAGATTAAAAAAGAAAAATGTAAAAAATGTTTTCTATCAATATATCCAAACTCCAAACTAGAATCATGGCCTCAGCTTATGGAAAGACAAAGTTAGTAGACAACGGTCTACTAACGTTTGTGGAAAGATACATTTTCAAGATGTTCGATGTTTTTGAACGGGTAGTATTATAGTCCACTAGACAGTTGATTTATGATGAATAATTCTATAGTATGATTTTTACGCTTATATGGGTGTTCGAAGGAAACTCCTTTTTCTTTTGTATTATCTTCAAAATGCAAAATTTTAAAAACCTAATGTATACGTCGAAAAGGAAAATTCGAAAAGGAACATTATTCATGTATATCTATTGCTGCGTTACGCTGTAAATGCGCAACATATAAACATTTAAACATAAAGAGAAATGCAAACCGTAGACTTGAATCTTAGACCTCACTTCGCTCGGTCAATCATCTACTTTGAAGATAGGATCAATCAGACTATAGAATTATTCATAATAAATCAGCTGACAAGTGGATTATTCTTCATTGCATTCATTACACAGATGTCTGGCCGTGTCTATTTCTATAGGGTTTCAATATTTTTCATGAAGCGTGTCCATCAGTATCAATATTCTCACATTTGAAAAACAAATTTAATAGGTGATTGAAAATGAAATAAAAAATGATTAAATGAACTGAATAATGCCGAAGAAATTATAATATTCTTGATTGAAAAAAAATTAAAATAGTTGAGAAATATTTTTATCAGATGGAAAGATTATCACGAAACTGAATAAATCATCATATGGGATACAAATTCAAACGTGAACTGAGTTCATTAACATAAGTGAGTTTTCGATCTTGGAGAAAACAAATAACAGTTTTAAGAGTAAATTATGATTCAACTGAAGCAACTAGAACAGGTGATATCAGATACTTGTGAATGAGAATACTGCTTGAGGTCTACTGTTCACAGAACTACTAGTCGACATGATCAACGATATGATTTTGTTCAAGATTCATTATTTTTTATTCATATTAACAATTATTGTAGCAAACATAGTATATCATTCTAAATATAAACTATAAATAATATATTATAATTTCCTCTTTAAATAAAATATAAATTTTGTATGCTTTTGTACTCCAGAGCGAGGCTTGGTCTCCCGATATTTAATTCATAAATGACGTTTTCCTACAGATACCCTGAAAAGTGACCATTTGTGCACTGATTGCAGGCTGCAAAGAATCACTTTTCCGCACTAGTGCGCAAAGTGAGTACTTTGCGTACTCCAGATTTGCAGCATGACAACGCAAAATAGTTAGTAGGTTATATGGAGCACCAGTGAAGCAAAATCAAAATTAACTTGGTAACAGTGAGTGGGCTGCTATAGTGAGCAGAGGTGCAACCAAGCACAACGCGCTAATTATTAAGTAGATATTATAACCAAGGACAACGACAGCACACACCACACAGCTGCCCCCCGCCATTCAAACACTACTACATTATTCAGGCAATTTTACCCATAATTACCCACTTTTCATATTCAATGGTAACTGTAGGAAAAATTTAATGTGAAATACGTGCGCAAAGTTCGTTTGCTGCACTCAAGAAACCATTCCGCCCTCGCCTACGGCTCGGGCGTAAACGTTTCTTTCGATGCAGCAAACTGTCACTTTGCGCACTAGTTGCACAAATAACTATTACCTTGGTATATCTTGTCATGCCATTTTTTCTCTATAGCGTAACACTCTATTAAGTTTGAACAATCTATTTAGTTGAGGCTTGCAGGTAACCCGTGCTCTGCAAGGGCCTTTTTTAAAACTTGACCTACTGAAATCTAGAATAATTTTAACCCTCGGTAAATCAAGAATCAATATGCAGAATTTTAAATAAATCAGTTGAGTAGCTGAGACGTCTTTCCTATCCCGTACGTGTATAAGCCAATTGTTTCCTTTATTATAGTATAGATTGTCGTTTGTTGTTGCAGTTTGCCGCAGTGGTTAGTGGTGCCGTCCAGCGTGCTCGATTGGCAACTGAGCGAAGCGGCGCGTCACTTCCGGTTGGGGCGCGCCCCCCTCTGGTGCTGGTCCAACGCCCACGGCGCAGCTTTAGTGCGCATGGCCGATCTCCTCCCCACCATCACTGATCGGTAACTATTTATTGACCGAGCGAAGCGAGCTCTAAGAGCTTGTTCACATGACAGCGACTTACGCTCGGTTGGCAAATCGCTCGATTTGCCAGCCTCGTACACATGACAGCGATTCATGAGCGGTTTGCCCTCGGTTAATACTAGGCAAAGGCTGACATTTAACTTTCTACTGGTGATATATTTCAAAGTTTTTCGATTTGTATATCATCAAGCTATCAAAATGGAAATGTTTTTTCAGAAAAACTTTATTTTCCGATCATTAATTTTTGAGATATGAACGTTTAAAGTTTAAATTTTTGGAACAGAACATTTCAAATACGGTAAGAGATTTGGAAGATAAATTCTGCATGGTATTGTTCATTGAATAAAACCAAAATTTTCTGAAAATGTCAATTTTTAAGAAAGCTATTCAATTTATTTAAAATGACCAAACATAGCTCATCATGTACCTAAATAACCTAAAAGATTATGTTTTGATGAATGAGATTGAGTTTACAATTGTTTATACTTTTAAAAATTTGTTTTAACAATAAAAAATCAATTGATAATCAATGCAGTTGCCAATGAAGTGTAAGCAAATACAATCAATATAAAATTAAAATAAAAAATGAAGATTTTTTTTTATATTTGTCCAAGTTATAGCTGTTTGAATTTTAGTGTCCCAAAGTGGGCTAGTTTATCCTACTATGAAATATGATCCTCTACAAACTAACTTACTAACTGAACTGAAAATTTTAATTGAACTGGAATTGTAATAGAATGTGCACTATGTGAACTGCTCTGCTCAAAACCGCTCGGTTGACTGAAGACATGTGTACGCTCTCATGCCTGCTCTAGTATATCGAGCCGCCCGGCAACCGAGCGACAACCGAGCGACAACCGAGCGACAACCGAGCGGTTGGACTGGAGACTACAACCGCCGCGATTCGCCGGCGACTACTAAAACCGAGAGTTGCATGTGTACGGCACCATGTGTTTCCCTTTACCTGGCAACCGCTCGGTTGTTCAACTGAGCGACAACCTAGCGTAAATCGCTCTCATATGAACAAGCTCTAAGGGCCGGTTTCCGAGATCAGCACTTAGCCACAAAGCTCTACACTTTGAACAGCTGGAGTCAGAAAATTGACTTTCCGAAACTGGGCGTAGTCGTAGTCCACGTTTAAATTAAATTAAAAATAAAAAAAACTATAAAATTGAACACAAAAGAAAATAGTGTAACGTTTCAGCTATTTTGAAATATTTACAGTGAGGTCCACGATATAATGACAGTGTTTGATTAGCAAAGGTATTGCTATCCTTGTCTATCATTCAACAAAGCAGATAGTTTGTCTCTTTATCGCTTTGCTCTGTTGTCAGATCGTCTTTCTACAATGTAGAAGTAATTGACCTAGTGAAGTGAGGTCTTAAGGTGCGTACAGATATACGCGCCGCGAACATGAGCAATTCACTACTAGTTCATACACTCCTACCCGGTCAAAACAGTAAAAATCGACAATAATCGACAGTAATCGGCTTGAGATAACAGTAAACGTTGCGACATAAATGCCCTATACCATGGGATATCTACTTACGCTATTGTTTCTCTATGCTTTTAGTCAGCTGACTATATCTGTATTTTTACAGAAACGGTAAGATGCAGATATGAAAAGTTCGGCATCAGCTGATTAAAAGTGAATTGCTCATGTTCGCGGCGCGTATATCAGTACCTCTGTACGCACCTTGAGATTCAAGTCGACGGTTTTGCAGTTCTCTTTATGTTTATAATATGTTTATATGTTGCGCGTCTACAGCGAAACGCAGTAATAGATTTTCATGAAATTTCAATTTCAATTTCAATTTCAATTTTATTTTTCTTTACACACATACATAAAATACAAGTAATATTAAATTACAACAAGAATAAACAACTAGCAAAATTAGTACAAAAAAAAAACAAAAATGTCCGTACAAGATGCTCCTACAGGTACAATTTACAGGTATGTTCCTTTTTGAATTTCGCGTCGACGTGTACATGAGGTTTTTTAAAATTTTGCATTTAAAGTACAATACAAAAGGAAAAGGAGTTTGCTTCGAACGCTAATATTACCGTAAAAATCAGACTATAGAATTATTCATCACTAGCTGGCCCGGCGAACTTCGTACCGCCAAATAGTTGATGCATCACATGAAAAACTTTAGCTGAATGCACACCTGAGGAGGCACGATGCGGCATTTTGCATCCAGGTGCTTGTTGCGTATTGGTTTGAATGGAAGCACTCACACACACTTCGTCAATTGAAGGGACATTGAAACGCCTTGGGTGATGCCCGGCAGGTGTCTTATCAGCTCTGATGACAATTTTGTGGTAATCAGATGGCATGTGGTGGTCTAGTGCAGTCTTGAATGATGCAATCAATGCATTGTGTTGATGGAAAAATATTTGGAGTTGTTCAACAATTGGCCTTTTTACTGAAGTGCTGTGTGCACAACGCTGATTGACTTGTTTTTCTGAATCGCCCATAAAATAAATTTGCAAAAATTGTAGTCACTATCTGTCATTGGCAATGGGGAACCAGTTCGGTGATAAATTTGTCTCTTAATTTTGAAAGTAGGCATAAATCTATCCTGAACAATTTTTGTTGCCTCAAATAATGTCATTTGAAAGCAATTGTTGTATTGCTGGATATTTTTCAAAAAATGTTTGGAGTCTGCTCCATTTCCGGAAACCAATGAATGAAGTGGTGCTGGTGGTAGAGTCAATTGAAACAATTTGACTTGACCACTGGCGCAACACAATCCGGGTGCTTCATTTTTATACTTATATGCCCCACAGTTGAATTGAAAGGTATATCTCCTTGCTGCTGATTTTCCCATGCATATTGTAAATTTACAGAATTTCGAGTTCTATGACCCAAGTTCGGACGTCGTTCGTACCGCGGCATTAATAAGAATTAAAATTTTGTGAATTCGAAAGAAAATTGAAAAACATCGATTAATTGACCGAGCGAAGTGAGGTCTAAGACTCATCTCTCCTATTCTTAATGTTTTATTTGAGAAAGTGAGTAATTTTCGGTTTAATTCTGCATTTGTATAAAATAAACTACTCACATCTATTCAAACAGTCGAACATGTTGTCTGGTATACTGTTTTTCAGTTTTAATCCTTGCCTGATAATTTTGAAAGCTTCTAGAACTTCTTGATCTGACGGATTCTTCTCCTCAGGTTCGTCACAGCCATCATCATCATAGTCAGTGTCAAGAAATGAAATGTGTGACAAAATCAAGAATGGGAAAGTCCAGTCGTTCACCAGCCTGGTCTACAAATGACAAGTTCTTGGAATTCAATTTTCGACATGTGTTTCAACCTCTATTGACTGTCTACCACCCTATCTTCTTCCTACCTGAATTGCCATTATTTTTAGTCTATTGACCTTTCTGCTGAAACTAAACAAGTCCTTGAAAATGACCGTCTGCTTCCTATACACACTACATTTCTTATGTTGGAATCTAGAGAAAACTTTGTTGTTGAGAGGTCTGAAATTCGTTAAATAGAGGTAAATAAGCAGCTAGAACTTAGAATGTCATGGGACCAGGTAAAGATTCGTTGTGTAGAGGATTTCGTTAAGTGGAGGTTCGTTATAGAGAGGTTCGACTGTAGTAGGTAATGGCAGCACACACTTTTGTCTACCATCTACCGACGGCTGTTGGATGACGCAATGATTATAACAACTGATTTTTATTTCTGTGTGTGGCCAGCTCACAAATCTTCTCTCATCCTATACTATTAAACGAGCAATTTCTGTTTATATGTTTAGATGTTTATGTTGGAGTTTCAAATTAAATCAAATCAAATCATTTATTTGCCATACAATAAATACATATCCAAAACATAACAAAAGAAAATACTTAATTTTATAATCAAAAGTATAAAATAATTTAAAAAAATAAAAATTAAGCATAAATAATACCAAAATCATAATTAGATACTTCTCAATGGTAATCCGGCATCACCAGCAAAAGGAATCAAGCCTTGCCCGCTGGTGAGAGTTGCAATCAGCTAGTTACATTGGTTGTTTCCTAGTTTTATACAATAATAGAGAAAAAATAATCCACGCTTAAAAATATGTTTTTAAAAAATTAGATAATGCCTTCAATTGAAAAGAAATAGTTTTCTCTTATCCAATTTTTTAGTATTTTGTAATTAATTTTTGCTTCCAGATCAAAAGGCAAATCATTTATGAATCTTGTACTTGTATAAATGAGCTGTCTCCTAACTACTGTTAGTTCTATTTTATTTTATTTATAGGTTGTATTTGGTCTAAAAGTATATTGAACTAAATCATTTGAGTTTTAATGTTTGAGTTGTTACCTGGATTCGCGTCCATGGTCATGGAAAAAATACGCATAGTTCTTGAGCACTGGAAGCTCTGAACATATTTTTACTGGTAACACTTGACGAGGTGTAAACAAAAATAACGAGGTTTAACCAGTGGCGGCTCTTCAGGGGCAGCAAGTACAGCCGGGCGTACCAAGTTTTTAAAAATAAAAATATCAATTCAATTATCTAGTTGAAGAAGGAAAATAGTGCAATATGATTTCAAATAAATATTGATACATTTAATACTAGTAGTTCTGTGAACAGTAGACCTCGCGCAGTTGAAACGACGTCCCAAACCATAAGCACATCCACACTGATATACTAACTATTTATTTGATCAGATCATGCTTACACAAGATTCAATTATCATATAACGCTTTCCGGAATTTAGCGCGAGAAAACCAGAAGACATCTAGGCGCCCAGACGAGCTGTTATAAATTCTTTGCATCCAATAGTGCATAAAAATTGCATTCAATGAGGCATGCAATTTATAGTCCACACAGCTGCTAATTTTTACCATGTTACATTGAGATATTGAATTGCATGCGTCATAGCATGCAATTTATAGTCAACTCGACAGCTGATTTATGATGAATAATTCTATAGTCTGATTTTCACTCTAATATTGACTTATGAAGGAGGCTCCTTTTTCCTTTTATATTATCCTTGAAATGCAAAATTTCCAAAAACCTTGTATATACGTCGACGCGCAATTTGAAAAGGTACATACCTGTCAAATTTCATGAAAATCTATTACCGCGTTTCGCCGTAAATACGCAACATATAAACATTTAAACATTAAGAGAAATGCCAAACCGTCGACTTGAATCTTAGACCTCACCTCGCTCGGTCAAAAATATCCTTATCTTTATTTGTGATCTTAGAATGTAGTGTAAATACAGTGAAAAAATATCATACAATATTGCTGGTACATTACTGCTTGCTAGCAACACTGCGAATGCATTTTGGTGACAGCACTGTTCGAAATATGACTATTGTATTGCAGCCAGGTACAGCTCCGACTAGCTGGCAGCACCTATGGCTTGGTTGCCATGACAACGGCTTGCTAACTTTATAGCTTCAGTGTGACTAGAAATGATGACTCATAGCCCAGTTACTGCCCGCTTATCGTAGGTTGCCTCTTGGCTGCCCTGGGTCTATCCTCATTATTATAGGTATTCGCTTGGGTCGGTCATCTTAGTACACGTTGAGGACGTTCTCTTTCCACAACTGTCCTATTTCCTCCTGTTGAGGTTATGTTAGATTGTTGGTGGCAACACGCGTGGTGACTGATGCTGTTGTGTTCTCAAAGTTATCAGTGTGAATTGTATAACGTGAAACATGGAGCCTGAAAACGATTTAGTTTGTTTGCTAATTGAAACACCGTTTTCTAAGTAGAAAGAAAAGGACAGAGAAGATTTGTTAGCTGTCAAAAAGCCTCAACCAATTCTTCATACTCAAAATTGGCGCTGACCGAAGAAACTTCCAGCAATCATGGTACAAGAGTAACTCATGGTTATGTAGGAGCTATTATTTAAATAGACTGTTTTGTTTCCGAATCAACAGACCACCAGTTCACATTATTTTTCTGATATACGAGTATGATAATATATGAATTGATTCAGCCATCCGTGAGGGGGGGGGAGTTATCTAATAACAGGGGGGGGGGTCGATTTGGTTATAACTCGCCTATTCCTTGGCCTACTACTTCAGCTGAACCAGTGAATGAATTCAGCACAAATGTTACATTTCTATGGCTTTTCCCACCCTTTTTCCAACAGGGGATGCTGATCTGAGGTCTCCCCGTCAATCAAAGTGACACCATTAGATTATTTCCGACACTTACTCAAGTACAAAGACGAAAGGAACTGGTCAATGTAACTTAGAGAGCGCGAGGTCTACTGTTCACAGAACTACTAGTAATTAATTAACAAAGTGAGTAATTTTCGGTTTAATTCTGCATTTGTATAAAATAAACTACTCACATCTATTCAAACAGTCGAACATGTTGTCTGGTATACTGTTTTTCAGTTTTAATCCTTGCCTGATAATTTTGAAAGCTTCTAGAACTTCTTGATCTGACGGATTCTTCTCCTCAGGTTCGTCACAGCCATCATCATCATAGTCAGTGTCAAGAAATGAAATGTGTGACAAAATCAAGAATGGGAAAGTCCAGTCGTTCACCAGCCTGGTCTACAAATGACAAGTTCTTGGAATTCAATTTTCGACATGTGTTTCAACCTCTATTGACTGTCTACCACCCTATCTTCTTCCTACCTGAATTGCCATTATTTTTAGTCTATTGACCTTTCTGCTGAAACTAAACAAGTCCTTGAAAATGACCGTCTGCTTCCTATACACACTACATTTCTTATGTTGGAATCTAGAGAAAACTTTGTTGTTGAGAGGTCTGAAATTCGTTAAATAGAGGTAAATAAGCAGCTAGAACTTTAAAATGTCATGGGACCAGGTAAAAATTCGTTGTGTAGAGGATTTCGTTAAGTGGAGGTTCGTTATAGAGAGGTTCGACTGTAGTAGGTAATGGCAGCACACACTTTTGTCTACCATCTACCGACGGCTGTTGGATGACGCAATGATTATAACAACTGATTTTTATTTCTGTGTGTGGCCAGCTCACAAATCTTCTCTCATCCTATACTATTAAACGAGCAATTTCTGTTTATATGTTTAGATGTTTATGTTGGAGTTTCAAATTAAATCAAATCAAATCATTTATTTGCCATACAATAATACATATCCAAAACATAACAAAAAAAAAAACTTAATTTTATAATCAAAAGTATAAAATAATTTAAAAAAATAAAAATTAAGCATAAATAATACCAAAATCATAATTAGATACTTCTCAATGGTAATCCGGCATCACCAGCAAAAGGAATCAAGCCTTGCCCGCTGGTGAGAGTTGCAATCAGCTAGTTACATTGGTTGTTTCCTAGTTTTATACAATAATAGAGAAAAAAATAATCCACGCTTAAAAATATGTTTTTAAAAAATTAGATAATGCCTTCAATTGAAAAGAAATAGTTTTCTCTTATCCAATTTTTAAGTATTTTGTAATTAATTTTTGCTTCCAGATCAAAAGGCAAATCATTTATGAATCTTGTACTTGTATAAATGAGCTGTCTTCTAACTACTGTTAGTTCTATTTTATTTTATTTATAGGTTGTATTTGGTCTAAAAGTATATTGAACTAAATCATTTGAGTTTTAATGTTTGAGTTGTTACCTGGATTCGCGTCCATGGTCATGGAAAAAATACGCATAGTTCTTGAGCACTGGAAGCTCTGAACATATTTTTACTGGTAACACTTGACGAGGTGTAAACAAAATAACGAGGTTTAACCAGTGGCGGCTCTTCAGGGGCAGCAAGTACAGCCGGGCGTACCAAGTTTTTAAAAATAAAAATATCAATTCAATTATCTAGTTGAAGAAGGAAAATAGTGCAATATGATTTCAAATAAATATTGATACATTTAATACTAGTAGTTCTGTGAACAGTAGACCTCGCGCAGTTGAAACGACGTCCCAAACCATAAGCACATCCACACTGATATACTAACTATTTATTTGATCAGATCATGCTTACACAAGATTCAATTATCATATAACGCTTTCCGGAATTTAGCGCGAGAAAACCAGAAGACATCTAGGCGCCCAGACGAGCTGTTATAAATTCTTTGCATCCAATAGTGCATAAAAATTGCATTCAATGAGGCATGCAATTTATAGTCCACACAGCTGCTAATTTTTACCATGTTACATTGAGATATTGAATTGCATGCGTCATAGCATGCAATTTATAGTCAACTCGACAGCTGATTTATGATGAATAATTCTATAGTCTGATTTTCACTCTAATATTGACTTATGAAGGAGGCTCCTTTTTCCTTTTATATTATCCTTGAAATGCAAAATTCCCAAAAACCTTGTATATACGTCGACGCGCAATTTGAAAAGGTACATACCTGTCAAATTTCATGAAAATCTATTACCGCGTTTCGCCGTAAATACGCAACATATAAACATTTAAACATTAAGAGAAATGCCAAACCGTCGACTTGAATCTTAGACCTCACCTCGCTCGGTCAAAAATATCCTTATCTTTATTTGTGATCTTAGAATGTAGTGTAAATACAGTGAAAAAATGTCATACAATATTGCTGGTACATTACTGCTTGCTAGCAACACTGCGAATGCATTTTGGTGACAGCACTGTTCGAAATATGACTATTGTATTGCAGCCAGGTACAGCTCCGACTAGCTGGCAGCACCTATGGCTTGGTTGCCATGACAACGGCTTGCTAACTTTATAGCTTCAGTGTGACTAGAAATGATGACTCATAGCCCAGGTACTGCCCGCTTATCGTAGGTTGCCTCTTGGCTGCCCTGGGTCTATCCTCATTATTATAGGTATTCGCTTAGTTCGGTCATCTTAGTACATGTTGAGGACTTTCTCTTTCCATAACTGTCCTATTTCCTCCTGTTGAGGTTATGTTAGATTGTTGGTGGCAACACGCGTGGTGACTGATGCTGTTGTGTTCTCAAAGTTATCAGTGTGAATTGTATAACGTGAAACATGGAGCCTGAAAACGATTTAGTTTGTTTGCTAATTGAAACACCGTTTTCTAAGTAGAAAGAAAAGGACAGAGAAGATTTGTTAGCTGTCAAAAAGCCTCAACCAATTCTTCATACTCAAAAATTGGCGCTGACCGAAGAAACTTCCAGCAATCATGGTACAAGAGTAACTCATGGTTATGTAGGAGCTATTATTTAAATAGACTGTTTTGTTTCCGAATCAACAGACCACCAGTTCACATTATTTTTCTGATATACGAGTATGATAATATATGAATTGATTCAGCCATCCGTGAGGGGGAGTTATCTAATAACAGGGGGGGGGGGGTCGATTTGGTTATAACTCGCCTATTCCTTGGCCTACTACTTCAGCTGAACCAGTGAATGAATTCAGCACAATTGGACACATTTCTATGGCTTTTCCCACCCTTTTTCCAACAGGGGATGCTGATCTGAGGTCTCCCCGTCAAATCAAAGTGACACCATTAGATTATTTCCGACACTTACTCAAGTACAAAGACGAAAGGAATTGGTCAATGTAACTTAGAGAGCGCGAGGTCTACTGTTCACAGAACTACTAGTAATTAATTAACAAAATATATCATCTTAATTATGAAAATTCATTATAAAAAATATAATTTCTTTCTTAATAAAATATAAAATTTATTATTTTAAACAAGAATGAACAGTTAATATTACATCAATAAACCTGTATCAGCTACCGTCTATAGAAGGCATTAACAAGACAGAGGATCAGCAACGTTGTTCTTTATCTTTCTTCACTGTCATAACGCATTTTCGTACTATTTTTCCATAGTTAGAAAAACCTTCAATCTTCCATACTTTATTTGCACAACTTTCTTTTTGTTTTGTTTTAATGTGTATTGTTGTTGTTGTTTGCATCTATTCTTTTCGTTAATCTCTGTATTAAACTTGTATGTGTGTGTGTAAAAAGAAATAAATTGAAATTGAACGTGGACCTCACTATAATATTAAGTGCATTCTCACTTTATAAGTGTTATTAAAATTCCAAGTTTTTTTTAATTAGTGGAAAAGTATGGATATGAAACAACAATTATTATTCATTCAATCAAAAAAAAAAAAAAAAAAAAAATAGAATGATTTTTGTTCGCATGATCAAATAAATAAATATCCTAGTGTAGTATGTTTGTTGTCTACTTATGGAAATTACTGAGATATTTCAGTTGCTAAAATTCTAATGAATTAATAATATTATTAAACGAAAATCCAAATTAAGATGCTGTAAATCACCCCGAAGACTTCTGCTACTGCAAATATTGACAACAGATAAACATTCCTGACCGGCAGTTAGGAGGTACTGGTTCGATTCCCGGGCTGACTAATAGTTTTTGAATAGTAGCACTCACCGAATTTCCATCTATAGTGAGGTCCACGTTATAATGGCAGTGGAGAAAGATAGGAGAACAACGTTGCCGATCCTCTGTATTGTCAATGCCTTCTACATATGGTAGCTGATTCAGGTTTATTTATGTAATATTAACTGTTCATTCTGGTTTAAAATAATCATATATATTTTATTAAGCAATACATAATATTTTTCTATACTCTCATAATCGATTTACATAATTAAGATGAAATATTTTAGCAGTTAAATATTAATTCTACATTGTTAAATGACGATCTGGCAACAGAGCGAAACGAGAAAGCGATAGCGCTATCCGCTTTGTTGAATGATAGACAAGGATAGCAATACCATTGCTAATCAAACACTGCCATTATAACGTGGACCTCACTATAGCTGTTTACCCCGTTGTCAATATTTGCAGTAACAGAAGTCTTCGGAGTGATTTACAACATTTTAACTTGGATTTTCGTTTGATAATAATTATTTCTGTTGTGTTTAGAGTGAAAGAGAACATCATGCTAGAAACGGTACGCAAGAGTCATCCTCTACTCAGTACGCCCGTTGTGATGGAACTCAGCAAGTCACTTCCTTCCACCAAAGACATACAGACGAGTTTCCTCAAGCTCAGAGAACTGTGCGCGCCCGGTAAGATATTTCATTTATTCTCCTCTAATCTATACTTTAACTAGCTGGCCCGGCGAACTTCGTACCGCCAAATAGTTAATGCATCTCATGACAAAATTTAGCTTGATACACACCTGAGGAGGTGCGATGCGGCATTTTGCATCCAGGTGCTTCTTGCTTATATTGGTTTGAATGGAAGAACTCACACACACTGAATCGGGCATGGCGTGGAACGGTGTGATAAGGCAATCTCCATAAGATCAACACTTTGTACCACCAAGCCGCGGCTCCTCAGGTGTGCTTAGCCTTAGCTTAATCTGATGCACTATATTTCTATGAAAATTATCCAACAATCAGTATTTACATTTATATCTCAATATGGACTTTCTATGAGCTTAGTTACCGTTGTTCAGCAGTTTGTATTTTTAGATATAGTTGAATGCAGCTTGCTGGGAAATTGAAAGGTATATCTCCTTGCTGCTGATTTTCCCGTGCATATTATAAATTTACAGCACTTCGAGTTCTACGACCCAAGTTTGGACGTCGTTCATACCGCGGCATTATCATTAAAATTATTAGAATTTTGTGAATCAGTAGAAATAAAATAGAAAAACAGATCTACCGACGGCTGTTGGATGACGCAATGATTATAACAGCTGATTTTTATTTCTGTGTGTGGCCAGCTCACCAATATTCTCCCATAAGGATTACATGTAAACTTTGAAGGACCGTAGGAAAGAGCCCTGAAGTCGGATTATATATTTGATAGACCATAAACCTGGTCCTGAACAAAACGAACAGAACTAAAAAATATCATCAGATTCTGTGCACACATAGAAAAGTTAATGAATGTCAAAATTTGAGGCTCGATTTTTATTTATATTGAAGATAAAGGGAAGAACTGACTTATACACGTACGGGATAGGAAAATTATGTTTGACGCTTCATCACGTCTCAACTACTGAACTAATTAACTTGAAATTGTGCATATAGACTCTTAATTGACCGAGGCTGGTTATAGGTCTATTTCAAACTCTTCAAGATTCTCCCAATGGTCCACAGTATTCAAAGGAAAGATCCACACGCTTAGCGCAGATACACAACAGAAATACCTCCAGACATCGTACTGTTATCATTTATATTCTATTATAATTATACACCGTGATTCAAAAAGAATACCACAACTTTGAAAATTGATAACTCTGCAAAGAATAAACGGAGAGTAAAGCACTATCTGTCATCGATTTGTGGAAGCTCTGAAGTTTTTTTAGTTCCTCATTTAGTCCCATTGGCACTCATCTGTCCGTGCCTATTTGAATGAAAACTATCCGAGGCAATGGATCCGCTGCTAAGCAGCTCGAGACAGAGCACTTCATCACTGGCCTCCAAGAAGCCCTGACCTCACCCCTTGAGATTTTTTTCTATGGGGGTACGTTAAAGATAAGGTGTATCGACCGCCTCTACAAGCTAACATTCAGAAGCTCAAAGAAGAAATAACAGCAGCTATACAAACTTTTACGCCCGATATGCTACTGAGGGTGTGGAACGAGCTCGAGTATCGTATTGATATCACTCGAGTGTCTGGAGGGGGTCACATTGAACATTTGTGAACTTGTTTTCTAGTGGGGAAAAACTTAATTTAATACTCTTCATTATGATTTACAACCTAAGTTTCTATTATGTTTCCTTGATTATATACAGATTTTCAAAGTTGTGGTATTCTTTCTGAATCACTCTGTATTATAAAGTTATCTTTAATATAATAAAAGCGAAATGTCACTGACTGACTGACTGACTGACTGACTGACTGACTGACTGACTGACTGACTGACTGACTGACTGACTGACTGACTGACTGACTGACTCACTCACTCACTCACTCGCATAACTAAAAATCTACCGGACCAAAAACGTTCAAATTTGGTAGGTATGTTCAGTTGGCCCTTTAGAGGCGCACTAAGAAATCTTTTGGCAATATTTTAACTCTAAGGGTTGTTTTTAAGGGTTTAAAGTTCGTCTTTTAGCATGTATATTCTTCTTCTCCCAATCTCTTAATAATAATTATAATTGAAATTTCCATATCATGTTACTATAGAACTATAATCTAGATAGAGCACCTCTTCGAAACAGTTGTTAACTGGCAACTAAATTAATAATTTTGTCAGATTGGCATTAAGTTGAGTTGACTTTGTTAGGTTGGCACCAAGTTGAAGATTTAAATGCATTTATCGCGGAAAAATTGATTGGGCACTGCTACTTCAATCCTGGGAATATTATATTACTAGCCGTCAGGCTCGCTTCGCTCGCCTTATCCGTTTAGCCAGACGTTTAGTCTGGACCCCCGACTGGATTGTCCTAACATATGATAAAAATGCTCAAATGAAAAATGCAGGCGAGCGAAGCGAGCCTGCTGATCTCATTCTTGGACGATCCAGTCGGGGGTCCAGGGGGCGCAGCCCTCTGGCTAGACGGATATGGCGAGCGAAGCGAGCCTGACGGCTAGTCTTTAATATAATAAAGGAAAGAACTGGCTCTTACACGTACGGAATAGGAAAAGTATGTTTGACGCATCATCACGTCTGACCTAATGGACTGATTGACTTGAAAATTTGCATATAGATTCTTAATTAACCGAGGATGGTTAAATACATATTTTCAATTATTCAAGATTTCATTGAAAGTTCTTGAAAATTTGTATGTAGATTCTTAAATAACCGAGGATGGTTAAATGCCTATTTTCAATTATTCAAGATTTCATTGAAAGTTATTGAAATTTTTCATATAGATTCTTAATTAACCGAGGATGGTTATAGGCCTATTTTCAATTATTCAAGATTTCATTGAAAGTTCTCAGTTTGTCAAGTTTTAAAATATAACCTTGTGGAGCACGGGTTTCCTGCTAGTCTAAAATAATAATCATTATGTTATTTTTTTGAATTATGTGGAACTGAAAATATCACTTTTATTTGACCTTGTTTAATTTGTTGGCAGAGAGCGAGAAACAGTTTTGGGTACAGGACAACAACTTTCTGTCGCTAATGGAGAACACAAGATGGCTGCACACGGTCTCTGCATGTCTGTCGAAGGCTGTCGAAACGTCCAGATTGCTTCATAGGGACATCACGGTTGTTCTGCAAGGTTGGTTCATTGTTACATGTTTTTCTAGAATCTAGTTAACTGACAGCTATTTCTTATTACCGAGTCCCTCATGGTATAAGGATATAAGTTTGAAATTTCGAGTCAATAGGTTTTTTAGGAGTTATCGTGTTCAAAATTACTCAAAAATCAATAATGTTTTTGGGCTCAAACGAATAGAAAACATGAAATTGGGGCACCTTAGATTTATTTGCAACTAGCCTTCAAGCTCGCTTCGCTCGCCGTATCTGTCTAGCCGGGGGGCTCCGCCCCCTGGACCCCCGACTAGATCGTCCAAAAATGAGATTAGCGGGCTCGCTTCGTTCGCCTGCATTTTTCATTTGAGCATGCTTCATTCAATCAGAAAGTCAAATACTGAGAAAACGCAGAAAAGCTGAGAAAAACGATAATTTTGGGATGAGATATTAAAGTCACCTCATCACAAAATTTTTAGACCCTAGCAAAACCTCTGTACCAAATTTGAACATTTTCTGTCTATTACTTGATGAAAGAACTGAGAAAACGCTAATTTTGGGCGTATCTTTGGCGTTATTTTAAATTCCTTCTAACACAACATTATTACACCCAAGCTGAGCTTCTGTAGTAAATTTTAACAATCTCTGTTCATTTGTTCTCGATAAAGCTGAGAAAGCGTAAAAAACGCTGGAAAACCGCAGATTTTGGGCGTATCTTTGGCGTTATTTCAAATTCCTTCTAACACAACATTATTAGACCCTAGCTTAGCTTCTGTACTAAATTTGAACAATTTCTATTCATTTGTTCTCAATAAATCTGAGAAAAAAAAAAAAAACAAAACAAAAAAACGCTTTGGATGATAACCATTTCATAGCCCAATAAGGTACATCAAGCAAAGCCATCAATTCTGTGTTATTGGTTCGTTTACAGTCCCCGCATACAGTCTTTCCCTATTTTATGCACTGTGGCGACTAAATGGCACCTAAAGACTGAACCATTGCTCGGTTGATACTGCAACTCAGTGGAGTGATGGTGGGAAAGTTTTGGAATGCATAGGTGACTCATTCACTGACACCACCCCATTCAATAGTTCTGTGCAGCAAAAAAACTGCGCGACTGCCGGAAGGTTAAAGGTTTAGCTGCTAAGAAACGTTTGATATTATTTTTAAAAGTTCCATTCTCCGTATTTCTTTAGGAAGTGAATTAAACAATCTTATGGATAAAAATAGAAATGTTTCCATGTACTAGAATAGGTATACCGATAAGTAGTCAAATTACCCCTATTTCTAGTGTTATGGCTATGAACTACCCCCTGTTCCACAAACTTCTCCAAATTCTCCTCAACATAAATTAGGCTCTTTTGAACATACATTGAAGGTCAATATTGCCAGAAGTTTAAAATGCTCTTCACACTGTGCTCGCTTAGAAAGCCCACAAATCAATCTCATAGCCTTTCTCTGTTTTTTAAAAGTCTACTACTGTAAGCTCTGGAACCCCAAAGTATGGTGCCATATGACAAATGAGAATGGATGTGAGCATAATAAATCACCATTAAAACATCCAAACTGACATATGACCTCAGTTTTCTAATTAAGAAGACTCCCTTATTCAGCTTGCTAGCAACAATGTCAATATGCTGGGACCAACTAAAGCAAGTGTCAAGGGTTTAGCCCAGAAACTTTGCCTCTTTCTCCTCATTCATAGTCAGTCTCCTATCATAACTAATAATCAATATTTGCAGTAGCAGACGTCTTCGGGGTGTTTTACAGCATTTAATTGGGATTTTCGTTTAATAATAATTATTCATTAATTAGTATTTGAACAAATATAATTTATTTCCATCCATTTTTAAGCTGTTCTCCTATTTCTCTCGACCACCATTATAACGTGGAGACCATTATGATTGTGTAGGTGATTGACAAAGTGAATTCTTGACGAAGTGGCACTGATTATTCTCTATAATTATTTATTTCACAGTTGTATATAGGATGGGTGAAAAGTCCGAGAACGGCTTAATATCTCATACAAAAAGGTAATTTGATGGTGGGTGTGATTGGGGATCCTACTCAAATTGAAAATACTACTTTACTATGACTTAAAAAATCTGGTGCGCCATATTGAATGCAACTTTTTTTTAAATAGGAAGGTGGTCATGCGATACATGATTTCGATACGGAATTTCAAGAATAAATGAATGGTGGAAACCGCACATCGATATCTCAAACCGTTCAGAAGATATTCACATTATTAATCAATACTATTCAAAGCAGAAAGGAGAGAAAAAAGTATGAGAACGGCTTAGTATCTCATAAAAGATTGTGATTCCAAGGTGGATGTGATTGGGGATTCCTCTCAAATTGAAAATACTACTTTACTATGACTTAAAAAATCTGGTCCGCCATCTTGGATCCGCCATATTGAATGCAACTTTATTTTTTTAAATTGGATAGTTGTCATGCAATACATGATTTCGATAGGAAATTTCAAGAAAAAATGAATGGTGAAAACCGCACATCGATTTCTCAAACCGTTCAGAAGATATATTCACATTATTAATCAATATCACTTATGTATCTCATTTCTGATATGCATGATATTGATTAATAATGTGAATATCTTCTGAACGGTTTGAGAAATCGATGTGCGGTTTTCACCATTCATTTTTTCTTGAAATTTCCTATCGAAATCATGTATCGCATGATCACCTTCCTATTTAAAAAAATAAAGTTGCATTCAATATGGCGGATCCAAGATGGCGGACCAGATTTTTTAAAGACATAGTTAGGTAGTATTTTCAATTTGAGTAAAATCCCCAATCACACCCACCGTCAAATAACCTTTTTTTGTATGAGATATTAAGCCATTCTCGGACTTTTCACCACTCTGTATGTACACTTTAACAATAGACACCACCATAATTATGCAACAAGAAATGAAAATAGCTTAAGAGTTCATAGGTATCAGCACAGTACATCTCAAAAACTAAATCCCTATATGGCTGTGAAACTTTATAATTATTCGCCTGCCACTTTAAGATCTTTATGTAAAAGCGCTTTTAAGTTGAAAGTAGAGGAAGTTTCAATAGGAAAAACCCCATATAGGAATAGATTTGGGCCAAGCCTGTTGTTCCTTCCTAATCATATTTATATGATTTGTGATTCTGTCCACGAATAAAAAATAAATATAAAATAACCGACTATTTCTCTATAAACTGGAAAATGTATTTATAATTAATATTATAAATGATATATACGTAGTTAATAAGTGATTGGGAAAGATAATTGATACCTAATTTAGAGTGTAATGGATGTATTTAAACTTTGTAAAATGGATTATGTGTGCTTGCTGTTGTAGGTTCATGTTTGCCTTGTATTATTTACTAGAGTTACCAACCATAACGTTGTCTATAATGTGGAAACTCTCTGTGACAATATATATATATATATATATATATTATATATATATATATATATATATATATTTATTTATTGTTTTCAGAGGCGGACGGCAGAGATTTGTGTCCACTGATTGGCAGTTTGGTGCAGCTGATGTTGGATCCGCACCTGCGCACAATACAGGGCTTTCAGTCACTGGTGCAGCGGGAATGGGTCATCATGGGACACCCTTTCTGCACCCGACTGGGTCACGTCTACAGCACTGATGGAGAACAGGTAACACTGCCGTTATTTCATTTTCTATTATCTACGCTTCCATAAAAGCCAATAATATTATTAGGCCCGGTTGCACAAAAGCCGGTTAAATTTCAACCGTGATTAATTCCACGAGAACCAATCGGAGAAGGCGTTTTTGAAAAGACGGCTTCTCTGATTGGTTCTCGTGGAATTAATCAGGGTTGAAATTTAACCGGCTTTTGTGCAACTGGCATTTACGGTTGCGTTGTGTATAGTGTTGTGGTACTTTTTCAATATGAAAACACAAATTGAAATTGTCAACCACTTTTATTATTATACTAGCAGGTAACCCGTGCTCAGCAAGGGTCTATTTTAAAACTTGAATTAATGAAATCATGAAGAATCGAAAATAGGTCTATAACCATATGCATTTTATATGCAAAATTAGAAGTAAATAACTCAGTAGTTGAGACGTGATGATGCGTCAATAGTTATTTGTGCAACTAGTGCGCAAAGTGACAGTTTGCTGCACGGAAAGAAACGTTTACGCACGAGCCGTAGGCGAGGACGGAATGGTTTCTTGAGTGCATCAGAGGAACTTTGCGCACGTATTTCACACTAAATTTTTCCTTCAGTTACCATTGAATATGAGAAGTGGTTGATTATGGGTAAAATGATGGCTGAAATCCATCAAATGTTTGTCTGTATAATTTTGTTATTAATAACAACTTTAATTTATTTTAAACTTGATAATACAATTATAAAAAATTGATAATCGATAATCTATTCAAATAAAACATTAAACTTGATAATACAATTATTGAAAATTAATAATCGATAATCTATTCAAATAAAACATTAAACTTGATGATACAATTATTGAAAATTAATAATCGATAATCTATTCAAATAAAAAATTAAATTAATCCAATTAATTTGAAAATTTGAATAATTTTGAGTAAATCTTAATTTCTGAATAATTTTTCAACCAATCAATATTTATTAATGAAAAAATATTATTTGAAATAATGAATAATTAATAATATTCAAAATGTATAATTAATGAGTTCTCATATTTATTTATTTGAAAATCAGAAAAATATAGATAGAACAGATTCGCATTCAAAATACACGCCAACAGCTATCTTTAGCTGATTGGGATGGCTGCAAGATAATACGCAAAGTATTAAGAGTACGCAAAGTAATACTTTGCGCACTAGAGCGGAAAAGTGATTCTTTGCGTTCTGTAATCAGTGCAGGAATGGTCATTTTCCAAGGTAACTGTAAGAAAACATAATTTTCCTATCCCGTAAGTGTATAAGCCAGTTATTTCCTTTATTATAGTATAGATAATCTATATTAATAAGAGAGAATATGGTTGTGTTTGTTCGCATCAACCCATGCCAACTTTTGGATTGCATATCGGAAAAACGGGATTGATTTAGATCTCCAAATTTTGCAATATCAATCTCGTGCACCTCGAAGCCCAAAATTCAATTTTCCTTCCAAAATTTTCAGAATGAATGTTCAAATTTCATTCATGGGACCTTCGACCATGTATAGGATGGTTATATGTCCTATACATGGTCGAAGCATGGGACATGAATATATTATAATTGAAATGTACATACCATATGTTGATATAGAAATATAATCTAGAGAGACTACCTCTTTGAAACAGATGGTTATAATTGGCAAGTAAATTAATAACCAGTCCAATTTTGTCAGGTTGGCATTAAATTGAGGAAGGTTTCTAAAAAAGATTTGAGTTCTGCCACTTTATTAGGTTAGCACAAAGTTGAAGAACTTTTCTATACTATAATTAAGGAAAGAACTGGCTCATATATGTACGGAATATGATTTTGAACTACCTCGACGAGGCAAGAAGAATGAGCTGTAGTACTATGAGATCCGATCATTGTATCGAAAGTTATGAGTGTTTGAAATTTTGATCCCTATGACAATAATTATTATTAAACGAAAATCCCGATTAAATGTTGTAAATCACCCCGAAGACTTCTTCTTCTTCTTCTTCTTTGGCTGTGCCTTATCCCATTTAAATGGGGTCGGCATTCCTTCCTCTTAGTCTGCCTCTCCACAAAGCCCTATCCAATGCTTCCTCTCTCCTCCAACCACTCTCCCGCAAGTCAGTCTCTATTCTATCTCCCCACCTCATCCTAGGTCTATTTCGTCCTCTCACATCATCCAAAACCAAATCCTGCACTCTTCATCCAACATAATCCTCCTCCCGTCGCTGTACATGCCCAAACCACCTCATCCTTGTCTCCTGCATTTTCTTTCTCAGTGGTCCAACTTTTACAGTGCCTCTGATCAATTCATTTCTTATTTTATCTCTTCTTGTAACCCCACACATCCATCTTAACATTCTCATCTCAGTCACTTCCATCTTTCGTTCCTGTTTCTTTGAAATGGGCCATGTTTCTGTTCCATACAGCATAGCTGGCCTCACAACTGATCTATACACTTTTCCCTTCATTTGACAATTCACTCTCTTTATCACAAACAACACCACTCATTTTTCTCCAGTTCATCCATCCACAATTTATTCTATGCTGTATTTCCACATCAAGCCCTCCATCTCTCTGTACACTTGAACCCAGGTACTTAAAACTTGCAACTGGTTGGAGTTGGTTTCCTTCAAGCTGTAAGGGTAGTCTTCACCCCGAAGACTTCTGCTACTGCAAATATTAACAAAAGAATTTCCATCTAGCTGTTTACCCTGTTATCGATATTAGCAGTAGCAGAAGTCTTCGGGGTGATTACAGCATTTAATTGGGATTTTCGTTTAATAATGATTATTAATTTTTTTTGTGATGTTGTTTCAGAGTCCGGTATTCCTGGTGTTTCTAGACTGTGTGTGGCAGCTGTTGCAGCAATTCCCGACCGAATTCCAGATGAGCGAAACCTACCTGACAACGCTGTGGGACTCTGTCTTCTTTTCTACGTTCGACACTTTCCTGTTCGACTGTGAACGAGATCGACTGCTGGCTGCAGCTGTGAGTATATAGTAAAGTCCACATTAAAATGGCAGTGGAGAAAGATAGGAGAGCAACGTTGCCGATCCTCTGTCTTGTCACTTACTACAGACGGTAGCTGATACAGGTATTAATGTAATATTGGCCTAACTTTTCATTAAGCAAGAAATTATATTTTCCAATAATTTCATAATTAAGATGAAATAGTTTGTTAATTATTAATTCTACATTGTTAAAAGAAGGTCTGGTAACAGAGCAAAGCAAGAAAGAGATAGCGCTATCCGCTTTGTTGAATGATTGACAAGGATAGCAATACTATTGCTAATCAAACACTGCCATCATAACGTGGACCCAACTATAGTAGAGAAGACTGCTCGCTTCGCTCGCCTTATCTGTCCAACCTGGACCCTCCTGGCTATACTTGATGAAGGTGCTAGATAACGGGCAATCACTCACGTCTTTTTGTTTATCATCAGCTGTCACGAAAGATAATTTGAAATTGGTAACTGTCAACGTTCCTGATTTTCCATGTTTATGCTGACTAACCGGCGCAAACATCAATACATAATTGGCTTCGGCTATGACCATTTCTCCTGCAACAGAAAACATAGTTATAGAATACAATTATTCATAAAAAAATGCAATTTCAATTGATAAATAATTAGGTAATTATTTTACGAATACTTACAAACACAAAAGACGGCTTTCTATAGTGAGGTGTTCACGTGTTTGATTAGAAATTGTATTGCTATCCTTGTCTATCATTCAACAAAGCGGATAGCTCTACCTCTTTCTCGCTTTGCTCTGTTGCCAGATCGTCTTCTAACAATGTAGAATTAATAATCAACTAGGCTAGGGCCACACGAGCGCACAAAGTGCGTCTGTTGCAACGTACTTTTTGACGTCCGTTGTAGAAATACATAGAAGTGAATTGGTGACAACACACGAGGTACGTGCGTACCAAGTAATGGAAGTCGTAACGGATATAATGGTCGTAATGGAAGTCGTGATTTTTTAACTGCGCAGAAATGCTACAACGCACGTCAAACATATGCAAAAGTTATTGCTTCGTCTGGTTCCATTGCGTAAATCCAACTGACGTTGACGCAACACACTCAACGCTCGTGTGGTGTCATTGGCGCCGGCCGTCAAAAAGTAAGTTGCAACGGACGCACTTTGTGCGCTCGTGTTGCCCTAGCCTTAGCAAAATATTTCATCTTAATTATGAAAATTCATTATGAAATTATTGAAAAATGATATTTCTGGCTTGATAAAATATAATTGATTATTTTAAACGAGAATGAACAGTTGGTATAACATCAATAAAAGGTATCAGTTACCCTCCATAGAAGACATTGACAATAAAGAGGATCGGCAACGTTGCTGTCCTATCTTTCTCCACTGCCATTATAACGTGGACCTCACTACAGTAGACGATAGAACCGATGAAATTCTGCATATAGATTCTTAATTAACCTATGATGGTTATAAGCCTATTTTCAATTTTTCATTACGTCAAGTTTTCAGTTTGTCATGTTTTAAAATTGACACTTGTGGAGCACGGGTTTCCTGTGATAGTGAGGTCGACTTTTTAAAGGCAGTGTTTGATCAGCAATGGTATTACTATCCTTGTCTTTCATTCAGCAAAGCGGTTAGCGTTATCTATTTCTCGCTTTGCTCTGTTGCCAGATCGTCTTTTAACTGTACAATTAATAATCAATTAACAAAATATTTTATCTTAATTATGAAAATTCATTATGAAATTATTGAAAAATATTATTTCTTGTTTGATCAAAGATAATTGATTATTTTGAACGGGAATAATAATCAATAAACCTGTATATGAATATGAATTCCGGACTACTTCCTCATAGAATCAAGATTAATAGAAAAACTAAACTAGAAATAATAACCTGGACCTACAGTAACATTTTCTCCCATATCGACATATGAGTCTCGAGATTTCTGCTCAAACTACTGTTTGCAAGGCCACTTATTTTAGATACTTCTGTTGAAAGTGGACTCGCTTACAATTTTTGCTCATATATTTTCTCTCTTTTTTCCTACCTTCTCCGATTCTTCCCTTTTCCACTCCTCTTCACCCTTCATTCCTTACTTTTATACCCTCTACCTCCCTATCACATGGGAAACCATAGTTGGCTAGGTATTTTTCCTCCTTTCTTTCTTTTCATCACACCCCACCATGAAGCCTGCTTTTGTATTTTATTAGAAATTATTTTTGATGTGATTTTTGTATTATAAATTCTTTTATGTATATTGTGTTGAATTGAATAAGATTATTGATTGATTGAATTTCAGGAGCCTAATAACCCACTAACCCTACGCCCGGTGTGGGACTGGGGCGAGCAGTTCTTAGACCGCGACGTGATGCTGTTCTCCAACCCTCTCTACGTGCACCCCCCCACATCTGCCACACCAGTTCCGCTTCCGGCCAGCTCGCGACTGCCGGTTTTGCAGCTGTGGAGTCAGTGTTATTTCCGGTTCATTCCGCTGCTAGAGATTGTTGGCGGTGGGAATCCGCAGGTTAGTGACGTCACTCAAACTATAACTTGAAATAAAATTACATTTTCATTCATTTTATTTTCAACTTGGTCCATTTTCACAAGAAAGGCACAGATCGGGAGATAGCTGCACTATTCATTATATCCAGACAAAAGTTACTGTTCAGGCCAGTTTCTTTGTATAGTAGTTTTAGTTTTCCTTTATCGGCTGCAAAGTGCTGAGAAGGAGATTTCGTCCTGCTATCGTTTTCATTCCCACGACTAGAGCCATCTCTCCACTCTATAGTGAGGTCCACGTTATAATGGCAGTAAAGAAAGATAGGAGAAAAACGTTGCCAAGTCTCTCCATTTTGCCACTGAGTGTACACAGCTGTTACTCAATTCATCCCATTAAATTTGATCTAATAATAATTATCATTTCCTTGATTAAATAATCAATTTAATCAAGAAATTTTTTTCCATAATTTGATTAGAAAATTTGTTTTTATAACTGAGATTAGATTTTTATTTTTATACAAACCTGAAATGGCTAATTTAAAAAGCTGTGATACAACAATCTGAATTTCAAAACAACAGAAATTGAGTTATTTGGTAGGTATTCTATTCCAATTATCATTTAAATAGAAAAATAGAAATCCCATTTAAAATAAGTAATATTTCAATGGAAATAGTTCTGAAATAACTTTTCAATATTATTTATACCGGTACGAGTAGGTCTAACCTATACGTGTAGGCTAACTGAAGCATGGATGAAGAATCTAGGATGGTTAGTTATCAACTTTTAAATGTCATTTCAGGTATTTTAATTTGTGTTTCTCATACGGTAATGTCTAAAAATTATTTCATTGTTTCAAAAATACATTTTAAATCAATTATACGACTTGTGTACTCAAGTATTTTGATAGAATGAAGAAAAAAAAATGGCGACTGATAATGAATTGTTTACTTTTGTACAGTCACTGTCAAAAGTAAAAATAAAATATTCTGGCAATATTGCAAAGCTAGAGAGAGATAGCGCTATCTGTTTTGTTGTATGATAGGAAAGGACAGCTACAGTATTGTCAATTGTACACTGCCATTATAACGTGGACCTCACTATAGGCGTGTGCAGCCCGGGGCTCAGCTCAGTTGCAAAACAGATCTCTTCGTCGACAGATCATTGATCCATAATTAGCAACTCCTATTTGTTTAATTTGTTATTTTTTAATATATCATCGTGGGAAATTCGTCCCATTATTATTGTAAATATAATATATTCGTTTCGTGTAGTAATTGACTCTTAACTTGTGCTTGTGTTTGTGGAAATATATTGAGAGTGAAAGCCAACGCCCAAAATCATTTAAAATACTTTGAGTGAAATATATATCCAGTCAGTACAAATGTTTGGGGACTAAGGACCACAGGAGCGGATCACACACCATCGCAGTATAATTAATATTTATTTGTTTTCACACATCTGTCTCCTTCATATTCCTTCTTATTCCAATTTACCACCTGAAACCCTGTTTGTAACAAATCGGTATATCATTACGTCATAGTTTGGTTTGGAGTGAGTGATTTTTCCTATTTTTTGGGTCTAAATAATGGTGTGCTGAATTGGATATATGAATGTATTTATTCGTATCATACAGCCCAACCCAAAAAAAAACAGAGGCAAAAGGCCTATGGATTCATAGTTTTTGTAACAGCTGATACCTTCCTTATACGCGGGATTCTACAGCCTTTCCGGCCGTTTCCCGTACTCAACCACTACCTCCGTAAACAAAGCCGTAGTGCATTCGTGTGAAGTCAGCACAGGTAGGGCTCCTACACCAATAAAAATTCGTCGATTTCAGCTTATCTATATCAGCTAGTTTTTCTATTGGTGTAGGAGCCCTACGTGTGCTGACGTCACGAATGCACTACGGCTTTGTTTACGGAGGTAGTGACTCAACACGCCATCTGCCTCTATCTCTCCATACGTCTTGTTGGGTGCCCCTGCTCACGTTATAATGGCAGTGTTTGATTAGCAATGGTATTGCTATCCTTGTCTATCATTCAACAAAGTGGATAGCTCTATCTCTTTCTCGCTTTGCTCTGTTACCAGATCGTCTTTCAACAATGTGGAATTAATAATTAATCAACCAAATATTTCATCTTAATTATGAAATTTACTTATTTGTATTTATTTTACAATGCAAATGACTCTGATGTAATAACATTGGTAAATAAAATAATAAGGTAGTCCTTGTGCTATTTCTCTTCCAAATTTATAGCTGACAAAGTCCAAGATAAGGCTAGAATTTCATTAATAAAACAATATAAAATCTTATAGCACCCTTTATTTTTAAAAATCTTAAAAATAGTTTAACAACTAGTTTCGGTGATATTAGTTAGAATATCATGTGTACAATATTTATAAAATTTTAGCCCAAAATAAACATGAAAACTACAAATCATTGAAAAATACTATAAATATAATATTGATAAAATAAATTAATATTGCTTAGTAAAATATAATTGATTATTTTAAACGAGAATGAACCGTTAATAAGTATTACATCAATAAATCGGTATCAGTTACCATCTATAGAAAGCATTGACAAGATAGAGGATCGGCAACGTTTTTCTCCTATCTTTCTCCACTGCCATTATAACGTGGACCTCACTATATTATTTTCAAAAAAGGGCACTATAATTATATTTTATTCAATTATCGGTTAACTAATCAATGCATTGTTTGTTTGTCAGATTGATCTGAGCAGCCGTCTCTTGCTATCGCAGATTGACACCATTGAAGAGACATCAGAGGCAGCTGGAGGAGTCGGAGGAGGAGGTGTGGGTCCTCCTCCCCAGGCCCCCCTGGAGTCCCTCAGCAAGATCGGCTCCTTTTTCCCGTTCAGTCGCCGTTCAGACGGCGGTCACGTGTCGGCTGCTCTACTCGTCAGTTCTCTTTCACTCAATCAGAGTTTCCATTCCACCGAAATCATGCTAGACTCGCAGTCCATATTGAACGCTCCTGACTAATTTATCTATTTATTTATTTATTTCTGTTATCTATCTACTTACTGGTACCTTAAGAGTATATCTATCATAAGATGCTTATAGACCTATGCCCCACGAGCAAGCGCATTCCGCACTTCATCAGCTGATGTCCAGCTTATTATAACAGTTATAATAAGTGTATACCTACCATAACCAAGGTCTATAAATACAGGTCATGACACAATCCCGTGATGCATTGCAAAATCGCCATTTTATGGGGTCCTAGTTCACCAATTTTCAAATTTACCAGCTGTTATCGTTATGGATTGAACAACATGATGTGTTATTTTGTAATATTGTTCAAGGAATATTGCTTGGCTTTGAATTGTAAAATAAATTGTTCCGACAGAATAATAATATTCAGATTCCAACTAGGAACTGAATTGTTGATTTTTAGATATAATTGATCGGGAACTTGAAACTCTTTTTGACATTGGCCTCGCATATTTCTGTCTTGTCCCAATGCCTTTTGAATCATAATCCTTGAGTTACAAGAATAAGAACAATTTTTAATGATAAATGAATAAATGAATTATTGAAGCATTTATTATTGAAATGTCATTATTAAAAATTGAAAACCTGAATTCACATATTATCTGAACTAGAATATTGTTTTTAAAATGCTCAATTTTGTTACGAGCAAAATGAATTAGATTGGATTTTCAAATGTACCGCCATAAAGACCCCATATAAGGAGCATGAGTGTCATGACCTGTATTTATAGACCTTGATCAAAACAGCTCATAACTTTGAAGTATAAGTATCGGGGAACCGAGCTTCGCTCTGTAGTACAAAAGCATAGACAATTTATAACACAAAATGGAAAATTATGATATATTTACAGTTTATATTTAGAATGATATACTTAAGTTTGCTACAATATTTGTTAATATACTATGGTTGTATCATTCTACACTAATAGCATCAAGTTACTATTTTGGACTTTTCAGAGTGAACATATAGTTCAACATTCACAACTATGTATTATGAAGTTTTCACTTGAGAATTACTTCTAATTCTACTAAGCAAAAAATGACTGTTATTCATACACTGGTCATTGTCAATACTATGTCTCATCACTTTATAAACAAAAATATCGGGGCACCGAGCTTCGCTCGTTATCTATTTATTGATGAACAGAACACAATTCTTCAAAATGATTGGGGAAGGACAAACAGGCACAGCCCAAAACTATTTCTTTCCCGAATTTTGATTTATATACTATAAATGGTCCAAAAAGTAGGTTATGTTTCATACACTTGAATTCAGGTCCAATTTTCAGTCAAAATATTTAAAAAAAGATAAGTTCTAATTTAGATTCTTTACAAACCAAATTGAATAACAAAATAACACTCACTAATCACTTAAAACTGTAAAATAATGATTAACTTTGAATATTATGATATACTCTAATTTAGAGTGATAAACCATGTCATGTCAACAAATCAGATTATTTTGATAAAATTTCTAGATAATTAATTTATTTCTCGCGAGATAAGGTAAGCTGATTGAATGATTACACAGCTGATCTCCCACACAGGCACACGTAATCGGCAGATTACGAAATTACCTGTTCTTCCAAGGATGAATTATCCTTTTAATGTCCTTCAGCGAAATTTCTCAGGGATGAGACTTATTGCAATCGAATTTTTATATCATAAACCTACTATGTTCCAAATTTCGTGAAAATCGTTAGAGCCGTTCTCGAGATCCGTTGAACATAAATAACCAGGTATAACAATATAAACAGACATACAGAAATTGCTCGCTTAATATAATAGGATACTAAACATGCAAAGGCTAAGAGCCCCCCAGCAGCTGAGTGCATCTGCTAAAAAAGGTTCAGGGTTGAAGGATTAGAAGGAAATTCAACTTTTTTGATGAATTTGGAAACATCGCGAAAATATGTTTTTATTTTGAATATGATTATTATTTTTTATCAATTATGAATAATTTTACCTTTCAAACCATTAAGGTTTCTTCATATTTTAAGTCGTGTTTATATTTTACAGCTGGCTATACGTCAGCTTATGAATTTCGGGGATGTGATATTTTGATTTTCCACAGACGCACTCGCTCAGTCACTTCCGTTATCCACAGACGACGGAAATCTCAGCTGTTTTTACAAGGATGAATATCCTTTTAATGTCGTTCAGAGTTTTCCTAGGGATGAGACCTAGAGCAATCGAATTTTTATATCATAAACCTACTATGTTCCAAATTTCGTGAGAATCGTTAGAGCCGTTTTCGAGATCCGGTGACATACAGACATATAAACAAAAATACAAACAGAAATTGCTCGTTTAATAGTATAGGATTATTATCAAACGAAAATCCGAATTAAATGCTGTAAATCACTCCGAAGACTTCTGCTACTGCAAATATTGACAACAGGGTAAACAGCTAGACGGAATTCGATGAGCGCTGCTATTTAAAAATTATTTGTCAGCCCGGGAATCGAACCCGGTACCTCCTAATTGCCAGTCAGGCATTTATATTGTGAATGTTTAGTCTAGATTAAGTTTAGCAATGAGATAATTATAATGATTTTTCCAAAAAAGCTAGTACTCTAGTAATATTTTTAAATTGAACAAGACGGGTTTCGTTATTTATGTGACTACTACTTACTATGTATTTAAGTAGCTCTAGTAAATAGGTAGCCTACTTTTTTAGGAATTATAATAATTTGTTAACAGTATTATTCTATTAGAAAACTTGGATTTGCATTTTTTGAAGACAACCTATTCAGAGATTCATAATTGAGTGAATTCTCATAGACTCTGGTAACAAATCCTTCCTAAATTCAGAATATGGTTATCTATACTGTAATAAAAGAAAGAAATGGCTTGTAGCCTACACGTACGGGGTAGGAAAATCATGTTTGACGCTTCATCACGTCTGAACTACTGGACTAACTTGAAATTTTGCATATAGATTCTTAATTAACCGAGGATGGTTATAGGCCTATTTTCAATTCCTCAAGATTAAATTACGTCAAGTTACAAAATATACCCTTGTGGAGGACGGGTACCTGCTAGTCGCGAAGAAGAAATAGAGATTCAGATTCAGATTCCTTTATTCATGTGTTTAACAAAACAAAATTCAACTTACGTTCTTGCGTTATAAATATATACCAGTAGCAGTAAAATAACAAGGTGAATCATATCAAACTAAAGATATCCACAATAATATTAAGCTGGAAAAATGATGAAATATACGAAGCTTAAGGTACTACTGTAATGTTTTCACATGAAACGGTGAAGTTTGGACATTAAGAAGTCCATATCGGGGATACCCTCCCCTTCAGCACTTAACTATAGATAAAGAATGTTGAAAATTCAAACGAAATATTATGTCTAAGCGTAAAAAAATTAAGACTAAAAATATCAATAAGTAAAAACCAAATCATAGAAACGATAAATCATTCAGAGTTAAATCAAGATAGCATAAGAAGATATGTCATGGTAAAGAACCGTTATGTTGCAATTTTTCTAAATTATTTGTTCTTGTATCCAGAAAAGAGTAATTAATAATAAGGATAAAAATGAGGAAAAATTAAATCCCTAATAATTAGAAAATCAATAAGATGTGATAATAAGTGGAATAATGAGAGAGTGAAAGCTACTATTAGAAAAGAGATTTGTAGATGTAAATCAAAAAATAATATCAATATGAAAGGGGAATTATCATACAAAAAAGATTTGCTAATGTAAATAACAAAATAATATAATTATGAAAAGTAAATTATTATACAAAAGAGAGGGAAAAGAATATAGAATAGAAATGCTAAGATCCACTCCAGGAAGATTTTGAATAAGTACTAATCTAGAATGTATACACATTTTTTGATGCTAAATTCACATGAATGATAATGCAAAAAACCATCATTTTTACTTGGTAGTGGACGAAAATGATTATAGGATTGAATAAAATGTAGGATTAAATAAAAATAGGATTGGCTAAAATGAAAAGGATTAGGATAAGGATTAAGGAAGGTTCAATTCGAATGTCATGCTGCTCTAGGGTTGGACAGTTTCAGCCATTTGTTCTAAAAGATAATGCCTCAATGTACGGCTGAAGCCTGCTCGACTCTATGGATCTAATTTAATTTGGGAGTGCATTCCATGCACGACAACCGCTAACAAGGAAAGATTTCGTATAAATAGATGTTTGATGATTTGGTATTCTTACAGTACTTTCACCTGTTCTAGTGTGGGAAGCATCAATTCTCCTACCTTCAGAGACAAATTTAAAATCATTTTTGAAATAGATTGGTTTACCATATTTTAAAATTTCCCCAACAAGCTTGATTATTCGAAGCATTCTCTGATCAGGTAGCTTTAAAGTTGAACTGTCAATATGAGCTTGAGTGATTCGTTCATGGCGCTGGAGAGAGTAAACAAACCTGAGGCAATAGTTTCGATATCGCTGAAGTTTATCGTTTATTGCATATCATTGCATACTTTGTATATCATTAAGCACAGAATTACAATACATAAGATGTGGGAATATGAGCGATTTGACTAGTAACAATCTAATTTTTCTGGGAAGATTATCTTGATCTTCTTCAATGAATGCATGGCAGAGAATACAAATTGACAAGTCTTATTAATTTGATCAGACCAGTCAAGATTTTTGTTTATAATAATTCCAAGGTTTTTAACTGAATCACAGTAAGCTATTTCGACACCATCAACATTAATTTTGTTAAGTGAGTTTACATCGATGTTGTTTACTAGTTTTGAATAACCAATTATGGGCTGTTTTTTAGGGGCAAGTTTTAGTCCGTTTTTGTTAGTCCATTCTACTATTGAAATTATATCGTGATTCATTCTATTTACTGTTTCATTAATTTTAGTGATTGGGCAGCTTACATAAATCTGAAGTCGTCAGCATATGTATGGAAGACAGAGGGTAGGTCATAAATAAAATAAAATAAATAGAATTTTATTGTCATTCAACTGATCATAGTTACAGACAACGTCATAATCTAATTCTAATTCAACACACAGCAAATTCGATATTCAAATTCAATACCAGACACACATACATCTAAAGATATTAAGTGAAGTCAGTGAGACCTAGTAATGTGTTGAACATGACCCTGTCTAAATTTACATAATTAGGCCATAATAAAGTAACATTAAAATAGGAAAAATATAAAGTCCATATCTAATCAAAATCACAAGTTATTTTAATTAATTCAATTGAATAGTCGATAATTCCAATATTTTATTCTTACAATTTACTGTCTATCATGACACCCAGAAACTATACACGACCCAGACTACTCTCTGCAGGTATATTTCTTCGAGTGAATCATATTTTGGGGTTTTACTCTCATTGAGTAAAAACCCGTTTGCTCGAAACCAAATCGAAGTACGAGTCAGGGTGTTTTCAGCCATAGCTTTGACAGTATTGTAATCAGAGCTTGCATTCACAAAAGTGGTATCATCGGCATGAAGAATTGAGCTGGTATTTATGTAAGATGATAGATCATTAATAATCAATACACATAATAATGGTCCCAAAACTCTGACCCCTGAGGTACACCACACTTTATATGAACTATTTGCGATTTTTCTTTTCCAATGCACACAATTTGTTTACGATTACAAAGGAAAGATTCAAATATATTTCCTTTTTTGTTTCTGATAATTCTATAATAGATCAGCTTGCTCAGGAGTGGATCATGCTCAACACAATAAAATGCTTTGCTTTGCAAAAGGTGGCCTGCGCAATTTTTTTTCCTCATAAGCCCTAAGCACCTGTTTAATCATTGAATCAATAGCGTGAACGGTTGATTTGCCCTTTCGAAATCCAAATTGGTCATTGTTAGATATTGAATAAATAATACTTTTCATATCAACCAACCATCTTTATTTTTAATACATTCAAGACTAAACTGTTATTAACGTTCTGGTAACTAATGTATTGTAATCATATGCTAATAATAAATATCATCTGTAACATCTCCCTCTTTAAGACATTATATTAGTCGTATATTATCCTATATTCCCCTTTTTATTTTTCGTATATGAATCGTGTTTCTTCGCTGAACACCGCCATTATTGTTTCTAACCAGGAATGAACGTGGTTGTGGTAATTTCTCAATTATTCTTCCTTTTCCCATTCTTTGTTATGAATATTCTGCATATATATCTCCTCTCCAACTACAAAATCTTCGGTGTTTTTAGATACATTACGATCATAGTAAAGTTTTTGAATCGATTGATTCTTTGCCATCTTGTCAATTATCTCATTAGGTACAATTTTTGGATTCAATGCGTAATGTGGTATAGGAATCTTGGTTCTTATATGTCTGCTATTAAGATGCTGTGAAGGTGTGTATCCCAATCCAGCTACGAGAGCATTACGATAATTTAGTAAATTCAATTCCAAATCTTGCTTGTTTGCAGCTGCCTTTTTAAACATCGTTTTGAATATTCCAACTGCTTTTCCTGCTAATCCATTTGATTTTGAATGGTATGGACTTGATGTGGTAATTTTGAATCCCCAATTCTCTGCAAATTGATGCATTTCTCTGCTATTAAATGGCATGTTATCTGCTATTAGTGTTTGAGGTATTCCAAATCTGCTGAATGTTTCCTTAAATTTTTTAATTACGGTGAAGCTGCTTTTGCTAATGATTGGGTATGCTTCAATCCATCTCGAATAATAATCAATTACAATTAAGTAGTTCAATCTATCGACTTCTGCAATGTCCACTGCAATTTTACAAAACGGTTTATCTGGAATGTCGTGATTGATCAGTGGCTCTTTAGTTTTTGATTTTTTAAACCTTTGACAAATGTTACATGATAATATGAAATTGCGAATATCTGAATATATACCTGGCCAATAGTAGAACTGATCAACAAGAGAATTAATCTTCGAACTGCCAAGATGAGTTTCATGTAAGCGACTCATTATAAAATTCCGGAGTTTTAGAGGTACAATTAACCTTGTTCCAAAATACAATAAACCATTACTCAGTTGCAAGTCATTTCTTATTCTGTAGAAGTGTTTCACATCACCGGTTTTCGCGTTCATGTCAGGCCATCCTTCATGCAGAAATGATATAGATAATATTCTCTTAGATTTTCATCTTCTTTGGTTTTTTCTACAAATTCTTTTAGCTTAGGTTCACTTATTTTCACGTCTGTAGATCCCAGCGTGAAAGAATACTTTCTGCCTTACCTATGGTAATAGGGCAAGGAAAGTAAAAATTTTAAATTTTGATATTTTAAAACTAACAACAAAAATATTTCACTCAGATCTCTACAAATTGGAAATTTTTGAGTAATTTTACAAAATTTTGAGCCAGAAAAGAAACCAACTTCACTATTAGCACAGCTGTTTTGTAGGAAAATCATAGATGTCCAAACTGTCAGACGGTTTCAAATTTTTAACTACATCCAATATCATTTCCTGTGTGCCTCTGTAAAATGAAAATCCCCAAGTGGACGATTAACACCGTGCATGATCAAAAGTTCTTACACAGTTTCATGAGGCCTAATTATTCTTTCACAGACCTCATTTACAGATTGCACACAAAAATTATTGAAATAGTTTGGTGTTGTACAGACTATTCTCATTTTTATATCTTCCCCCATCACTTTTGTCTTCCCCATCAGACAGGTTGAGGATCTCACATTTATTATCCATCTCATACCCTTGTCTCCTACTGATATCCAGCTCAGCCAACTCATTCTGTTCCTCCTTGACATTTATGCCAGCTTCACTGGGCAAAATGAAGGTCCCAATTTCAAGTTTTCGTGCTCTCTCCTGCACTTGTCTATATGTCTTGGTGCCAAGTAGTTTAGCCACTTCCTTGGTATAACCACTGGGTCTACCATAAGTTGCAATGTATTCCGTCAGTATATCATCCTCCTCCCTCGACCATTTCGCAGCAGTAGTTTGTCGTCTCAGCCTGCCATTAGGTTCCCTGTTGTCAGAGTGTGCCGCTGCATTGTGTTGTTTTAGGCCTGTCTCTGTCATGAAAGTATGCAAGCAACCCTTGTGTTTACAGGCAAACACATCGATTTTTGTCCTCTTTTGACCAGTACATGTGCGCTGGTGTGCATTTACTGCATTATAGGAGCTGTATCTTCTTGTGGAACACTTGCTGCACTCATATATCACATCAGTTCCAGGATGGGTTGAGATTCCCATAAAGAATGTTCCTTATCTTTAAGTTTTTCTCCAACTAAACTCAATTTATCAAGAGACAATCAACATTTAAGTTGGTGGTCATGTTTCTATATTAGACACGAATTTTAACATCAATAAGGTTTTCCCAACGTTGATCCTCAGAAAAGATCAGACCACTAATAGATTTTAAATTAGTTGGAGTAGCAATTTTTCTAACTTAGGGAATCCCAAACCACCATATCTTTTCCTATAATAGATCAAACCATCTGATGTATTAAGAGGAAGATGTAAAATCCTTCCAATTATGCCTTTCAGCTCACGATCCAATTTAGAAAAAATATTACCACTTGGAATATCATCTATCATGAAATGATAATATCCAGGGAGTACATATTTGGGAATTAAGGCAACCTTTTGCATAGGCTTCAAGCAGAGCTTAGACAGAGCATCAACAGAGTTTAAAATCTCATAATAATTACTTTCATTATTCAGACCAAGATTACCAGTGAAATAGGCTTCCAGATACCAGAAAGGTTCATCAATTTTATATTCTTTAATAATTGTATCGTGAATTTTGATCTTCGAATCAGACTGAATACATGTGTCTCTTCAGGCTTTTAAGCCTAAAGTACCACATTTATCAGGAGAAAGAGATAGCCCTACTTTTTCTAGATAATTAACACTTAAGTCAAATAATTCTTGAAATTCATTATTATTACTACCTAATAGAATTAGGTCATCAGCAAAAGCTAAAATTTGGGATTTTACTACCATTCGATGTCGAAAAACCTTTATTAGAATTATTCAAAATATCAATTAATGTGTCCAAAACGCAATTAAACAGAAGAGGTGAGAGAGGATCACCTTGTTTAACACCCCTTCATATTGGGATGATTTCACTACTACAATTTTTGAGAATGGTTTTCGAGTTTTTATACATTTCTTCAATTATCAATTTAGTTTTATTATCTATTCCCAATCAGGAGAGAGAGCCAATGATAGCTTCATGGGAGACACTATCAAAAGCCTTTGAGATATCCACAGTACCAAAATTTTGTTCTGATTTCTTTCCCAGTTTAATGATATTACTCAAAGCAACAATATTCTCAAACCGACCATTACCTTTCATGAATCCTTTCTGTGCCTTATCTAAGTTAACCATTTTATGCAGCCTTTTATCCAAGCAACTGCTATAAAGCCTACCCAAAAGGTTACCAACAGTGATCGGCCTCCAATTACTAGCCTTGGAAAGATCTTTTCCCTCCTTATGGATGAAGGTAGTAAAATTGACCGACCACTGCTCCGGATAAAATTTATGAAAAATAAGAACATTGAACAAGGCCGAAATATTATTAGAATTCTCAAGAATCAGTTCTCTTCCAATGCCATCTGGACCAGCTGCTCCATTTGGTTTCATTCTTTTAACATATAACTTAATTTCTCTTTCTGATACAAAATTTATTTCCATAGGTGAGCCAACCCCGGTAGAAAAGCCTTTTCCTGTATTCCACAAGCTATCATAAATTTCTTCAATCTCAAGATGTGGTGGTCTAAATAGGAACATTTGAAAGATTTTCCATTCGGTTTTTCTGTCATAAATCAGTTAACGGACCAGGACATTTCCGAAACATTTCCTGGGTATTAGCATACCTCTTCGTTTAGAACTTTTATTGTTATTAGAAATATGTCTGTTACGAGAATTATGTGACCTACCCACCTACGACTCATTCATCCCACCTGAAATTTCATCAGCAATTCTTTTAACAAAAACCGAAATAGCCTCTTTCCTAAGAAACGCATTATTGCTCCATTCATCATAGAGCCATCTGCAAATATCTGATTTAAGCTCAACTTCTAACCAACTATCCCTGACTAAATCATACCAAGAGGTTTGTTGTGGAGAAATAAATCCAATATTATTTGGCTCAGCATCAAAAGAATTGTTAACAATAGGATCTGCAACTGGAATCTCACAAATTACTGGTACTGAGTTCGCCAAGATGAGTTTATTTTGATTCTTTAACTGTTTAACCTTCTCACGTATCTGTACTTTGGATTTAGTTGGAAGAAGCAATGACAGATCATTCACATAATCAATCATGTTCAACCTGTTTCGAAAAAACTCTAGCACAATATTTGAATTTTGGCAACAGACCAAACAGATAATTTAGCACCTCGATTAGAAGGATCCTTTGCTGCAGCTAACCTAGTCTGTTTCAAAATGCGCTTGCTGGGATGCTTATGACGTCAATGCTGAGATAGCCCAATTTTAGAGGCAAATTTGATCTGTCATAAAGTACATTCAAAATTCAATGCAGTATTTAAAGCTATCGGTTTACATTTAGGAATATGACATAAAGCAGCATGAGGTTTTGGGAACTGCTCTTTGCATTTATCTCATTCAAAATTAATACCAACATCAGAATGCATGTTCTTATGTTAAGTAAAAAGAACATTTGTATTTTGAAAAAAATTAGCAAATTTCACAAACACTACCAACAAAATGAATCAAATACAAGATTGAAGTAGCAGCAGCCATGAATAATTATAAGTATTTATAAAATGAAAACAAAAAGCGAAAAAGGTTAATATTTTGTCCTGGAGGCAAGAGACTGAACTGCAAACTTATAACTAGAGCACTCCCCGGACATCACATCATGTGATGACGATCTTCCAGCTCTAATGCAGTACGCACAGTCAAGATCTACTAGACAAAGAACAATTTCCAGCCATATATGTCCCTCCCTACCACGAATTTTACAAACCGATTTGGTAAACCGACAAAATTTAATCGTATGGCCAAAGGCTAGACACTTAAGGCATCAAACCGGTTCAAGCCAATCAGAAACTTTACAAGCTTTCCGCTCTAGGAAATGTGCTTTTGTAATTGACACTTTATTCATTAAAAGTTTACATTGAACAAGATAAAAATAAAAATACAACATCATCTTTGAATATCTCTTATAAAACTTCAACTAGTTATTTACTTGTAAACGTTCGTTGCTAAAACAGTCACCTTGACAACCGTGCTCACATGATATCCACGTATGGCTAGCCTACATCAAAAATATTTCCAATTCTACCATTACACTCAATTATGTAATGATGACCATTCTTATTGAAATTATCAAATTTCTTAATAACTTTTAGCGAATTTGGAATAAGAAATTGTTCCTTCTCTGAATCGTCAAAATTTTGATTGAAAATTACGCTAGCCAAATTATTTTCTTGAACTTCAAGAGGTACATCAAAAACTTTGAGACGAGGCCTACTGGCCTGAAGGCCAACCTTTTCTAATTGTTTATCAGACAGAATTTTATCTGCCTGCTCACTAGACTGAAAAGTTAAAGCAAGGTTTTTTTTTGAAATCAACCTCTTCTTATGAACTATCTGAAATCCAACATTAGATTGTTTGATAGTTTTATGCAACAAAGAAGCGCTAGGAGTCACAAGTACCACCCTCGATAAATTGTCCATATTAATTTCAACACCATCCATCTTATTCCCATTTGCCTGGTGAGTGACTTGAGTAAATTTTCTGAAGCAATGAATTTTCATTGTTGACAAGCGCAGATATATTCTTCATGATATTGGTCTCAACTGAGCCTGCCTTCTTTCAAATTTTGTCATTGAGCTTGAGGATTTCAGAATCCAGGTGGCTACTAATATCTTTGTTGAGGTTCGTCTGTAGATCGTTATTCTTTGAGGCAATAAAATCTTTGATCTTCCTAGTTTCCTTCTCTAAGTTATTATCAATCTTATCATCATTCAGCTCATTCTTAACAATCTCACAAACATTCTCACATGAGAGTACACAAACTGTTGCCAGAATTACTCATTAGCTCTTCGTAATATTTTCTCAATTCAGTTTTGCTAGATTCCTTGATATTTATAATATCTCCTCTTATAGCAGTCAAGAACTCTTTCAACTCATCACTCAACTTATCAGTACACATAACCAACTGCGATTGCATCTGCTTTAAACAACTCTGCTTGAATTCATGCATCTCAAGTGCCAGCTGGTGCATTGATTTCTTAACATCTCCATGACTATAATCGATTTCAACTAAACGATGATTTTGATGCTTAATGGTTGAGTGTAAGACATCGTAGTACTCTTCAATAATCTGATTGAATCATCAATCTCCATTCGTGACTGCTTGGAAAGAGTTTCTGTACCCTTTATCAAATGCATAAAGGACATTCTCAACAATTAATTGATCATTACTCTAGATGGAGTCTGTATTTAGGACAAAGTTCACATCTAATTCTTCAGTATTAAGTGATTTAAGTTCTTCTTTAGCAATTGTAGTCAAATAAACGATGTTATCCATACTATTAGAGGAATCAGCAAGTTTGTCTATCTCAATGTCAGACATAACTAAAGAGATAATTTGAAGCAAACAAAAAAGAAACAATAAAAGGTGCAACTGAGAAGAGATGTTGTTCTTCTTTTAAAAATTGTTCGAAAAAAAACTGATAGAATTGCCAGGGCGATCCAGCCAAGTTCAATGTGAAAGTAAAACACAAGAAAAACCTATTGAATATTAAAGAATCAGATAAAAGACAGTATAAAAGAGAGTAAATGAATAATGCAAGTGAAAATCACAAAGAAAACCAGTCTAAATAGTAATTCATTAATAAATTACTAAAAGAAATGCTAAGGGACTAGAACAAGAGCTCAGGAAGTAGATTTCAAGAAGTATTTACTGTTTCATGACAACCAAGAAAAAAACATTAATTTAGAGATAAACTCAATATTATCATACAGAAAATGGATAAAACCACTCAAAAAGAGAACAAATGATGAAAGAGCAAGTGGAAATCACAAATAAAATCAATTCAAATAGTTATAATTAATAAACTATCAAAAGAAATGCTCAGAAAGTAGAATCCAAGCTTAGGAAGTAGACCTTAGAGAGTATTGAATGTTGTTATGACAACCAAGGAACAAAACATTAAAGTGAAGATAAACTCGACATTTTCGTACAGAAAATGGATAAAATTACTCCCCGTCCAGGTGTTGTTTGGTTTGTTATATTTGAAGCCTTTCCACGCCTCTTCTCCCTAGGATGTTGATGGGAGAAGGAAGTAGCGTGGTGATGAAAAGTTTTTGAGTTGGAGTTAGCATTAGTGACGCGCCATTCAGAAATCCTCCAGCTTTACGGTCTGCGTTGTTGCTGCTGTCGTAGAGCTCCTGTAAGATTCTCACTCTTACTTCATCTCTTGCCAACAAATTCACTACCATCTTAGCGCCACATAGTGGAACAACCACTGCCCCCGCGAATCCAACACCAAGTTGCTGGGCCTGTTGATTGGGGAGAATCAGCAGGGGGCCCCCAGCACCCGCGGTACCAGTTCTTTTTATCACAGCACTGGTCAGCTGGGTAATCCATCCCCTTTGCCACTAAAGGCTCGTTTCGGGTCCATGAGTTCGGCCCAAGAAGCTTACAACTATCACTCACTCTAAGAGTTCACTGTGCACCCATGTCTGTGTCACTCACTCCCCACAAGTCCTCAAATAATTGAGTTATTACAAGAACAATAGCAATACTACAACTAGACTATGTTGGGAGTCTATTATATATATATATATATATATATATATATATATATATTTTTTTTTCTGGAATGATTTTATTTTTTTTCTAGATTTTTAATTCCAATAATAAATTGATTTTTTCCCAATGCAGTATCCTTAAACATAACAACATGATATTGAAGATCCTCAGGATCACTTAAGATTATTGACACTTATTAGAAATAACAAGAAACTATAACTAATTACAAAACACAAATCTAACCAATGTGACCTCTAGCAATGGCGATACCTCTCCTGATTGTTTCCACCACCATATCCTCATGATCTCGGCCTGTTGTCATCCCCAGGGTCAGCAGATTCCTTCTTGATTTCGCCGGAAACACACCTCGCGCCCCCAGGACCACTGCCATCACATCCACTCAGGCCACTCCCATATCCTGCATAACTGCTGGTATGATGGCCCTATACTTGGCTCGCTTTTCCCTAGAGGCATTTGCCAGCAATTTGCCCTGCTCAAATCTAACAGTGACGTCCACCACCCATGCCCTACCCTGTGATTTGATGACAAGGTCAGGGCACAGGGGGCTGGCATCAGCTTCGAAAACCTGCTCCCTAGCAACAGTATAGCCCAGCTCAGTGGTCCTGGCCTGGATTCTGTCAACAACCGCATTATGCCATGCAATATGCAACTTCTTACTGTAAGGACAGTCTCCAAGAATATGCCCCAGCATCTCAATGCTATCCTTATGACATCGCCTGCACAATATGTCTTGGCGTTCCCTGGACCTGTTAACCCAGTTGAGGGTTTCCTTTGTGGGGAAAAGGTTTGTATGCATTTTCAACTGATATATTTCTTCCCCTGGAAATAATATGTCCTGCTTGAGCCAGCAGTTGCTGACTGAGTTACCCCTGAACATGTTCACCCCCTTGCCCTGGGACTCCAGGGCTGCCCATCGGTCCATCTCTTTCCTCTTCTCCTTCTCTTTCCACGTTTTAATTTCAGCCTGTGTAGTTGGCCAGCCTAACCCCATGGAGTCAGCCTTCGCCTCCATTTCCTCTCTTCTTCTATCTGAGATGACCAGGGCCACATCCTCATCATCACCCATTATCATAGAGGTGAAAGCCTTCACACTACCTGCTTTGGAAATGTTCTCAAGCCGAGGTACCCCAAGCCCCCCATCTCTCCTCCGGGCATAGATGAGTCCATCGTTGGTACTCATGGGTAGATGGTAAATGCCCTTGATAACTTCACGAAGCTCTCTATCCATTTCTCGGAGGGTCGTCTGGGATGGTGGGTCCGAGATCAGGAGGTGATAGATGGTCGGAAGTATATGGAACACAATCAGATCCAACTTCTGTCTAGGCTTAAGAGGCAATTTTGCGGCTCGCCTAATGGCCCTCACTATGCCCTGGATGTTCTTTTGATTGCTTAATCCCTCACTTATTGAGAAATAAGCCCCAAGGTATCTGAAGACCTCAGTCGGGCCGTACTCCTTCACATACTGGTTGCCAATAGTTATCTCTGCTCTTGTTGTTTTCCATGACTTATTCATCTTTGCAACCGCTCCCACACCACATTTTTCAGGAGCAAGGCCCAGACCCACACTCTCAAGGTAATCGCCGGTGATGTCCAACATCTTTTGCAGCTCTCTAGCATTCTGAGCCAGCAAGATTAGGTCATCTGCAAACGCCAGCACAGGTATTCTATTCTCCCGTCGTTCAGGAGGGGAAAATCCCAAACCGGATTCCTTCAACCGTCTCAATAAAGGGTCCAATACTATGTTGAAAAGCAAAGGTGATAAGGGATCACCCTGTTTCACCCCTCTCTTGATCTGGATCATAAAATTGCCACAGTTACTGACATTGGTGAATGCCCCCTCATAACAAGCTTTCACACATTCTATCATGTCACGCTTGACCCCCTGTTTAGCTAGTGCTCTAAACATAGCTTCATGTGAGACACTATCGAAAGCCTTGCTGACGTCCAAGACCCCCCAGGCAAGCGAAGATTCTTTGCCTCTCCTCAGGATCTCTCCAAACATCCTGGCATTAATATAGCACCCATTCCCTGGCACAAATCCCCCCTGGACATTGGGCAACGTCACTAAAGATTTTATTCTCTTATCTAGGCAGCCACTATACAACCTTGCCAACAAGTTGCCAACCGTTATTGGCCTCCATCCACTGGCTCTAGACAAATCTTTTCCTTTTTCTACTAGCCCGGTTGCCGTTACTGTGCATTCTCCTTCCTCTCCACTGGTAACCTTCACCATCATTTCTATTGGATATTATCTCTTCTGTCAATCTGGCTACCAGACAGTCCAAGAAACCTTGACTAAGGTGGCCTTCTGTCCATCTTTCATGAAGCTCTATTGCCAGTGGATGGGTCTGTTCCATGTCCAGCCAGACTCTTCTAGGATCAGATGCCCAGGAGCTACCTTCAAACAATACTCTTAGGTCTTCTACCTGTTCCTCTTCTTCATATAGAGCTACTGCTGGATTCTTATCCTCCCGTGGTTGGCCCTGATATCCCTCTGCAGGGACCAACCTTTCTTTCTTAGTATGACAACTCTATTTCTTATTTGTTAAGCGGTCTTGCCCTGGAGAATCTCCACCAGTCCCCCGGTATATGATTGTCCCACGTGAGTTCTGAGGTAATTGATGATGATGTCATCCTCTTCTGCCAACCAGACTTTATAGCGAGTGTTCCTTGGCCCTGTGACATCCTCAGATCTTTCCGCTATCTGCTCCACTGAATGCTTGTGCTGCCTATGTTGTGTAAGACCCATTGATGTAGTGAATCTATCACGACAAAGTTCACAAAGATGTTCACTCATATCCTCTACAGGTCCCCTACATTTAGGCATATGGCACAAAGCAGCATGCGGCTTTTTGAATCTCTTGAGGCACACGGAGCACTCTAAAAAGATGTAAACGTCCGAATGCATTGCCAGGTGATGTTTGAACAAAGCACCTGGCTTTTGGAACCACGCCTTACAGAGGTCACATTCCTTAGGTCTAAAGGTGAAACTATATACAAAGGTCTGTCCACCATCTAGCAATTCATTGGCCATAGTCGGTTTTACTTACACTCATTTTCACTGCTTATTGGTATGCTGGGCAGTCCCTGTCCAGAATGGAATGGTCGTGTTTTTGCCCATAATGTTTACATGCCCCACACACCGCATTCTTAGCCTTGTTTTGACATTCTTTAAAGTCATGCTCCCCCGCACAGTCACTGCAGACCAGCTTTTCCCTACAGTATTTGGCCATGTGCCCATATGCCTGGCATTTGTAACACCTGGCCACATCCGTGTAGTCCTTGATTCTGCAGGAGTTCCAGTCAACATATACTCATTCTTTGGTTTTCAACCACTTCAAACCTCTGCAGAACATTCAACAACCCAGTGTGTCTTATCATTCCTGACCTTCACGCTCTTAACTTTCTTGAAGCCATGGGAAAACTCATCATTTGAAATTTGCCCATCGTGATTCTGCTTCAAGAGGATCTCTAAGACCTCTTCGTCAGTCTTGTCACCTGGAATATCGTAAATCATCACCTTAGGAAGTTCTTTCTTAATCTCCTTGGCTCTCAATCCACTATTCCCTTGTAGGGGTACTACCGCACATACTTTTTCTGCAGATTCTTTGTTGCTAGTCTCGACAAGGACCTCATCATTCCTTATTCTCCTTATGTTTTTACCCAGATGAATTCATCCACTGGCTTAATGACTTTCACTAATTTCTTCCTTGTCTCATCGGATGTTAGCTTGGGTTTTCCCTCTATGTCCCACTCAGGGTATATCAGGACGATGTTCTCCTGCGCCTGAGGGACCCTTTTCAGGGAGGGGGCTCTGGGGATGTCCAAACGTGGCCGTCTAGCAGCCTCAGCAAAGGTCTGCCTAGTCCCTTGCCTAGGTTCTGCAAACTCTCCTCTTAGCGCCTCCTGTAGCTCCTCCCAGACAATCTTTCAAATAGAAGCTTTTAGATCCCCAGAGCCCTCATATCTTTCACCTTTGGCTGAGCCAACCTTTGGAGAGCCCTCACCATTCCAGCTCGTCTTAGTTCGTCCACCATTGCTTTACCCACTTTCAGTTCAATTTTCTTTTGTTTCCTCTTGCAGTTATGGTATCATCAAACCAGTTGTACATCGCTTCAATTTTATCCATCACATCCACCAGCGGGTCTGTCTTGATCTGCTTGTTAGGCTCAGCCTCATCCTCAGATCTTTTCCTTTTGGAACTGGCACTATCCTCGAATGCTGTGTCTTCCTCTTCATTGGCTCCACCTCTAAGCCTTATTTCTAGCCTATGATTAGTCCCTCTTCTCATGGTAGTCCAGTTCCCCAGCAGCCCCCCGTCATCAAGTGCTCTGGTAGTTACTGTATTCAGAGACACTGCATCATATCCACTTGTCCTTGCCCCCATCGAATCCACAGCATTCTGCTTCTCATACTCTTTCAGTCTCTTTGTCTGTTCCTGAAGGTAGAGAATTGCTCTTGCTGCCTGTGTCTTAGATAGTCTCAGCTTGTCGGTATCAATAACAAAAGCTCCCGGCATTCTTTTGTCAATCTGCACCGCCGAGCTGGAGGTACGGCGCTCTAAGTGAGCCTTTAGCTTTTCACCCTCAAGTATAGATTTTGCCCTTTCCTTCATTCTTTGTTGTTCCATCACAGCATTCCCACGGTTGATTCTTTCCTCTACTTGATCAGCAAGGTATCATTGTTCACTATTGTATCTGTCACCTTCCAACTTTCTTAGCATTTGTTCTCTTCCCCATTCTCTATGTTTTTCTGCCCTACCTGAGCTTCCAGCATTACCCGTGCTAGCTATGAGTCGCTCACCGATTTCCGCAAATGCTTCAAATGCTGAGCCTTCACTTCCATTCTTTCGTCTAGTTAATTTTACACTTTCTTCCATCACTCTAACCAGACTCTCACGTTGGGCCTCTTCATCCACTGGCATGTATTGGGCTCTTGGCACGCTTCGTCTGTCATTTGGATACAGTACTCCCACACAAGATTCAACTACATATTTAATTCCAATCCCCATACAGCCAACAGCACTATGCCAATTTCGATTCTCCACACAGTCACTGAAGAAAGAAGCAATGGCCTCCCTGTCCGATAACCTGATGTCCTCCACACACTCCACGTAGTGGTAGGCCAAGTCGTGAATCTGCGCTATGGCATCATCAGAATCAACTGGCTCACCGTTCTCAATAGGGTTGCCAGGGCCCAAATAGTTGTGCCCTGGGAACAATAATGCAATGGGCATCGACCAGCAGTGGCACCTATCCCAGAGGCCCTCACCCCTCGCACAACGAGTGGGGGGGGGGGGTCCCTGCCATCCAACAAACCTCCACTAGTGAGATCCACTGATCCTGCTGTGGTGCGGACTATGACCACCACTACAGACAATGACCCTGAATCCCAGATTAATGTATCCTAATAATCGATAACAGATTAAGGTTCACTAGTTCTAGACAAGACCACAAGGTCTCCAACACAATTACAGGACCCATCTAAGAGAAACAATACAACAGAAAGGCAATATGGCTCATAAACAGGTCTCAGACAAATATTCAAATTCTTCAAGTAACTGTAACTTTGTCCAAACTTATTCGACGGTAATGAAACTCACCCAAGTTGTTTATCACCCAAGCCACCACAACTTGGCAGACGAGGGGAAACCTCTTTCAGGGGGGTAGGTACTTTAGACCAAATTGTGGAAAAAACCACCCCTTTGCGTTGCTCTTATTGGTGCTATATAATGGAAAGGGGTGGGGGGGTGGGATGAGAATTACTAAATAATTAGTAAGGGAATAGAGGGAATTTTTTTTTGATGGGGGGTAGTGGAAATCTCAACACTTACCACAGGGGGTGCCTTCAAAATTTTCAACCGCCCCTAGCTTGGAAACGGGGGGGGACGCAACCTGTGGTGGTTGGAATAATGTGATTTCACAACCTACCACCTAAATCATAGGAGAGAGGTAACCTCTCACCCTCGCAAGTCCAAATCACCCTTTAGGGGTTGAGGGGTAAGATAACGAAAATGGTGGTTGTGGGGTGAAACCAGAAAGTTTCATCATCTCTAATTAGTGAACTATATAGCATTTAACATCATTCTTATACTATATTTAAGATAGAATATATAATTATAAATATTAAGAAATGCACCCTCAAATTAATCTAAAAACAATTAATTAGTGAAAAAACTCCTATCCCATGTATCCCTATTGAACCAAGAAAAAAAAAGAATGAGTGAAATCACCAGTCAATTAACCTTAGAAAGGTTCATCAGTGAAACAATTAGTAACATAAATGTTCAAGACTAGATGAAAATTTCACAAGTCCAAAAACAGCTGACAGAAAAAAAGTCAGCACTCTTAATTAAACTATAAAACATCTATTAGTGAAATGCTTATTTAACTAAAAACTATTTATTAGTGAAATCCAATTAAACTAAAAACTATTTATTACTGAAATCAATCTCAACTGTCCATAAAAATGGCTTGCACTTTTTTTCCCACTATAAAAGAGAATTAAATTGAATTAATTCTACCTCCAATCATTTCCTATCAAAATGCAAGCATGCACTTTTATAGAATAGAGTTGATCAGGCCACTCATTGATTTCCTGTCACTTTCTTCTTACTACTACACTATTATTACTATTTCTTTATAGGTCACTAAATTCACCAGAACTTAAAAAAATCCCCCTGCCCTAAGGGCAAGTACTTAAGGAGTGAGACCAATAACAATTCAAAATAGACCTTAAGTACTACAACATAGTCAAAAACCAAACCGAAATGTACAAACCCACTCACAACACAGGCCAAAAAGCAATTGAGATGATCTTCCTATGCTAAAGCATAGGCTGAGCAAAACTCCAGCACTCAAACACTTATAACTTAGGAACCCTAAGTCCGACTGACTTGAAATTTTGCACAACTTATTCAGCTTTCCAATACCAACAAGATGGTGTAACTCTCAACTCATAATTCCAGAAAAAAACACTTTTTTGTAACCTAACACAGGAGCTCCAAAAAGAGATGTTCATGCCAGCTCTGCCAACTCCAAACTGAATGGCCAAAGGCTAGACACTTAAGGCATCAAACCGGTTCAAGCCAATCAGAAACTTTACAAGTTTTCCGCTCTAGGAAATGTGCTTTTGTAATTGACACTTCATTCTTTAAAAGTTTAAATTGAACAAGATAAAAATAAAAATACAACATCATCTTTGAATATCTCTTATAAAACTCTTCATAAAACTCCAACTTCAACTAGTTATTTACTTGTAAACGTTCGTTGCTAAAACAGTCACCTTGACAACCGTGCTCACATGATATCCACGTATGGCTAGCCTACATCAAAAATATTTCCAATTCTACCATTACACTCAATTATGTAATGATGACCATTTTTACTGAAATTATCGAATTTCTTAACAACTTTTAGCGAATTTGGACTAAGAAATTGTTCCTTCTCTGAATCGTCGAAATTTTGATTGAAAATTAAGTTAGCCAAATTATTCTCTTGAACTTCAAGAGTTACGTCAACGATTTTGATATGAGGCTGTAAGCCAATAGGCCCACTGGCCTGAACGTCAAATCTGACAGTGACATCTATGATGAGACCCGGTGATGGGTAAAGACCCGGTGTTTTAATGACCAGGCCAGGTCTCAAGTGGCCACCGTCAGATTCGAACAATTCTCCCTTAGCTACTGTGAAGCCAGAGTTTAGCATGAATTTTTAGATTTCATCCACTATAAAGTCATGTCCAAATGGGCATTCCCCTAACACATGACCAAGTGTCTCAATTTTATGAAGGCAATGTCTGCATAGAGGATTAACAGTAGTATCTACTCTAGACATGCATTCATTTAATGGAAATACATTAGATCTCATATTTAATAGGTCAATTTCTTCACCTGGATATAAAATATTATCGAACAACCAGCAATTGCCTAATTTATTATTTTTAAAACATTTGACACCTTTACCTTGGGTAGTCTGGGATTCTCATAGAGAATGCTCCCTATCTTTTAATTTTTCTTTGACTAAATTTAATTTATCCAAAGAAACAGGCCAATCAATATTCAAATTGGTGGCCATGTTTTTACATTTTATACGAATTTTATCTTCAATGAGATTTTCCCAACGCTGATCAGTTGAGAAGATCAAATTACTCATGGATTTCAAATGAGCTGGGATAGCTATTCTCTCTAGTTTAGGGAAACCCAGACCTCCATCTCTTTTTCTAGAATATATTAAACCATCTGATGTATTGGAAGGTAAATGCAATATTTTTTTGATTTTGCCCTTCAATTCACGATCTAATTTGGAGAAAATATTCCCACTAGGAAGGTCATCTATCATAAGGTGGTAATTATCCGGGAAGTATAAATTTTGAAATAAGGGTAACCTCCTGCATAGGCTTCAAGCAAAGTTTGGAAGCTCTATCTAATGGATTTAAAATTTCATTGTAATTATTCTCATTATTCAACCCAAGATTGCCTGTAAAATAAGCACCTAAATATCTGAAGGGTTCGTTAATTTTATATTCTTTGATGAATGTACTGTGAATTTTGATTTTTGAGTCACATTGAACCCATGTATCTCTCCAGGCTTTGAAGCCTAGAGACCCACATTTATCAGGAGATAAGGAAAGACCTACTTTTTCTAAATAACTAATACTCAGATCAAAAAGTTCCTGCAATTCATAATTATTATTGCCTAGTAAAATAAGATCATCAGCAAAGGCTAGTACTGGAATTTTGTTACCATTCGGTGTTGAAAAACCTCTATTGGACATATTCAAAATTACAATCAATGGATCTAAAACACAATTAAATAAGAAAGGGGAAAGAGGGTCACCCTGATTTACCTGTTTTACTCCTATCTTTATCGGAATGATTTCACCACTGCAGTTTTTAAGAACTGTTTTTGAATTTTTATACATTCCTTTGACTATTGATCTGGTCTTATTATCTACACCTAAACGTGAAAGAGAGCCTATGATAGCGTCATGTGAGACGCTATCAAAGGCTTTTGAAATGTCTACTATTCCAAAATTTAATTCAGATTTTTTCCCTAATTTGATTATGTTATTTGAAGCAGCAATATTTTCAAAACGGCCGTTTCCTTTCATAAACCCTTTTTGTGCTCTATTTAAATTCATCATCTTACATAGTCTTCGATCCAAACAACTGCTGTACAGCCTACCCAGAAGGTGTCCGACAGTAATTGGTCTCCAATTTGCACCCTTGGTTAGGTCTTTACCCTCTTTAGGGATGAAGGTAGTAAGGTTAAGGGACCATTGATCTGGATAAAATTGATGAAAGACAAGGATATTAAATAAGGCCAAGATATTCTCATAATTGATAGGGTTGTTAAGGATTAATTCTCTTTTAATGCCATCTGGGCCGGCAGCACCATTTGGTTTCATCCGTTTCAAATATGTTTTAATTCCTCTTTTTGATATGAAATTAATTTCTACTGTTTAACTAGGTCCAATTGGGAAGGCAAAGGATGACTCACTTTCTTTGTTCCATAGATTGTTATTAGATTTCATTAACACGTGAACTGCCCAAATAGTAAGGCATTTGCATGCCATTCTGGCCCAAAATTTTTTTTTCATGTAATATGGAAGGTATTGATTGCATAAACTACTGTACATGATCAGAAGTGATTTATTCTACAAATTCATGGAAATAAAACAATTTGAAAATGTGGTGACACATTGACATCACGGGGCCACAAAGGCATCAGAATGTCATTATGGCCCCGTGAGTCCAACATGTCATCACGCTCTTATTCATGAATAAAAATGATATTTGAATGAAGTTTATGTTTGAATAAAACTGAAAACACAAACAATAACCTAATAGGACATAAAAATGAATAATTTACTTGAAATGTCAATCTTTTTCACAAATGTGCTTGTCAAAAAAGCAACTCAAACAATAAAATGCTTCACACACTACACATCTTAGTCTTGTTTGAGGTGTCCTCTTCATTGCATATGCCCTTCCGTTTTCCTTGGAAATTTCTTTCATAACAAATGTGACACCGTCTTCTTCCTTCTCGTGACAGTTCTTCCAATTGGTGCAAATCTATATGCTCTTTGGGTGGATCTGGAGCCGGCTGACCACTAGTCATCAACTTCTCCAATATCTTCTCCTTGAATTGAGTGATGCTTATTCTATTCTCTCCCAGAAGGTTGTAAATGTGGTGGGCGTTTACAATGCAGGTGCCCAGTAAAAGCTCAATTGCCAGCTTGCGGTACCATTTCACCCCCTTCCTCAATGCAGTATTGTAGCTTTTTTGTTGATCTGAAATGTCGATGAAAGTTTTTCCTTTATTGTATTCTAAAATACACGCTGGCTTCTCGATTGAACCGCTCCTCCTATTGATAGTTGTCATTTCACCAGCATGCTTGGTTGATAACATAAGGACATCTCTCCTGTCACCCCACTTCTGTACAACAATTCCATTGATATGGTTTCCCCCTTTTTTAGTTTTTCACTTATAACCTCTTTTGGATTGTTCTTCCTATTTCCTCATAAAGTACCGAGGAGATGGGTGTCCACTTTCAAAAGTTCTTTAGCCAAATTTACAGATGTATACCAATTATCTGTGCATAGCGTACAACCTTTGCCCAGTAGATCCTGCATCAGGTCCATTACAACTTTTGTAGCAACTGGTGACTCAGTATCCCTCTCCTGCCCACAATACACTCGCAGATCATAGGTATAGCCTCCTTGGATGCAGATCTTGTAGAGCTTTATCCCATATTTGTGGCGTTTGTTGGGAATGTATTGCCTGAACAGTAGTCGTCCTCGAAATGGGACCAAAGACTCATCAATACAGACTGTCTCGCCTGGAATTATGGCAGCCTTGAAATTGTTTGTCAATAGTTTTATAAGTGGCGTAATTTTCTTCAGTCTATCAGCACTATAAATGTTCCTTTCATTGTCACTAAAATGAATGGTTTTCAATAATAGTTGAAATCTATTCCTTGACATGATATTTTTCAAATTGTTCTGGTACAGAGCCAGTTTTGACCAGTAGGACTCAATTGTTGGATACCAACAGAGTCCCATCCATAGCAAAATACCAATGAATTGTTCAATTTCTGCAATTGATGTATCCTTTCATCTAGAAAGTCGTGCTCCCTTTGAAATTCCTTTCTGAATCGTTTGTTGGGCGTACCTGTTAGTCTCTTCCACAATTAGTTGCAAACTCTCATTATTCAAAAAAAAATTGTAGATACTATAGGGTGTCTTTTCGGTCAAATTGTCCTTCAATTGTTTAGTCAGTCCTGAATCATTTTCACAACATTTGATTTCGTAGAATTTTCATGAATAGCCCAGTAACGGGGTGCCAAGTTGCAACTGCTGAGTTCATGTTGTCATCATCATCACTTTCCATCAAATCAGCCATAAATTCATTGATTACCGCTTCAATAATACTATTTACAGTCATCAGCATTGGGAAAATCATCAATATCAATCACACTATTTACAGAGTCATCAGCATTGGGAAAATCATCAATATCAATCACACTATTTACAGAGTCATCAGCATTGGGAAAATCATCAATCATACTATTTACAGAGTCATTAGCAATGGGAAAATCATCAATGTTAGGAGTTACTGTGTCACCACCGGCAGTGGGCGAATTGGGTAGTACCCCCCCCCCTGAAGTTCCCGGAGCATCACCCTTACTAACTGTTTGAAGTTTTGCACTATCCGGTTTTCTTTTTTTGTTGATTGGTGGTGATTCTTCTTCAGAAGATGACTGTTCATTTTCAGTATCAGAAGGTTCATATTCATCAGATAGATAAAAGTCTTCACAACCATCACTTTCACTTTCTTCATCAGACATAAGCTCCTGCCATAATTTCAGTATTTGTTTTTGTTGTTTATCATAGCTCCGCAACATTGTAGAAAACAACAACAACACAACTTCAATGTTTCTTATTCAAAAGATACATAAACTCACATATAAAAAACTCATTTGTAAGCAAACTCATTTGTAAACAAACTCATTTGTAAACAAACTCACATAACAACGCTTTCATCACTGAGGAGGTTAGCTCTGACTTTGACCATGCTGGTAAAATAGGCAATGCCAACTGTATCATGACTTGAAAATAACAGTGAACAAAATTTGATAACTAACTGGATAACATTTGAAAAGTATTTCGAGATAAATAAATGGAAGCTCAACAATAACAATTATTTCAGAGCTTTGCTAAGCAGCAAGTCAGTTTTATATTTTTTTCTGTTGTCATATCTCTTATTTGCACAGGCCAAAGGCACATTCACATCGATGTGGCCCATCTCTAAGCATCCCAGTGGAAATAAATAGTAACTGTGATGCTACTGTGATACCACGGGGCTTGAAGTAATGACTAACACTGTGATGCCAATGTGGACTCATGGGGCCAGAGTGAAGCACATGCTGTGATGCCAATGTGGACTCACGGGGCAGTTAACATGTAATTTCGAGACGTGGTGGATGTTCATTAGGAATGTTAAGAAGATTTTCCATTCGATTCTTTCTACATTCAAAGCAAACGTTAACATCAGAGTGCATACTTTTATGATGAATGAAAAGTGTATTCACTTTTTGAAAGAAATTGTTACAAAGTTTACAGGTGCCTTCAACCAGAGGCATCGAATATGATATCGATTCTGTAACAGCCTTAATAAATGAAGAATAAAATTGAACAAATTATGTACTAAAATTAATATTTTGTCCTGGAAGCAAGGGATTGTACAGCGAATTTGTAACTTGGACATTCCCTAGACATTACACTATGTGAAGATGATCTTCCTGCTCTGATACAATTTGCACAAGAATTGACAGAAGAGGAGCAATCTTTGGTTACATGACCCTCCCTTCCACACATTTTACAAATCGATTTTGTCAATCTGGAAAATTTAACAGTGTGGCCAAACACTAAACACTTGAGGCAACGAGCTGGTTCAAGCCAATCAGAGACCTTGCATGCCTTCCATCTAAAAACAAACGGCCTTTACTTATAATATTATCTCTAATTTTTCCATTGCATTCAACTATATAATGAAAGCCGTTTTTATTATAATTCTCGAATTTTCTGACAATTTTTAGTGAAGAGGGTCCAAGGAATTGATCCTTTTCAGCATCATCAAAATTTTGACCAAAGATTAAATTTGCCAAATTGTCATCTTTTACTTCTAGTGGAACATCAAAAATTTTAATGCGAGGTTGCAGGCCAATAGGCCTACTGGCCTGAAGGCCTACCTCTTCCAAACGCTTATCTGAAAGAATTTTTTCCGCCTGTTCTCGAGATTGGAAAGTCAATGCAAGTCCTTTTTTAGAAACTAGCCTTTTCTTACGAATAATTTGGAATCCATCGTCAGATGGTTTAATCATTTTTTGTAGTGTATGCTCGGTTTGTACACTAGACCAATCATTTTCTATAGAAATATTTGGGGTAACAAGTACTACTTTCGATAAGTCATCTGTGTTGATTTCAAACCCATCTATTTTTTTCCCATTTGCTTGACGAACAACAGTTGAATAGCTTTTCTGATGAGATGGTTTTTCATTATTGACTATAGCTGATATATTTTTCACAATATTCGTTTCTACCGAGCCGGCCTTCTTACATATCTTGTCATCCAGTTTTAAAATCTCAGATTTCAAATGGCTGCTAATCTTTTCATTTAAATTTGCTTGTAAATAATTATTCTTCGAAGCAATAGTCTTTAATTTTTCTGGTCTCCTTCTCTAGGTTGTTGTCAATTTTGTCATTTAGTTCATTCCTTACAATTTCCCGCACATTTTCACGTACGCCAACTACTAGATCACCCATTAAGGTGCATAGGCTTTCCCCAGAATTCCTCATCAATTTTTCATAGTATTTTTTTAATTCAGTTTTGCTTGACTCTTCAATGTTGATAATGTCACCTCGTACAGCAACCGGAAATTCCTTTAATTCTTCACTGAATTTTTCAGTATTGATTGATTGATTGATTGATTGAGTACTTTATTTATGTAGATTACAATATATACTGGCTTATACACTTATATACAATAGCTTACAATACAGCAAAGTTATAGATGAATTTACATAATATAGACTAAGAAAATAACTATTGAACTGTATATGATATGAAAAAGCAATTTGTAATATAATAACTATAGATAATAATCATATTGTTATGCATCTACATAAATTGGCGGAGCTTTGGACATATCAATGTCCATTCTTTGGGAAGAATATTAAAAATATCCTCCCCACTAACTCTCTACCAAAACGTTAATTTCGTTATTTAAACTAAGGATTTATTTATTAATGGAAATATTGTAAAGTTTTAATCAATATGAATATTGAAGAGAAAAAAAAACAGAAAATTGATAAAGTAAAATAATTATATAGGTAGATAAGATCAAATAATTGATTAATAAAATGAAGTAGGCTGAAAGTAGATCAGGGTTATCAAATTCAGTAATATACAGCAGTATGCAGTGGATAATTAAATAACATGAGTTTATATATATATATATATATATATATATATATATATATATATACAATTCGTTCTATAACATCGTTTAAAGGTTTATATTGGTGGAATGGGTGAGGGATGGTTGTCATGTGATCGTTCTAGGGCCGGACAGTTTCAGTCATTTGTTCCAAAATATGTTTTTTTAAAGTCAGGTTGAAGCTCGCTCGGCTCTCGATAGACCTGATAGAAACAGGAAGTGTATTCCATGCACGACAGGCACTGACTAAGAAGGATTTTGTGAAAATAGTAGTTCGATGATTGGGTATCCTTAAAGTACTTTCTCCGGTTCTAGTATGTGAAGCATCTATCCTCCTACCTTCAGAGACAAATTTGAAATCATCTTTAAAATAGTTCGGATTACCGTATTTCAAGATATCTCTAACAAGCTTGACTATTCGAAAAAGCCTCTGATCGGGAAGCTTCAATGTTGAACTAGCAATGTGGGCTGGGGTGATATGATCATGGCGTTGGAGAGAGTAGACGAAACGTAGACAATAATTTTGGCAACGCTGTAGTTTATCATTCAGAGTGACTTGCATATCGTTAAGAACAGAATTACAATACATTAAATGTGGAAGATGAGAGATTGAACCAATAATAATTTAATGTTTCTAGGGAGGATATCGTGCATTTTCTTCAATGCATGCATGGCTGAGAATACCTTTTTACAAGTTTTGTTCACTTGTTCTGACCAGTCAAGAGTATATTCATAATAATGCCTAAATTTTTAACTGAGCTACAGTAAGGAATGTCATTACCGTCTACACTAATTTTGTGAATCGATTCAAGGTCAATATTGTTTATAAGACGAGAATATCCAATTATAATGGGTGTGTTTTGATGGGATTAAGCTTAAGGCCATTTTTCTTTGTCCATTCCACTATCGAATTGATATCCTGATTCATTATTCCAACTGTTTCATTAATTTTTGTTATGGGACAGCTTAAATAGATTTGAAGGTCGTCTGCATAAGTATGGAAACTGGAGAATTTGATAATGGAAGAAAGGTCATTAGCATACAAAGTGAAGAGGAGAGGGCCTAAAATTGAACCTTGTGGTACTCCATGCATAACGTTTTTCCAAGTTGACTTTTTGTCACCAACAGATACACATTGTTCCTACCTAATAGATAGGATTTAAACCAAACTAACGAGTTGTGACTGAAACCAAGAATAGCCAACTTATTCAGAAGGACTGTATGATCAACAGTATCGAATGCTTTAGAAAAATCAAATAGGGTGAGGATGGTGCATTTTCTTTGGTCCATAGCTAACCTTATATCATCAGTGACACGAAGCAGAGCTGTCTCAGTTGAATGGAATTTTCTAAAGCCTGATTGAAAGTTATGAAGCTTACTATTGTTGTCTAGAAATTTTACAACTTGAGCATGAATGAGTCTTTCTAGCACTTTGGACAATGCAGGTAAAATACTGATTGGTCTAAAATCCTCAACTTTATTGGGTGATGGAACTTTATTCAGAGGGCGAACCAGAGCAAACTTCCAGTTTTCAGGGAAAATGCCTTCTTCAAGTGACTTGTTGAAAATGTATGTAATGGTTGGTAAAACAGCAAATAACATCTTCTTGATAAATTTAATAGGAATTTTGTCTACACCCGTAGCATTACTATGAATACGTTGAATTGCTCTGAAAGTGTCTTCTTCTGAGATTGGATGGAAATGAAATTGATCAGTGATTGGTAAATCTAAGTTTGTAACTGCTCTTCAAGATCATCTATATGATTAGCAATGACAACTTCGTCGCATTGGTTAGAGTGTGAAACAAAATGGTCATTTATATTATTCAATGGTAAGTCAATTTTTGGATTCGATTTCTGTTTGCCAAGCCCGAATTCTTTTATTCCCTGCCAAAGTGATTTAGAGTCTTGTCTATTGTTTGTCATAAACGAATTCAAGTACCTAATCTTTGAGTTCCGTAATTCCTGTTTAACCCTATTTCTAAGGCTCCAATACTCTATCAAACTGTCCAAGTCAAATGTCTTTTTAAATTTTCTATGTGCTTTGTCTCTACGTCCCATCATCTTAAGGATGTCTTCAGTCATCCACGGTACTCGTCGTTTTCTATTAATCCTCCTTGTCACATAGGGTGCATGTTTGTCATACAAAGTCAAAGTCCAATTCTCGAAAGTCTTAACCATGTCATCAACTGAGGGTAATGCTTCATTTGATGCCATGGAGTCTGAGCCACATCAGTCAGGAAGGTGGCTTCATCAAAGTTTTTGAAGTCTCTATAAGTGATAATTTTCTGTTCTGGCTTGGGTATCTTATGGGAAAGTACACAGTAGATCAAATCATGTCTAGAAATAGCTGGGACTGAGATTTGGCCTGCTTGAACAACCTCATTGGGATCACTAACAATGAGAAGGTCAATGAGTGATTCTGATTCATTAGTATGATGAGTTGGATCGAGGGGTAAAATAGTCATGTTTAGGCATTGGAAAATTGTAGTCAGTTGAAAGTAGTCAAAGTTACAATTCGTCATGTTCAAGTCGGTGTTCATATCCCCCATAACTAGTATACGGTTATAACAAGGCATAAGAGAAAGCAAGGCATTTTCGAAATCTGTGAAATGACCTATTTTTGGTGGGCGATAACAGATACCAACGAGTAATTTATCATTACTAGATAAGGATAATTCAAGTAGCATAAACTCTGGTCTGGAACAATACTCTTGTTTAGATGTGATTAAAACTTTTGTTTTGATACCATCTTTCACATAAATTGCTACACCCCCACAAGCTTTATTTAATCTATCATTCCGGAAAAGATTATATCCAGGCAATGCAACAAAATTTGATGAAATACTAGGCTTCAAAATGATTCGGAAATTCCGATTATATTGAAGTCCTGAAAAGGGAAGATTGCTCTGAGTTCATCAATGTGGCAACTGAGGGATTGTACGTTAAGGTGAGCAGCCTTGAAAAGTTTTTTGAAAGAGTGGAGCTTATTTGCTAGAAACATACCTGCATCATTATTACTATTATTGAAATAATCATACCTACTTGAGGGCGAGCGAGCTGACGTGTCAGTGAGAGGCATCATGGAAGCAGCAGACCAATCGTGAACCGACCTCAGAACGACACATGACGGGGGAAATGGGGATGAAACTGATAAAACTTAACCTAAATGAAAAAGTATATGAAACTAATTGAGATTGCATCTGTTTAAGTCAGCTCTGTTTAAATTCATGCATCTCCATTGCAAGTTTATGCATGGATTTGTTAACATCCTCATTTTTTTCTTTTTCAACTATAAGTAAATTTTGACTTTTGACAGTGGAACACAGTATATTTGTAGTATTTTTCAGTACCCTTAAAGAATCGTCTATTTCTGATCGTGATTGCTTCGACAGAGTTTTGGTACCCTTTGTTAGATGCGTGAGGGCATTCTCAACTACTAATTGAATGTTACTTTCAATCGTATCAGTGTTAATAGTAATGCTCTTCTCTAAGTCATCAGAAGTCAATGATTTTAGTTCTTTCTTAGCAATTGTTGACAGATAAGTGATATTTTCTATACTATTAGATGAATCAGCCATCTTGTCTGATTCAATATCAGACATATTGAAAGAATTGAAACGATAGAAAGAGAACAATGAAAAGTTGCAACTGAGAGAAAAAAAAGCAATTTATTTTCTGTATATTTTTTCTTCTTTCTTTTCTCTTCTAGAGCGTTCAAAGAGGCTTGTTTTGTCAACTCAACCAAGGTAGGAATGGAATAAAACACAAAAGTAAAATTAACTGTTCAAATAGAGAAAGAAAATTAGTATATAAAACAATGCAGAGTAGAATCAAGAAAAATATTAGGAAATAAGCAATAGAAATAACAACTCATTAACTTTCAACTAAAAGAGATCCTTAGAATTTAAAGGAAAAAAATAGTTGAGAAATCTCAAGATTTATTCAATGTTTTTATAACAACTGAGGGACAAAAAAATTGATCTCGAGATTAACCGCATATTATTGCACAGAAGATGAACTGTATCAATCAAAAATGGGATAATAATGAAACACCAATTGAGAATCTTAAATAGAACCAGATTAATTTTTTTATTATTGATTTATCAAGAGAAATGATGTGAAAATAATTTCTAAGTTTTTTGAAGTATATTCTAAAGAATGTCTATAGTAGCCATGTCAATCAAAGAGAAGATAAAGATAAAGATAAAGCAATATTTATTGCCAAAATCATTAAACAAACTTTACAAATGTGAAAAATATAAAAATTTTCATATACAATACATTGCAAAAACTTAAAATTAAAATATTTTATTAAAATAAGGACAGAAAAAAGATATCAGAGGTAGGATTAACCAATAATTTGCTTACATATCCATTAAATTATTCAAAAAGGACTAAGGATTGGAGGGGTAATAAAAAAAGACCAAAATAATAATTTAACCCTCTACTACTACAGATGTGTTTTGTCCCATAACTACTATGGAGCGGTCTGTCAGACCACACTTTGAAAATATTTTTTTTGACATTAACAAAAATAGTGAACAATCTTAAATGGTCTTAACTTTCTTTATAGCTTATTATATAACAATTTAAGACAACAAAAACCAAATATAATTTTTTTATAAAATGTTTTATTCTTTATAAGTTTAAAACTGCTAAACTCAATTCTTATCTAATGAATTTTTTTTTTACAAAACATGTGTTGAAATAATGGTTTGTACCAAGAGTTCTTGTTTTGTTACACATATTTGTAACAAATAATTAATGTATTACAGCTGTTAGTATTCACATGTATTATGTTTTATAGATCGATATTTTATTTCAATTTTGTTGTGAAAGAATCATGTTTTGTGGTTGAATGGAATAAAAAGTAACCCAATTTACTAATGAAAAGGAAATTAATTACATGTAAAATAAAAAAAAATAAAAAGGAAAAAGGCATTGAGAATAAAAATCAATAATAAATGTATGTAAATGCGTGTCTGGTTCAGTTCAATTACTGGCGAGTCGGGATGGTTGGCATACAGTCCACACAAACTTTCTTCGAACACTCGAGGCAAATGGGTCTGGTACGACATTTACATAAGTATATGGTCTTCCTTTTCAGTCTTGGAGGACACATGCTGCATGATTTCTTCACATCCAAAATGTCTGGAATATTGTTTTCTTCTTGAAGATTTTGCTCTTCTACTTTTAGTATTCCCTTGAGGCTCAACTTCAAATCTTGGCTCAGGTACCCCTTTTGAAGTCTTCTGTGCATCAGAGGTGGAACAAGTTTTAGAGCCAGAGATTTCATGAAGTCCAATCTTGTTATAGCAGGCATATTTTTGTAGGCATTGTAGAGGACAAAGGAATTTACTCCTGATGAGATGTTTATCATGGCAAAAAAGATTACCATTGGCTACCTTTGTGTATGCCTGGATGAGGAATAGTTTGAACACATCATATCGATGGTGTCAACTCCACCTTTGGTTCTATTGTAATCCGCGATTATTTCTGGTTTACCAGTAACGTGATCCACAGCCTGACCATGATGCATAGAGGAAACCAAAATCACTGCTCTCAATTTCTTGGGTACGTAAGATAGCAAAGTTATGTTTTCAGTAAATCCATACATCAAACTTTGTTCTTCCTTCTTACTTGAAGGAAAAACTTTCTGGGATCTCAATCTTGTTTTTTTTTCATAGTCCCTACGAAAGTGAGTCCTCTCTGCCTAAGTTCGTTTACTAACTGTATTGAAGTGTACCAGTTGTCAGTTGTCAAGTTTCTTTTGCTATTTTCTATTGGCTTGATTAGGCAGAGCACTACTTGTGTAGGTATAAGAAGGGATTTAACTTGCTGGTCAGTCATACCTCTACTATCACTGTTTTTGCCTGTATATATGTAAGCGTTATAGAGATAGTGAGTCTTTGCATCGGCCAAACATTGAATTTTAATTCCATATTTGGCGGGTTTTTAGGCATGTACATCTTAAAAGATGATCTCCCTTGGAAAGGTACAAGCATTTCATCGATACATACTGCTTCACCCATAGTGTAACAAGCTTGACAGTTTTCTACAAACTTGTAAAATATTTTTGCTATTGCTGCTTCCTTTGTCTCCTTTTTTCTTTCTTCCCTGTCTTCAGGGTTGTCAAACCTGAGCACTTGTAGAATGAAGAGAAATCTTTCCCTGGTCATCACAACCCGGAAAATCTCTCTACCCATACCATCGGAAGCAAATAAGCTGTTTACAGATTTGTTTCCAGCTTTAAATGCAGCGCTATATACTAAAAGCCCAATAAAGCCCTTCAGTTCAATTTCATCAATGTCATGAACAAAAGAAGGAAAGTGCTTTTTGTTATAATTTTGTCTCAAAGTAATAATCTTCACATTTGTCCACTGTATTATTTCACCTAAAATATCATTGCAAAACAAAAGCAGCCAGATCTCTTCAACATCAGGATTGTCCCCAAGACTTTTTGCTCGACTCTTTAGTCCTGGCAGTTGTGTAATAATATTTTCTGATCTGGTTCGGATGGCTTGGTTTGGTGCATTTTTGCGCCATCAGTAAGCCGGTATTTTACTTTTGATCATCTCCTTCGTTCTTCTTCTGTAGTAAAATGAACCATCTCTCACGACATTTGGTGTTGGCGTCACAGTGCTGGTGACTGGCGTCACAGCGCTGGTGGCTGTTGTTACAGTGCTGGTGACTGGCATTACAGCGCTGGTGTCTAGCGTCGAATAGTCTGGCACAGGATCGGTTGGGTTGGGCTTGGTTTTCTTGCTAGTCGTCACAGCGCTGGTGGCTGTTGTTACAGTGCTGGTGACTGGCGTTACAGCGCTGGTGTCTAGCGTTGAATAGTCTGGCACAGGATCGGTTGGGTTGGGCTTGGTTTTCTTGCTAGGCATACCTTTTTTCAAAGGTGGTTGATACTTTCTTATTTCAGGATTATTTCTAGCTATAGTCGACTCACCCACATCAAATCTGTCAGCACTAAGCTCACTTTCGGAATCATGATCACTTACTTCCATATAGTCTGGATCATGGTCACTGTCATCAAAGTCTTCTTGAAGCTCGTCTTCAAATGTATCATAAACAAAGTTACACAAACTTTCAGTGTCTGAAACACACACATCCAAAGGACAAGAACTTTTCCTAACAACCCCCGAACTTGTAGAAGGTTCAGATATTATATCTGAGCTTTTTCGGCCCTTATTCATGACGGTACAGTTAAAAATACGCTAAAAAATACAGTTAAAATATGCTTTACAATATTTACACAGTCCTGATAAAACACACACAACCACTATGGAACGTCTACTGGACCACTGACAAATGGAACACAGCCACTACGGAACGTCTCTTGGACCATGATGGATCAAAAACTCAAAAACCGGTTCACACTGCTCTGGTCCGACTTCACCGCTCAACTAACCACCCAAGGTCAGGAAGGTACATAGGAGTAGGGGTTCCAGTGCTGCACCATGCGGGAGAAATCCCAGTTGAAATTTCCCGCGCGGTCTGTAGTAGTTAAGGGTTAATGATGCTAAAAAATAAATAAAACAGTATCAAAAATTCTCAGAAGATTGTTTATCTAGGTTACTATGGTAATCTAGGTAAATGAAATTTGTTAACAGTTTTATCAATAATTTTGCTTCTAAATCTATGAAATTATCTAAAAAAGGACTAAGGACTGAAGGATAACAGGAATAATCAAAATAACAAGTTCATAGTGGTAAAAAAAGAAAAAAGAACAAAATAAAACAGTATCAGAATCTCTAGAAGCTTGTTAACTTAGGTTACTATGGTAATCTAGGCTGGTTAGAAAATGCCAATAAATTTGTAATAATTTCAGGAAATATTTTATAAAACTCACGAAAATTGCTTAATTCTTAGTTCTTGTGTTCTTGGTTGACAAAATCAAGCGAAAGAAACACACAATTATAAAAATTATACTCCAAAAAATTATTCAGTTTAAAATTTTTTCACAGCACTCTTTGGTGATGTTCACTCTAGGAGATCCCAGTTGCAACTTTTTCTCGTTTAGGTGTAGATAATAAGACCAGATCAATAGTTAAAGGAATGTATAAAAATTCAAAAACAGTTCTTAAAAACTGTGGTGGTGGAATCATTCCAATAAAGAGAGGATTAAAACAGGTAAAACAGGGTGACCCTCTTTCCCCTTTCTCATTTAATTGTGTTTTGGATCCATTGATTGAATTTTGAATAATTATGTCCAGTAGAGGTTTTTCAACGCCGAATGGTAACAAAATTCCAGTACTAGCCTTTGCTGATGATCTTATTTTACTAGGCAATAATAATTATTATGAATTGCCTTTTTGAATCATCAATTTCAGCTCGTGATTGTTTCGATAGAGTCTTTGTACCCTTTGTTAAATGTATAAGAGCATTTTCAACGACCAACTGAACATTACTCTCAATTGCATCTGTGTTAAGAGTGATGCTCCTCTACAAGTCATCAGAATTTAACGATTTCAGCTCCTCTTTGGCAATTGTTGTAAAATAGGTGATATTATCTATACTGTTTGATGAATCAGCCATTCTATCTGATTCAATGTCAGACATATTAAAGGAACAATTGAAACGGATAAAAGAGGAACTATAAAAAGTTGCAACTGAGAAATGTGTAATTTTCTCTTTTTTATCTTCTAAAACGTTCAAATGGAATTGCTTTGTTAACCCAGTCAGGGCAAAGTTGAAATAAAACACAATAAAATAGAATTAAACTGTTCAAACAGGAGAAAATTTGGATATAAAACAGTATAAAGGAGAGTTAAGGAACAATGTGAGTAAAATAACAGAAAACAAACAATTAGCATGGGTCTGGGGCACGATCCCTTAAAGGGGGATGGGAAGTGTGTGGGATCAAAGATAAGGAAGTTGAAGGTTTACATAGGGTTATATAGGAAAGAGAGATGGTTGAAAGTCCAGTTCAGCAAAATGTATCAATCTTCATGCAACACTCTATTGCTGTATCATGGAGTAGTTCTTTTCTGGCTTGTGTATCATCTAGTTGGACAGTATCTTCCTGGCCTTTCTTGGAGCAACTGTTCCAGAGCTTCCTGCCAAAGTGTTACCAAAAGAATTTTGAGGTAAACAACTTTGAAACCAGTCTCTACCAGCAATCCTACTCTCTTCTTCCTACTGAGCTATTCTAGGCTGAATACTTACTATTTTTGCTTTATAAAATAATTTTTTCTACGGACTTGAGTGTAGCTTTAAGAGAAGAACAAGCGTAATCTCTTCCTTAGATGTCAGCATCCGTAATATCTGAAAACCGTATCAAAATCCATAGTATTAAGCTCAGCAGAGAGTGATTAATAATGAAAAACTTTTATTCTCCTATGATTTATTATGGGATGTTAAAATTAAAAAACTAAAAAACTTATAACTCTTCTACCTGTAGCCGGATTTGGTCAAGATTTTGCACACTTATGCATCACAGCAGGATGATCACTTTGATTTATCACACTATTCAAGAATCACTGAAAATACCACCTTTTTGATGCACAGAACAGGTGCCACCACAGAAGCTGCCTACTCACTCGGCTTACCAAGCCTTAAGATTAAAAAAGGGCCCCCTCTCACTCAACAAAATGCTGTGCGAGGGTGAGCCATCTAATTTTATTTTCACCCTAAATAACCACATCTTTTACAGAATAACAAGACTGGTTACAAACAATTTTACAATGTTTAAACGCTACATCTAGGAATACAAACATCTTCATAAGCAAAAAAGCAAACAAAATCTGATTATAGCAAAGATGCAGGGTTTTGCCACCAGCTGACCAGTTTTTTCATGTGGCCAGTATGCAAGTCCTGTGATCCTGGAGGCAGCCACTGTCCTCTACCACTGGTATTGCAGGGAAGACAGCCGCACCACCTCAATGTCCGCCCAAGTGAGCAGGGCAGGTTCTGGCCGGAGGTTCATTTCACCCAATCCCCACCTGCACGACCCCAGGTGGTCGGGGTCCTCCTCACCTGTTTCTCTTCCTCCTCGCCTGTCCAACGTCGTATGCCGTCATCTGCATGAATCTTGTAAAATTCGTGTGGCTCCCCTGGAGAACTCTGGTAGAGATGAAAGTCAGCAATCCTCTGGGGAGTCTGATCACTTGTAGCTGCAGTGCTGACCGCCGACTCCAAATGCCCCAGCTCCAGCTTAGGGTAGCTGTGTTGAAGCGTATCTTCTGGTTGCCAGTGAGGTGGTGTTGTTGCCAGATATTCATTTGCAAGTCAGGGATGGTATCGTACTTCTCCTCCTTCTCCCGGGCAGTTCTATTGAGGGGTTGAGAACCAGAGACCACTTGCACATCTAGTACTCCGGCACTCTCGCCTCTTGCCCAGAAGATATCGGGTTCATGAGGACCAACAGCCATATGATATAAATGCTCCTGCTCCACGAGACATCCCCGCTTCCCAAGCTCCTCGCTTAAGGTCGCCGTGATGGCATTGTGTCGCTTGAGGGTCGCCCTGCTGAACACCTCTATTCATCAGGACTGGGAGTGAGCGAGATCCACGCAGCTCAAGGGAAGTGTGCAAGGCTGCATATAGCCTCGCGATGTAGATGCAGAGCTCTTCAGGGAGGCCTTTAACCCGAAGAGCATGGGCTATTGCTGTGTGGGAGATAAGAGTCATAAGCTTTTGCCACGTCAAGGGATGCCACATGAAGCCCTTTATGAGGGTCTTGCCTGACCTGTCTCAAGAGGGACCCTAAGATAAACACATTATAGGCGCAGCCATCACCGAAGCAATGTTGCCCGAAATATGCTAGGCCATGTTTGTAAAGGCGACCGGCAAGGACTTTATAGAGATGCCAGACCGCCACCGACGAGACAGAAATAGGCCTGAAGTCGGAGGGTCTGCCTTCACCCCCCTTCTTTGGGATGAAGACAGTTCGACTGCCCAGAAGGGACATCGGAAAACCACCCTGGGATAGTACCAGGTTAAAGAAAAGAGATTGGAGGGGGACAGGCACACTTGACCATTGCTCAGGGGTGACCCCATCAGGCCCAGGTGCTGACAAAAGCACTACTTGCTCCCGAACAACCTCTGCAACCGAGACGGGGCCCCCATACATCAGCCAATTGGGCCTGCCTGGGATAACTTGCTCTGGCAGGTAGTGGTACAGACTCCCAACCCATCAGTTCTCTCCAATACTCAAACATACCACCTTGTTCAGGCATCGCAGGTGGGTTGGCGATGGAGGAGCAGGGAACAAAGAGTGGAACCATTCAGAGAGGGCAGATAGAGTCTCTGATGGCTTTGCCCAGCTGCAGAGGGCAGACTGGGCCACTTCAACGAGTTGAAGGCTCTTCCATTCTTCATCTTGCATAACTAAAGGTAGAAGAAGATGAATTGTAGGGAAGAAGGTGTTGTACGGGGGAAGGGACATGAAAGGTATGATGTTACCCTGCAGTTCGTTGGCTCTGGCATCAGGTAGGTCATACTGGATAGGCAATCTGGCTTGAGGAGGAGGTGAGGTGGGTGCACGCTCAGCCAACTCAAAGGTACTGAGCTGACAAGGACGAGCAGGAATTTGGAGTCGGGGTGGTGTTTGGTCAGCACGCCGTGGTAGATTCTCCTCAGCCTGGGCATCCACTTGCTCATAGACTCCCATCAATTCCCTCACATGTCGACCGAGAAGTCAATGTATGGCATGTTGGGTACCAGGAGACCTCTGAGGAGAGCCTGCAGGTCCGGGACGGCAAGGGGAGGCCCGTGCAGCTGCAAGGTCTGCCATGGCCTGCACAACAAGTGCTCGATACTCGAACTTCCTCTGCTGACCTTTGATCCCTTCCAGGGTTCTATCTAGGCGGGATTGTAAGAGAGCGAGGTTGAGGAACTTCTTGCCTGCAGCCATAAAAGTGGCCTCATCCCGGGCCATTAGCCTAACCTCTTCATTGGTCCACCTGATTTTCACATGGGCGGGAAGAGCTGCAAGCTCTGCATCCCGCTCAATGGAATGAGAACTGTGCTTGTGAACGTTCAAGCCCCGGAGGTCTCTAAACCGGTGCTGGCAAAATACACATCAGAACTTGTGGGGAGGGGGCGAGGGTGGGAGGTGATTGGTGAGGATCACTGCTGACCGAAGGTTCAGTTGGCCTCCGCTGCCTGAGGGCTGCAGGAGTTGCGGGACCGGACATTTGGCCTCCACCATCTGAGGCATTTCTTACCGTTTCCTGACCAACTGTGTGGGCTTGTGCTGGGCTGGTAACCCTACACGCCCAAAGCTGCAATGCTTCGGCTGCTACAAAACTCTATCGAATGTATCGAGACATACAGTTTAGCACCCAGGGGGACGCACGAGGAGCAAGCATTTTTGGCACATCCTTCATACTTAGGCCAGACAGAATCACCTGAAGGCTTCTTCTGGCAACCTAGGCTTGCGGTGCAGGAGACTCGATGTTAGAGCCTGCTTCACCACTAGGCATACGGAGGTTAGCCCCCCATTAAGGGGACCCCGTAAGGCCTATGTTTGCAATGTTAAATTGATCTACTTCACATAACTCATCAACAACTATAGATATTCAATCAAATCTTTCGCCATTTTTTTCCTTATTTTTCTCCCTATCTATGGATATATAGATTTCATTATAAGTTGCTCAGCTGAACTATTATGATTTTTTTCAAAAGTTATTCAATTATGCAAATTTTTTTCTCTAAAAAATTCAACTAAGAGTAAACAATGCAATCTATCATGAAACCTATTTATCTATCAATTCAGCTTGAGAATACAAACAAATTGAAAAAAAATCAAGTTGATATCTCAGCTAGTTCTTGAGAAAAGTGTTCCTAAAGTTGAAAAAACAAGTTTTTCGAGAAATGCGATATAAAATGTACTGTTACATGGAAATCCACTTACAGTGAGTTTTAATAGTGTCCTGCTGCATATGATGGCTCATCTGGATCCTCTTGAGCCTCATCGATCTCCTCAAGCCTCCTTTTATCTTTGTTGTGTCTTCTCTGAGCTTTTTGATACATTTCATGAATAATTTTCTCAGCATTACGCACTCGTTCTTCGTCCAATCTACAAAGCGCTTTCTTACAATTTGTCCCTATTCTCATCCCCATTGCTTCATATACCTTACATTTGGTGATGTTCCCACTGTTGAAGCAAGAGACTGCATCATACACCCCGAATTCAAGTGTTGGAAGAGTCACAAACACATTTTTTGGTATCCTAGTCCAAATAACATTATTGACATGCCAGTCCATAATATGTTGTAATGTCCTTCATAGCATTTTCAGTAAGGCGGTTTTTACCTGATAGCCCACATCCATCTGCTAATTTTGTAGAATTTGATTTTGCCTTAGCTTTTCTCAGGCGGGTGCCCATACGTTTCTGTACATGTCCACAACATTCAAGCTTTGTCACTACACAGTCATCACCATAGGGGCTATCAGCAACAACAGCATTGAAGGCTTTGCTGTCGCCATCACCAAGATAGTTCACATACCTAACATCGTATCTTGATAATGATCTATTGAAGATTTGCCTAGCTCCTTCCACTTCCTTCCCACCACTCACTCCCTTGTAATTTGCTACACAGTTCTGTTCATGAATGTTCTCGCTCCTTTGCTTACACCTACAATATTTACTGTGAATTGAAACATCAACCACCTTTCCTGTATCCAGAGATGTAGCAGTTACTACACCATTCAATGACTTGAACCCACGCTTTTGCCATGAACCATCTAATGCTACACTCAAGTCCCTGCTGTAATCATTCATTTCTATAGCCTCTTCAATTGATTCTTTCATATTCTTCATACAGATCTCTTTTGTAGCATTACCCAATACAGCTACATACCTTTCCATTCTTGTAGGTGGGCTTGGCAAGTTCATCATCCCACACAACATCTTTGATGCACTATCACCCCTACCAATAGACCGAAGTGCATAACATAACCTCACATTTATATCAAAGAGATCTTTACTACCTTTGGAAGTAGAATCTCCTACATTGTCAGAGCTTGAATATTTTGTTTTCACTTCACATTCTTTGCAAAAAAAGTCTAGCTGGAAGGCAAGACCAGTTCTTTTTTGTAATTTCAGCAGACAATGGTCCATGGCAATTTTTACAAACAGCAATAGAGTATAACAAATCTAAGAGTTTGTCCAAGTCCAAAACTTCATAACATAAATGAGAATTAGATGCACTATCATATGATTCAGATACATCTCCAAGTTTTTTTTTTAGAAGTACTCATCTTTCACTGGAGGAAGCAGTTCTGTAGAAGTACTAGGCCTACTTGGGCTAGCATAAATATCATTAGAAACAACACTTTTCACTGGTATACCTTTCTTCCATGGATTTTTCCTCTTCTTGAAAGTAGGTTTTGATCGTGGCATTGTGTAATTCCTTTATAAATTCACTAAAAACTGAAATTTATTTACCGAAAAAACATAACCAACAAACCAACAACAACAAATTAGCACGAACTGGTATCGAACATCAAATGATCGATTATCAACTAATTTTATTGAATATCGAACATCAACTATTAACTAGTTATATCGACAATGAAGCTATCAAAATATCGATATAAAATACATAGAAGTTGAGCGGTTATTTCAAAAGATATGGAATGTTGAAGTTGAGATTTTTTTACCTTTCCAAACATCAAAAAGTGTAGAAAGTTAGTCATGACTCTTATCCATTTATTTTATTATTTCCTATAGGGTAGAATCGTCCTACTAAAACATATTATATATCAATTTATTCAGAAAATAGTGTAGTTTCAAAAAAGAAAAAAAAAACGAAAAATTGAACTAGTTACTGGGTTAGTTTTTTAAGCAAGCCACAATGTCCCTGAATGGGTGAGTTTTTGTTATTGTATTATTGGGCATTATTCCTCCATCAAAGGAGTGGCCCTTAGAAATCAAGTTATTATTATTATTTTTTTTTTTTTTTTTTTTTATAACTTTCCCATCATCTAATCAGTGACGCGCTATAAAAATCCAGATAAATTAAGTTTCAGACAAAAGAATTTGAATTAAGGATAAAATTCAGTGATAATACAGCAAATTAATCTAAAATAAGTATTCATAAGATTGATTAGTAATACAATTTTTTGGATAACGAGACTCTCAATGGATACCAATCTACTATCTGCGCCTTGAAAAAAAAAATAAAAAAATAGAAGGGCAACCACTGCCACCACGAGGCCAACCTCTTTCATGTTGGGACCACTGGATAGGGCAGAACCAGTGGTGGGCTTCCCAACACCCGTGGTACCTAGTTATTATCACAGCTAGGTCAGCCGGGTTCCTGCCCTGTTGTCTGAAAATAGGCTTGGGGATAATTTGATAGCCAAAACATTGTCAATTCCAATAGAAATTTTGAAATTTGAATTATGGATCAGAGTAAGAAGATTAAGTTAAGTAATTAATTGATAATTTTGAATCAAAATGAAAGCCAAAACATTGTCAATTCCAATAGAAATTTTGAAAATTGAATTATGGATCAGAGTAAGAAGACTAAGTTAAGTAATTAATTGATAATTTGAAACAAAATGAAAGGGGGCCTCTGAAATTAAAAGAAAACAATTAAGAAAAAAAAGATAAAATTAAATATATGAAAAATCATCAATCACATTTAGTATTCTAAAATGAGATATAAAACAGTAATTATCTATAATAATCAATGTTATAATTCGAAATAATAATAGGGACTATCCACCATCAAGATGCATCCGGCAGATAGAAATAGACCTATGCAAAATTTGAATAATCCAATTTTTTATAATTTTTGTGTCAGTGATAGATTTTTAATTGTCTTATTTGGAAGGTAAAACTTCCACATTATTCACTTCAAATTTTGATTTAACAGATTCAGAAATTTGTAGATATTTTTCTTTTTTCTCTCAAAAGGCTTCTGTTAGGGAATTATCTTGTTCAAATCTGACGGTGACATCTATAATGAGGCTCTTGCCTGGTGTTTTGATGACCAGGTCAGTTCTCAAGAGGCCACTATCAGACTTGAACAGTTCTTCTTTCGCCACTGAGTTTGACATTAATTTTTCAACTTCATCTACTATAAAATTGTGCCTTGATAACCTGGCTCCTTTTCCAAAGGGGCATTCTCCTAAAACATGACCGAGTGATTCAATTTTGTGGTGACAATGCCTACATAGAGGATCAACTGTAGCATCAACTCTGGACATACATTCATTAAGCGGAAATACATTCGACCTCATTTTTAATAGGTCTATTTCTTCTCCCGGATATAAAATATTATCTAACAGCCAACAATTGCTAAGTTTATTATTTTTGAAACATTTAACACCTTTACCTTGGGTAGTCTGGGATTCCCATAGAGAATGCTCCTTATTTTTTAATTTTTCTTTTACTAAGTTTAATTTATCCAAAGAAACAGGCCAATCGATATTTAAATTGTTGGCCATGTTTCTACATTTTATACGAATCTTATCTTCAATGAGATTTTCCCAACGTTGGTCAGTTGAGAAAATTAAATTACTCATGGCTTTCAAATGAGCTGGGATAGCTATTCTTTCCAATTTAGGGAATCCCAGACCTCCATCTCTTTTCCTAGAGTAAATTAAACCATCTGACGTGTTAGATGGTAAATGTAATATTTTCTTAATTTTGCCCTTCAATTCACGATCTAGTCTGGAGAAAATATTCCCAGTAGGAAGGTCATCTATCATAAGATAGTAATATCTGGGAAGTATAAATTTTGAAATGAGGGCAACCTTCTGCATAGGCTTCAAGCAGAGTTTGGAAGCTCTGTCTACTGAACCCAAAATTTTGTTATAATTTATTCTCGTTATTCAATCCGAGGTTGCCTGTAAAATAAGCACCTAAGTATCGAAAGGGTTCATCAATTTTGTATTCTTTGATGAATGTACTGTGAATTTCGATTTTCGAGTCACATTGAACCCACGTATCTCTCCAGGCTTTAAAGCCAAGACAACCGCATTTATCAGGGGATAAGGAAAGGCCTACTTTTTCTAAATAATTAGTACTAAGATCAAAAAGTTTTTGCAATTCATTATTGTTATTGCCTAGCAGGATGAGATCATCTGCAAAGGCTAGCACTGGAATTTTGTTACCATTTGCCATTGAAAAACCTATGTTAGACATATTCAAAATTTCGATCAATGGGTCTAATACACAATTAAATAAGAAGGGGGAAAGAGGGTCACCCTGCTTTACCCCTCTTCTGATTGGAATGATTTCATTACCGCAGTTTTTAAGAACAGTTTTTGAATTTTGATACATACTTTTAATTATTGACCTGGTCTTGTTATCTATTCCTAAATGCAAAAGACAGCCTATGATGGCGTCATGTGAGATGCTATCAAAGGCTTTTGAAATATCTACTATTCCAAAATTAAATTTGACTTTTTCCCTAATTTAATTATGCTATTTAAAGCGGCAATGTTTTCAAAACGGCCGTTTCCTTTCATAAATCCTTTTTGCGCTTTATTTAAATTTACCATCTTACGTAGTCGTCGATCCAAACAACCACTGTAAAGCCTACTCAGAAGGTTGCCGACAGTGATTGGTCTCCAATTTGTTCCTTTGGTTAAGTCTTTACCCTCTTTAGGGATGAAGGTGGTATGGTTGCAGAGGGACCATTGATCTGGATAAAACTGGTGAAAAATTAGAACATTAAATAAGGCCGAAATATTTTCATAATTGGTAGGATTTTTGAGGATTAATTCTCGTTTAATACCATCTGGGCCGGCAGCACCATTTGGTTTCATTCGTTTCAAATATGTTCTAATTTCTCTATTTGATATGAAATTAATACTAACTGCTGGACTAGGACCAATTGGGAAAGCAAAGGACGATCCACTTTCTTTGTTCCATAGATCATTATAAATTTCATAAATTTCAAGATGCGGCGGGAGCTCATTAGGAATATTGAGAAGATTTTCCATTTGGTTCTTCCTACATAGGTCTGCAAGTCGATTAGGACATTTCCAATACATTTCTTGAGTATTAGCATACCTTTTTCTTTTGGAACTTTTATTATTATGAGAGGAACGTCTATTACAAAAATTTTGTGATTTTTTCTTCAAAGGTTCATTAATATTGTTTAAAATTTCATCAGTTACTTTATTGACTAATTCCGAAATTGTTTCCTCAGTTAAAAATTCATTATTATCCCACTTGCTGAACAACCATTTACAAACGTCAGATTTATGTTTGGTGTCTAGCCAGCTGTCTCTGACTGAATCACACCAGGAGACATGAGGTTGAGTTATAACGTTGACAATAGCCTGTTCAGAAGTGGAAGAATTATCAAGAATAGGTTCCTCAACTGGAATTTCATGAATAGCTGGAGTGGAATTTGCCAGAATTAATTTATTTTGATTTTTTAATTGTCTACCTTTTTCTCGTAATTGCACTTTAGATTTTGTTGGAAGGAGTGATGAAAGATCATTCACATAATCAGACATAGTCGATCTCGTTTGAAAAAAGTTCAATAAAATTTCAATTTCAGAAGCAGACCAAATTGATAATTTTGCGCCCCGGTTGGAAGGGTTTTTAGTGGCAGCTAAAAGTGTTGGTTCCAAAATTTGTTCACTAGAATGTTTGTGCTGCTTGTGTTGGGATAATCCAATTTTCGTAGCAAAATTATTGTTACAAATAGCACAATTAAAATTCAATAGAATATTTGAAGTGGAAGGATTGCATTTGGGCACATGACATAAGGCTGCATGCGGCTTGGGAAATTTTTTATTGCATTTATTACACTCAAAATAAACATCAATATCAGAGTGCATATTTTTGTGGAGAAGAAAAAGTGCATTCGCTTTTTGGAAGAAATTGTTGCAAAGTTTACAGACATTTTCGACCAGAGGAATCGAATATGAAATTGATTTTGTAAAAGCCATAATAAAAAAGGAATAAAATAAAACAAATGATATATTAAATTAATATTCAGTCCTTGAAGCAAGGGATTGTACAGCGAATTTATAACTCGGACATTCCCTGGACATTACATTATGGGAAGATGACCTTCCCGCTCTGATACAATTCGTGCAAGAGTTTGCAGAAGAGGAGCAATCTTTAGTAACATGACCCTCCCTTCTGCACTTTTTGCAGACTGATTTTGTTAATCTACAAAACTTGAGTGTGGCCAAACGCCAAAAACTTTAGGCAGCGAGCTGGCTCAAGCCAATCAGAGACTTTGCATGCCTTCCATTCCAAAAACAGACGGCCTTTATTTATGATATTATCTCTTATTTTACCGTTACATTCAATTATATAATGAAATCCATTTTTACTATAATTCTCAAATTTTCTGATAATTTTCAGTGAAGATGGTCCTAGGAATTGTTCTTTTTCAGTATCATCAAAATTTTGGCAGAAGATTGAATTGGCCAAATTATCATCTTTAACTTCAAGTGGAACGTCAAAAATTTCTATACGAGGTTGCAGGCCAATAGGCCTACTGGCCTGAAGGCCTACCTCCTCCAAACGCTTGTCCGAAAGAATTTTCTCCACCTGTTCTTTAGAATGAAAGGTCAATGCAAGTCCTTCCTTTGAAACCAGTCTTTTTTTACATATAATTTGGAAACCATCGTCAGATGGTTTAATCATTTTTTGTAGGGTATCTTCTGTCTGTACACTAGACCAGTCATTCTCAATGGAAATACTAGGTGTAACTAGAACTACTTTTGATAGATCGTCAGTGTTGACTTCAATTCCATCAACTTTTTTTCCATTTACTTGTCAAACCACAGTTGAATAGCTCTTCTGTTGGGATGGCTTCTCACTATTGACCAAAGCAGAAATATTCTTTACTATATTCGTTTCTACAGAACCAGCCTTTTTACATATTTTGTTGTCCAATTTTAAGATTTCAGAGTTCAAATGACTACTAATTTTCTCGTTCAATTTTTCTTGTAAGTCGTTACTTTTGGATGCAATAAAGTCTTTTATCTTTCGTGTTTCTTTTTCCAGATTATTATCTATTTTGGCATTCAGCTCATTTTTTACAATCTCTCGTACATTTTCTCGTACACCAACTACAAGATCGTTCATCAGGGTACAGATGCTCTCCCCAGAATTGCTCATCAAATTTTCGTAATATTTCTTTAACTCCATTTCACTTGATTCTTTGATATTAATAATATCACCTCGTACTGCTACTGAGAATTCGTTTAGTTCCTCACTAAATTGTTCTGTATATGCAACCAATTGCGATTGCATTTGCTTCAGACAGCATTGTTTGAATTCGTGCATCTCTGTTGCAAGTTTAAGCATTGTTGTATTAACATCTCCATTATTTTCTCTATCAATTAGAAGTGAATTTTTGTCGTTTTATTGTGGAACATAGGATATTCGTGGTATTTTTCAGTATTCTGAGTGAATCATCTATATCAGACCTTGACTGTTTCGATAGGGTTTTAGTGCCTTTTGTTAAGTGCAACAGAGCATTCTCAACCACTAATTGGATATTACTCTCAATAGTATCAGTATTCATAGTTACACTCTTTTCTAAATCATTAGAAGTTAATTCTTCTTTAGCAATAGTTGATAGGTAGGTAATATTATCAATACTGTTGGATGTATCTGCCATTTTGTCTGATTCAGCATCAGACATTGTGAAAAAATTGAAACAATAAAAAGAACGATAAAAAGTTGCAACTGAGATAAACAAATAATAATTTATTTTTCCTATACTTTCTTCCTCTTCTTTTTCTTCTAAAACGTTTAAAGAGTCTTGTTTTGCCAACCCAATCAAGGTAGGAATGGAATAGAACACAAAGTAAAATTAAACTGTTTAAACAAAGAAAGAAAAATTAAAAAAAAAAAACAAGATATGAACAATACAGAGTAGGGCAAGGAAAAATTTCATAAAATGAACAATAAAATAACAAATCCCTAATGTAATTGAAAGAGGTCCCTTGAATTAGGAGGAAAAAAAATAAAAAGGTAATTGAGAAATCTCGAGAATTATTAAATGTTGTTAGAACAACTGATGGATAAAAAAAACTAATCTCGAGATTTTACAGATATTATTGTACAAAAGATTATCAATAAATAACTTATAAATCCATTAATTATCTAAAAAAAGATTAGAGACTGGAGGGATGACAAAAAAAAGCCAAAATAATAATTAATGATGTTAGAAAATAAAAAAAAACAGTAACAGAAAAAAAAATCTCAAGAATTTGTTTACCTAGGTTACTATGGTAGTCTGGGTAAATGAAACTTTTTAACAGTTTTATTAATAATTTCGCTTTAAATCCATAAAATTATCTAAAAATGGACTAAGGATAAGAGGATTAACAGGAAACATCAAAATAATAATTATTAATGAGAAAAAAAAACAAAATAAAACAGAATCAAATCCCCTATAAGCTTGTTAGCATAGGTTGCTATGGTGATCTAGGCTAATTAGAAAATGTCAATAAATTTGCAATTATTTCAAGAAATAATTAATAAAACTTACAAAAATTGTTCAATTCATGGTTCTTAGTGTTCCTGGGTGACAAAACAAGTTGAAGAAACATTCAATTATAAATGTTATACTTAAAAAATTATTCAGTTTGAAAAATTTTTCACAGCACTCACTAGTTGATGTTGACTCTAGGAGATCTCAGTTGCAGACTAAGAGCGTCATAGTTACTCCCGCCGTTTACCCGCACTTGCTTGAAAACAAAAACAAAAGCTTTTTTGACTAGACGATTTTTCATTATTAACGAGAGCAGATATATTCTTAACTATACTTGTCTCCACCGAACCAGCCTTTTTGCATATCTTATCATCAAGCTTTAGAATTTCGGAATTTAGATGGTTACTAATTTTTTCATTCAGGTTTGTCTGTAGATCATTGTTTTTTGATGCAATGAAATTTAATTAATTTTCTAGTTTTCTTAATTTTTCTAGTTTCTTTCTCCAAATTATTGTCAAATCTATCATTAATTCGTTCCTGACAATTTTGCAAACTTTTTCACGGACGCTGACAACTAAATCTCCCATTAGAGTACATAAGCTTTCTCCAGAATTATCTTCATAGTACTTTTTCAACTCAATTTTACTGGATTCTTTAATGTTAATGATATCTCCTCTCACAGCAACAGGAGATTCTTTCAACTCATCACTGAATTTGTCAGTATACATGACTAACTGGGACTGCATTTGTTTTAAACAGCTTTGTTTAAACCCATGCATTTCAACCGCAAGCTCATGCATAGACTTTTTTACATCTCCATTTTTTTCATTTTCAATTAGAAGCAGATTTTGATGCTTGATAGTTGAGCATAGTATATTAGTAGTGCTCTTCAGCAGCCTTTTTGAATCATCAATTTCAGCTCGTGATTGTTGCAAGAGAGTTTTTGTATCCTTTGTTAAATGTATAAGAGCATTTTCAACGACCAACTGAACATTACTCTCAATTGCATCTGTGTTTAGAGTGACGCTCCTTTCCAAGTCATCAGAATTTAAAGATTTAAGCTCTTCTTTGGCAATTGTTGTTAAATAGGTAATATTATCTATGCTGTTTGAGGAATCTGCCAGTCTATCTGACTCAATGTCAGAAATATCTGAAGGTATAATTGAAACGGATAAACGAAGAACTACAAAAAGTTGCAACTGAGAAATGTGTAATTTTCTCTTTTTTTATCTTCTAAAACGTTCAAATGGAATTGCTTTGTCAACCCAGTCAAGGCAAAGTTGAAATAAAACACAATAAAATAGTATTGGACTGTTCAAACACGAGAAAATTAGGATATAAAACCGTATAAAGGAGAGTTAAGGAACAATGTGAGTGAAATAACAGAAAACAAACAATAAAAATAACAATTAAATAACTGGTTACTAAAAGAAATCCTTAGGAAGTAGAATGGGAGCTGAGGAAGTAAATCTTTAAAAGTATTTAATGTTGCCATGACAACCAAGAGACAAGAAATTAAGTACAACACTATCATCAGGTTCAGAGTATCTCCATTTTTATCTGTTTAAATTATTTTTTAAATTCTATGTTTCAATATACATTCCACTCTCAAGTCGTCATAATATTTAAAGCTTCATATAAAAAGGCTAAAGCATGCACAGTATGACTATATAGCTTTATACATAAAATTTAACAAATAAACTTAAACTAAATAAGCAAGCTCTGGCGGGTGGCAAATCAGGGAATGCACTCATCTTGAGGCCATATCAATATGGTCGAGTGTCAGCTTGAGTGTTGAGGTCATAGCATCCAGTGCCATAGCGCTAAGCCCTCGTTTGTTCTCAATGCCAAGCATTTTGAGGGCTGCCAAAGTTTCAATAGGCAGCGCTCCACGTGCTCCTATAACAATAGGAAGCACTTTCACTTCAGCCGTCCGGAATACACTGCCCACAACATCCCTGATTGGATTATATTTGATTCTTTTCTTTTCAGCTGCATCAGATAATGATGCTCCATTTTCCTCACGTACAGTGATGTCAATAATGAAGGTCTTTTTGCCATCACTTGCAATTATATCGGGTCTCAGTCGCTCACCCTCACCACTGACGAAACTCTGCTCCACAGCAACCTTCATATTTTTATTCACAGACTGAATGGTGCGAACCAGCTTCTCCTTGATTGTATCATGTCGTCTGATACGTTGGGAGTTTCCCCAAGGACAGCGGCCAGATATATGTCCAAGTGTTTCTATTCCATGACCGCATCTTCTGCATTCAGTTGGACGTGCTGGTTCTTCTCTGTGCAGCGCCTCACGCGTACCCAGCATATTAACCCTCATCTTAAGCGCATTTATGAAGGTTGTGTCTTTCAAGATGTTCGGGCGAAACAGCCATATGTTACTCAATCGGGAGTTCTTGAAACTCTTCGCACCATGACCAGTGGGTCCAAGCTCAGCCCATTTATCAAGCTCATTATCCTTGAAGCGCTGCTTCGCCTTCTCAATATCAATTGGTTTGGGTTCACAATCAATGGGAATTTGCATCATTCGCATTCTGTCCTCAACGTTGTTCCATCCACGCTTATCGTTTTGCTTGAAATATTCAAACACTGGATGTTGCAAACGCCTCAGCTGCCATGCAGCCCTCACCACACCAAGTGGAATTTGATTTTCAAGACGGGGTAACCCCAATCCCCCATCTCTCTTCCTGGCATAAAAGAGTGGGTTCGGTGTACTGCGGTGAAGCTTTAATGTGTCCTTCACAATCATCCTTAAGTCATTATCAGCAGCTACCAATGACATTTTACTTGCTTCCCCAATGTACAGTGAGTGGTAGAAACGTGGTAATATATATGCAAATATCAGATCAATTTTCTGCCTGGGCTTCAACTTCAAGCGTCGTGTACGCAAGGCAGTCTCCCTCATCCGAATTTAAAGATTTAAGCTCTTCTTTGGCAATTGTTGTTAAATAGGTAATATTATCTATGCTGTTTGAGGAATCTGCCAGTCTATCTGACTCAATGTCAGAAATATCTGAAGGTATAATTGAAACGGATAAACGAAGAACTACAAAAAGTTGCAACTGAGAAATGTGTAATTTTCTCTTTTTTTATCTTCTAAAACGTTCAAATGGAATTGCTTTGTCAACCCAGTCAAGGCAAAGTTGAAATAAAACACAATAAAATAGTATTGGACTGTTCAAACACGAGAAAATTAGGATATAAAACCGTATAAAGGAGAGTTAAGGAACAATGTGAGTGAAATAACAGAAAACAAACAATAAAAATAACAATTAAATAACTGGTTACT
>NC_052512.1:32093728-32287814 GCF_014356525.2 Nilaparvata lugens
GTTATCATCGCACCAGTCAGATATCTTTCGCAGGACTTCGGCCGATCTCTCCTCCAGTTCCCTCCGAGAGTTCCCCGGTATCAAGACCAGACCGTCATCCGCGTAGGCAATTGCCTGTGTGCAATCTCCAAAGTCAATCCTCAGGAAGGTGTCCATCACCAGATTCCAAAGTAAGGGACCGAGAACCGACCCCTGGGGGCAGCCTTTGGTCACTGGCTTAGAAACAGAGAAGGTTTTAAGGTGTAAGTCAACACTTCTCCCTTCCAGGTAACTGCGCAGGATTGCAATGAGATGCTGTGGTACACCGACATCCGTCAGCCTGTCAACGAGAACCCCCCAGTTCAAGTTGTCAAAGGCACCGGCAATGTCGATGAAGAGGCCTAGCATGTACCGAGTCTCTCGACGGCGAATTCGCCGGAGCACGAACTCTACAGCATCAGCCGTTGATCTGCCTGGTACGAATCCAAACTGGAATCGGCTTAGAGGGGCATTGGTGGAGAGATGATCCATGAGAAACCCATGAATCACCCGCTCAAACACTTTCCCGGGCACAGAGACCAGAGTGATTGGTCTGAGACTTTTGAGGTTGCTCATGTCCACCCCCTCCTTCTTTGGAATCACGATCAAGCGACCCTTCTTCCAAGAGTTCGGGAAGTAGGACAGCCTCAAGCATGCGGTGAATAACATGGCCAGTGGTTCAGCTATCATCGGTAGGGACTTGATCAGGTACTCTGGCAGGACTCCGTCAATGCCTGGAGCCTTTCTCTCGCTAGTACGGAGGACAGCAGACTGCACTGTCCCCACGTCCACTGCTCGAGCTAGAGGCTGGATGAGACGAGGTACTGGGAGGTCGTCGACTCTACGTATGGCTTCGTCCTCATCTGGTACTAATGACTGCAAGACAAGTCTTGCAGTCTCTTCTGGGCTTTCCGTATAAACGCCGGGCGCACTTTGGAGAGAAGACCACAGAGTCTCCCTCTTCAGCTTGCCTCGCAGCAGCTTATACGGTGCTCCCCAAGGGTCCTCTTCATGCTCGGCCAGGAACTCTCTCCAACTAGCAAGTTTCGCACTCTTCACTGCAGAGAAGTATGCCCGACGAGCTGCAAGATACAACTGCCGAGCCTCCTCCCGCAAAAAGGCGTCCCTCGTTCGCTGGTACCTCCTGCGTTTCCGCCTCAGATCCTTACGGAGAGCGTCGAGTTGAGGCCTCCACCAAGGTATTGGCCTCTCCACGACTCGGAGCGCAGGGAGAGTATGACCGGCACCGGCCACAAGACAGCTCGTAAGGTTGCTGACGGCCTCATCGATGTCTGCAATAGACTCGAAGGGCCCTTGGCAGGACGCAACTACGCCATCCTCCACAGCAGCCGAGAACGCAGTCCAGTCAGCCCTCCGGAGCGCATAACGGGGAGCAAGCGTTGGCAGATCGTGTCTGAGAACAGCACCACCCAAGGCCACGGTGTACCTGAGAAGGGCATGATCAGAGGCCGAGACCCCAGAACACACCCTCCACTGCTCAACTCGACCTGAACCCAAGGAAGAGAGAGTGACGTCGATGTTAGACGATCCGTTGGGGCCCTGAAAGGTACAAGGCTGACCAAGGATGTTTTCCACCGTCAGGTTTGTCGCAGCGATGAAGGCCTCAGCAAGCTGAGTCCTTTCCTCATCTGCCTGCGATCTGCCCGGAATGGCGTGCCAAAGACGGGACCTCGTGTTGAGGTCCGCTCCGATTAAGATCTGCTTGCCCCTAAGGGCTCGCAGAATAATTCCAAGCTGCTCCCAGTATTGGCCCGGGTGTTCTCTGTACTGGAAATAGGCGGACACCACGTACAACTCCCGCCCACTCTTTAACTTCACACAAGCCACGGCTATATGATCCGTCATCAAGTGAGAGAGAGCCAGGATATCAACGCCCCGATCCCGGACTGCTATGCAAGCCTTAGAGCTGCCCATACTCACAAGTCGGATATCCGTCCCGAACCCTCGAACGCGACCCTCATGCGAGTATGGTTCTTGTGCCAAGAGGACCTCGATGTTGTGGGTCTCCATGATGACTCTAGCCTCAGCCGTCACCACCATAGAGCCCTGTAGGTTCAGCTGACCGACCCGCAGTAGATCGGCCCCTGAAACCCCCGACTGTGCACCAGATGATTCCTCCACCACACCAGACCGAAGGAGCCGGTCATTACTGTCCATCCTGATTCTGACTGCCCGTGCTGGTTACTCTTGCTTTGGGAGCTGAGGTACTGGCCTGGGCTGGCGCTATCTTGACTGGCACCACCCTTCCCACAGCTCTAGCAAGCTCCTTCTTATACACCGGGCAGTCTGTCGACACTGGGGAGTGTGCGCACATCCCCCGAGGCTGCTTTGCCCTCATGCAGTTGACGCAAGTAGCCTTCTTGCTCTTCGACTTGCATGTCTTGAAGTCGTGGCCTTCCTCGGCGCAATGCCCGCAGGTCAGCGTTGACTTGCAAGATTTGGCAACATGTCCGTATTTGTGGCACTTAAAGCACCTAGTCACCCTAACATGCTCTTCCACTCGAAAAGTCGACCAGCCAATTGAGATTTCTCCCAAGGCTAGAAGAACATCTCCGAGCTTCGGGTTGGCCTCCAGCACGATGCTCCTCGAGTCGTTCTTCGATCGCGAGTTCCGGTAGCTCGCGACCTGTTTCAGGTTGCCAGGCAGGTTCTCGCTGAGATCCGGGAACTGATTTCTCACCCCCGAATCCTTCGCTACGTGCCTGAGGAAATCCTCATCGGGCACGGCTACTGGCACGTCATGCACCACCAGCCGCGGCCTAGCACGCCTAGCCTCGACAAGCCTGAAAGCCGGCTCTGCTGATACAGCCTGGCGGAGCCTGGCAGCATCCTCGATACTGTTGGTCACAACGAGCACATCACCGGAGCGGGTGACAGATGTCCCACAGACACGCACGTCTGCTTCCGATGGGGACACCTTCTCTTTGAGCAGCTTCTCTGTGTCTGCCCCGTTACCTCCCTTCTCAGACGAGGTGACAATCACCGTTCTTCGAAGTCGGTCCTCGGCCTTCGAAACCATGCTTGCATAAGTGGCTCGCTTATGCGTTTCTCGGGCCGGGAGGGCGGACACTATCCTCCCATTTCCACTGACAGCCGGCGACACCACTTCGCTCGACTTCAGCGCATCCGCAACCGCCACAGTGACAGCAGAGCTGATCACGCCGGCTAAGTCGCTGACCACTTCCGTGCGAGCAGCCATAGTGACCGCAGCAGCAGCCAGTGCCTCGATCTCATCTTCGAGTTCTGAAAGGAGTGAGTCAAGCTCAGACTTAGCCTCCTTGTTCACTCTCTTTCCCTGATAGTTTGTAAGCCACGAGTGCCTGATCCGGGACACCACGCCAAGCGCGTCCCTACGGCCTTCAGTGAAGCCGGCAACAGACACATCCTGCTTCAGCATGGAGCGCTTGACGCCACCGGTCTTCTCAGGCTCGCCCTCCTTGTCCAGCAACTTAGCGTTCGACTGACTTATCCTGGACGTCACTTGCTTAATTGGAGTGAGAATCATCTCACTCATACTCCTGCGGAGTTTACCACTCACCTCAGAACGAGGGGGGCCCTCCTCTTTTGACGCCAGGTCAGGCAAAGCCGTGCACTCGCTCGGGGTCCTAGGCGGACTCCCGACGTTCGAAGGCCCGGGAGTATCTATCGTCCCCGCTTCCTCCATAAAGCCTGCCCCTCTGAATTACTGGGCAGACTCAAGTGAAACACACGATGAGCCCTCCCTGTAAGGTCTGTCCAGAGGAGACAGAATCCGGTGTTAGCCGACTACGGATCTTATTGCTCAGCCCGGCTAGCACAGGAGAGTTACCTCCTATAGTGCTAACCCAACCGTGAGTTGGCGACCCACAAGTTCGTTACCCCGTCCGAACGGTGGGGACAGAGCTCACTATGGACAGTGGCACAAAAGCAGGCCAAAGCCCAGGATGGCTAAGTGCGTAAGGCTAGCCGTTAGACCTTAGCTGGCTGTCAAAGACAGCCAGACTGCCTGCACACGCTACGCACGGCTGGCTTTCACCTCCAGTCCTGTGCTTCCTTATTAAAGGCGCCCTCGAGACTTATTACCGTAGGATCGTTACTCTTTCGCCGCCACGCAGAGGCCCCGGTTTGCAGATTTCCGTGGGACTTGGGGAGTCCCGAGGGAGTGTATCGAGACAGAGCGTAAGCCAATATTCTCAGATTCCACCTGCAAGGCGAAAGATTTATTCGACTTTGAAGTGGAACCAGAGCTCAGTAGATAGGGACAGTGAGAATCTCGTTAATCCATTCATCAGTTGAATTTTACGAAGGCGTTTCTATTCGATTCCAATTTGATAATCTTTAATTTCTGAAGAGAAACTTTTATCTTAAATTTAATTGAAAATTTACAATTGTAATATTTTACAGAGAATATTGCCAATTATTACAACACAAACATGGAGATGTGAGGCTTCCAAAAGATTCTTAAGAGGGTGAAGTTTGTTAGATAATATTATGCATGTATCCTGATAATTGTTATCATTTTTATCATTGGAGTTGAAATGAGGAGAGGGCGAGCGAGCTGGGTTGTCACTGAGAGGCATCATTCAAGACACAAAAAGACATAGATCCAAATAAATAGCAGAGCATGACAGACGAATTTAAGGGTAAGGCAACACTAAAACTAGGAAGGCAATCTCAAAGATAAGAATAATTAGAAAAGTCAGAATAGAGAGAGAGAGAGAGACAGGAAACATACCTTTATTAATGAACTTCACTTGATACTGTTACAATACAACAGTTTATAAGCGAGTTCTCCAACCCAGGAGGACACTAGTTAAGAAATAAATGGTGGAAGTCCAGGGTAATGTCACTTTGAGCAGCTAACTTCAGTTATTTTTCATGAGGGAATATTTATCAATCAGATTCAGTTTAATATTGGCCCAACAGAGTCTCTGTAGTGAATACAATATTTCGGTTGAAATGCAATTCATTAACAATTGTATGTGACAGTTTCACAAAAGCCAGTTAAGTTTTAACTGTGATTAATTCCATGAGAACCAATCAGCGAAGCCATATTTTCAAAAACGCCTTCTCTGATTGATTCACGTGAAATTAAACACAGTTAAAATTTAATAGGCTTTTGTGCAACTGGGTCAAAGTGGTTCTTGATTTATAAAAACATACAGCCCTCTACAATAGAACATCCAAGCAAACTGAACAAATATAATGAAAACCCGGTTGTTGAAAGCTTCATGACCTCTTATAAATTCTGGAAATGGTTTTTTTCCTACAGATATCTTGAAAAGTGAGCATTTCTGCACTGATTGCAGGCCACAAAAAATCACTTCCCCGCACTAGAATGCAAAGTAAGTACTTTGCATACTCCAGATTAGCAGCATGACAACGCAAAATAGTTAGTATGTTATATAGAGGACCAGTGCGGGAGAATAGAAATTAAGTTGGTTACACTGACTTTGGTAGTAATTTCAATGCTCACATAAGCAGTTGAAAGCGAACAGGACTAGTAGATGAAATATTGACATGGATGGGGGTTCGAATCCATCCACAGTCTCTTTCTTAGTGAGAGTTTTCAAATCAAATGAAAATTATTCATTTAATATATACATATTTCAAATTAATATTCATTTTACAGTTTTGAGTACTAAGTAGAAGAAGTTTTGCTATCAATTCGGATCTTAATCTTTCAAAATTTGAAATTAATTGCTTCAAGTGTTTGTGTTTTGTTTCAATGTGGAAATTAGTGAAGAATTAGAAAGTTGCACATAACCTTTATTTGGACAATTTATTTTTTGGAATTGGGATGGAAAGGAGTTTTGGACTGTAGTCTGTTTCTTTGTCCTTAAGTTGATTGTAAATTATAAATAAATAAATGAATATAAAGCGAGTTTTTGCAACTTCAATTATGTCACTTCTCGCACCCCATCTTTCTTTGTCAATCCAGTCTCCTTCAAAGAGACCTCTACTCTCCATTTGAATGTGGACATTGGATACTCATTTCTTTTGCGGTCTTCCACGCCTATTTCTGGTCGCTGGTACCCAATTTTAAATATGTAATTTTGACAAAATAAATGTTTATAACAAAATCATGAATTATTGAAATTGAAAAAATTTGAAAATTCAAAATTTTAAACTCATACTTTAGAAATTTGGAAATTGAAAAATTTTAAACTTGAATTTTCAAAGTTTGAAATTGAAAAAGTCAAAAATTTAAAGATTTGAAAATTTTAAAATTTGGAAATGAAACTATTTTTTATTGTTTTATAAATTTTAAATTAAATTTAATTTGTTATTAATTACAAAATCATACAGATAAACATTTGATGGCTTTCAGGACATTCTATCCATAATTACTAATTTTTCATATTCAATGGTAACTGTAGGAAAAATGTAATGTGAAATTTGTGCACAAAGTTCTTTTGCTGCACTCAAGAAACCATCCTACACTCGTCTACTGTTCGTGCATAAACGTTTCTTTCAGTTCAGCAAAGTGTCACTTTGCGCACTAGTTGCACAAATAACTATTGTTTAATATTTAAGTTTGTGTTTCTTCAATAGTTCCAAATTTTCTTAAATAACTCAATATTATTTGTTACAAGAGGTAATTGAGTGTAATATTTCTAATCAATTTATTAATTCAAGCCTTCTAGATTCAAAATCTATAGTTTTCATGTTTATTTTGGACTAGAATTTTGTGAAAATTGTACATGTAAAATTCTAACCTCATCTTGGACTGTGTCACCTACAAATTTGGAAGAAAAATAGCACAAGGACTACCTTATTATTTTATCTACCAATGTTATTACATTAGTCTCATTTGTATTGCAAATAAATGAAATGAAATGAGATATATATTTCTATCACTATGTATAATATTTCCATTTATAGGACTACTTTGTACATGTTTTGATTAGATTATCTTCTTCATTGTTTACAATTAGAATAATTTCAAAATGATGTATTCATAATAATCTGTATTTTATTATAGAGATGATTACTTAATTCTATTACTCAATTGATAAAATATCACTTGATAATGTGTATTGACTGACACAAGTGCCGGTTTCTGAACTCAGGATTTAGCTAAGTTCTATAAACAACTGGAGTCAGAAAATTTGCTTCCCGAAACGGGGCGTAGTCGCAGTTTGTATGATCTTTATTCTCTCATTTCTATGATTAGAAACGTTTTTCCTCGACGAAATGAAACATTCCTAAATAATTCAAAATAGCTGAAACTTTACACTATTTCCTCTTTATTTTATTTTGTGTTCATTTGTCTAGTTTTTTGGAATTATTTTAAACGTGGACTGCGACAACGCCCAGTTTCGGAAAGCCAATTTTCTGACTCCAGCTGTTTAAAGTCTAGAACTTAGCTAAAGCCCTAGCAAGGAAACCGGTCCTTATTATATTTGAGAATCAATAAAAATACCGTTATTTTTATTAGGAAGTTAAGAGTATTTTGTCTGTTATGTATTGATTGTTACGAAACATGGAAATATATCATTCTCGAATAAAGATGTTAATTGTTGAAATTGAATTGACTTTTCACTTTTTCTATGTTGTGTTTTATGCATTTCTTATCTAATAATCTCCTCTGCAGGGGTTTATTTCATGATACACTTTAGACTTCATTAACTGGCTGTTTGTAGTGAGGTACCGTACACGATATAATGGCAGTGTTTGATTACCAATGGTATTGCTAACCTTGTCTATCATTCAGAAAAGCGGATAGTGCTATCTCTTTCTCACTTTGCACTGTTTCCAGATCGTCTTTTAACAATGACTTTTCATTAGGCTGTAATGACTTTTCGTTCGTAATGTTATTTTAGGAATAAGAAATCCTTTATAGTTTTATCCTAAGTTCTATCGCAATCAATAAAGTAGTTTTTCATAAATTGTGATCAGTGAGTCGGTTCAGAGTTCCTCAATTAACTTGAGCTATAGATTTATCACATATGGTACTGAACCGATCGCATACAATCAACCAAGTAGATCTATATATCAATGAATCTAGTTTAAATTAATTCTCACTTGGATTGAAAATTGGTAACTGTTGCAGGTTATATAAATATTATTATCAAAGAACACTGAAATACCAATGGTAACATCACATTAAGCTTAATTCGATAACCTGTAACCAAGATATATAGACTATCAAAGAAGATTAATAGCTTCTACTACATTCATGACAAAATGCAGACTACCGTATTTCGGTAAAATTTTGTTGAATAAAAATGTATAAAATTCCTCCACTTTTTTAGATGAAATGTATCTCCAAATTGGAAAATGTCTCTATTTTCATTCACAATATTAATAATAGACTTACCTTGCGCCAATCCCAACCAAAGCCCTACGTAAAAAATATTCAGACAGTCCTTTATCACCTCTACCGAATTGAAACTATGATAATCATCCATTATAGCCCAGTCAATGAAGGTCCAAAAAAGCAGATTCGATCCGAAAATTAAATAAAAGCTGAATTTCTCACCATCGATAGTACCCTTCCAGAGGTCATTTGGCACCTCCAGCTACTATACAGGGTGAGTTATGGAGCTGCAAATATAACATTTTCAGATGGTCATATCTCCTGAACGGTAAGAAAATTTGAAAATATGATTCCAGATTCGTGTTTTTCGCATCAAATGACATGAGATCACGAAGTTGAGCGATTTTTATTTTATCACAAAAAATTTATGAAATCAATCATCGTGAAACACACTGAAACAAAAAGTATCTCAGATTTGGCTTAAATTTGCATCTTAGATAAAGCTTGACCATAGAAATGTCAGAGCAGAATGTGACATCACCAGCTACTATACAGGGTGAGTTATGATTTTCAAATGGTCATATCTCCTGGACAGTAAGGAATTTTGCAAAAATGATTCCAGATTCGTGTTTCTCGCATCAAATACCATAAGAGAACAAACTTTGAGCGATTTTCAATTTTCACAAAAATTTGATGAAATCCATGGAATAAATATCGTGAACCACACTAAGACGAAAAGTATCTCAGATTTGGCTGAAATATCTCCTAAACGGTGAGGAATATTGCAAATCTGAATCCAGATTTGTGTTTCTCGCATCAAATACAATTAGATCACAAAGTTTGAGCGGTTTTTATTTTTCACAAAAAATTGATGACATCGTGAAACACACTCAAAAAAACAAGAAGTATCTCAGATTTGGCTTTAATTTGCACCATAGATAAAGCTCGACCTGAGAAAATTCAGAGCGAAATTTAGCACCTCCAGCTACTATACAGGGTGAGTTATGGAGCTGCAAACATAAAATTTTCAGATGATCATATCTCATGAACGGTGAGAAATTTTGAAAATATGATTCCAAATTCGTGTTTCTCGCATCAAAGTACATGAGATCACGAAGTTTGAGCGATTTTTTTTAACGAGAAATTGATGAAATTCATGGACTAACCATTGTGAACTACACTGGGACGAAAAGTATGTCAGATTTGGCTGAAATATCTCCTAAACGGTGAGGAATATTGCAATTTTGATTCCAGATTCGTGTTCCTCGCATCAAATACCATTAGGTCAAAAACAAAGAGTATATCAGATATGGCTTCAATATGCACCACAGATAAAGCTCGACCTAAGAATGGCAAAGCAAAATTTGGCACTCCCAGCTATTATAAAGGGTGAGTTATGAAGCTGCAAACATAAAATCTTCAAATAATGGTCATATCTCCTGAACGGTGAAGAATTTTGCAGTTCTGATTCCAGATTCTGCTCTGACATTTCTCAGGTCGAGTTTCATCTATGGTGCAAATTCAAGCAAAGTCTGAGATACTTTTTGTTTCAGTGTGTTTCACGATGGTTAGTCCATGGATTTCATCAATTTCTTGTTGAAAAAAAAATCGCTCAAACTTCGTGATCTCATGTACTTTGATGCGAGAAACACGAATTTTTATGAATTTTTTTGTAAAAAAAACCTCTCAATCTTCGAGAACCTAATGGTATTTGATGCGAGAAACACGAATCTGGAATCATATTTGCAAAATTCTTAACCGTTCAGGAGATATGACCATTGAAAATTTGAAAATTTTATGTTTGCAGCATCATAACTCACCCTTTATGATAGCTGGGGGTGCCAAATTTTGCTCTGACAAAGGTCGAGCTTTATCTGTGGTGCAAATTGAAGCCATATCTGAGATACTCTTTGTTTTTCGACCTAATGGTATTTGATGCGAGGAACACAAATTTGGAATCAGAATTGCAATATTCCTTACCGTTGTGAGAACTGGTTCTGACCTAAGGATCCTTTTTAACTAATTTTTCAATAAAGGAACGGACTCACCGGTTTTTTTTAAGCGTTCGTTCCCTGGATAGGCGTCAGCTGGTAGAGCAGGAACAGGTACGGCTGAGCTCCTTCTAAGTTGCCGGGAGAGAGTCCCGTTACTTTGGCAGATAACGCCGTATGCCAATACTTCCCCAAAGCGATTGAGGTGGGGGGTAAGCATCCTCAATTGCAAAAGAGAGAAACGAAACTCTCAATGTAAGATGACTAAATGAACATGGAGGTAGAGGGATAATTTGGAGAACACCTTTCCGAGAGAGAGAGAGGATATAATAATAATTAAAAATATAACTTGACAGACATTTACATTTATAATAAGGTATTGAAATGAAATCTTCATTATATTAAAGCTGCTTCAATCGGAATAATAGCTGGCTGGCATCTTATCTTATCGATATTGCTGCTCGCTACTATCAATTTGAGCTATGCCAGCCCGCTTACGAAATGTGGTGTCACACCGTTCAGGAGATATTCCAGCCTAATCTGAGATACTCTTCGTCTCAGTGTGGTTCACTATGGTAGTCCATGGATTTCATCAATATTTTTTGTGAAAACTAAAAATTGCTCAAATTTCGTGATCTCATGTTCTTTGATGCGAGGAACACGAATCTGGAATCATATTTTCAAAATTTCTTACCGTTCAGGAGATATGATCATCTGAAAAATTGAAAATTTCATGTTTGCAGCTTCATAACCCTGTATGTAGCTGGAGGTGCCAAATTTTGCTCTGACATTTCTCAGGTCAAGCTCCATCTATGGTGCAAATTCAAGCCAAATTTGAGATACTTTTTGTTTCAGTGTGTTTCACGATGGATTTCATCCATTTTTTGTGAAAAATTTGTTTGAGTGTTTATACCTGCACATTTGGGAGACGAGATATCGTGTACAGACGCACATACACACACACATACAGACCAATACCCAAAAATCACTTTTTTGGACTCAGGGGTCCTTGAAACGTATAGAAATTTATAAATTGGGGTACCTTAATTTTTTACGGAAAGCAATACTTTCCTTACCTATAGTAATAGGGCAAGGAAAGTAAAAAGAGGAACCTACATGATGCAAAGTATTCTCGAATATTATGATCAGTTTCCCACATGTATATTAGTTGTAATGGAAAGTATAATACTTATGTCTCTTCCTACGATATCAAAGAAAGAAGGTATCAAAGACTTGGGAAATATAACCTAAAGAACTCAAAATTGATGCTGTAAGATCTCAAAATAAATAAATAATATCGATCAACTCCGTAAAGAGAGAAGACCGAAGGCAATTCATGTATTTAAAACATGAATTTTGATATTTCCATGCCAACAATACTATGTACGAGTATAATGTGATTTATCCCAATATAAAAGGATTTTCAACTCCGGCCGCAAAAGACAATGTAGAATTATTGATTAATAATTAACAGAATATCTCAATTATGGAATTTTTTTTTGAAATTAAAAAAATATAATTTCTTTCTTAATAAAATATAACTGATTATTTTAAACGAGAATGAACAGTTGATAATTATAATATTACATCAATAAACCTGTATCAGCTACCATCTATAGAAGGCATTGACAAGATAGATGATCGGCAACCTTTTTCTCCTAACTTCCTCTACTGCCATTATAACGTGGACTTCACTATAGAAATTTCCTTGGGACGCTTATTAAGATTATTATCAATTCTACATTGTTGAAAGACTATCTGGCAACAGAGCAAAGCGAGAAAGAGATAGCGCTATCCGCTTTGTTGATTGATAGACAAGGATAGCAATACAATTGGCAATCAAACACTGCCATTATAACGTTGACCTCACTACAGGACTGTTGAGTTAACATGTCTTGAGTTAACATTGAAAATTGGAACATAAAAAACGACCTATACAATGGGATATCTCCTATGCTATGAGTAAGTTTGAACAACTACAAGACTTAACATATTTCGGACTAAGTGTAACCTTATCTAAATTTGGGAGAGGAATAGCAAAATGTTACATTATTTTTTCTCTCCCGATCATTTTGATGATCAATATTGTCTGAATCAATAAAGCAGAGGTTCCCAAACTTTGCTGACCCACGGCTCCCTTTGAGTACAGACATGGCTTGGCGGCGCACCTAGTATAATTTATTTGTTTTGCATTGCATTATTTATTATCTATTTATATATAAAAGCGAAATGGCACTCACTCACTGACTGACTGACTCACTCACTCGCAGAACTAAAAATCTACCAGACCAAAAACGTTCAAATTTGGTAGGTATGTTTAGTTGGCCCTTTAGTGCCGCACTAAGAAATCTTTTTGCAATATTTTAACTCTAAGGGTGGTTTTTAAGGGTTTAAAGTTGGTCTTTTAGCATCTATATTCATCTTATTCTCTTAATTATAATTGATAAATGTCCATACCATATTTTTATATAGAACTATAATCTAGAGAGAGTACCTCTTCGAAACAGTTGTTAACTGGTAAGTAAATTAATAATTTTGTCAGGTTGGTATTAAGTTGAGTTGACTTTGTTATTTTCTATAGAGGTATATTAAGAAATAACTATTAAGAATATAAACTAATGGTTTGAATATAATAAACTAGCCGTCAGCCACGCTTCGCTCGCCATATCCAATAGCCAGACGTTTAGTCTGGACCCCCGACTGGATCGTCCCAACGGCTAGTTTATTATATTCAAACCATTAGTTTATATTCTTAATGGTTATTTCTTAATATACCTCTTGTGACATATTGTAATTTGGATAGATAAATGAAAATCCCTAGCTGAAATATTTATAGGTCTAAGTGAAGTAATTGGCTAATATCGCCAAAGAGATAACATAAAGATTAGATAATATCAGACGTCCTGGCTAAACTGTACAACAGCCTAAGAGGAATTGAAATAATTTTTTGCTAATATATAATATTATATAAAATATTGAAAATTGAGGTTAGGCATAAACATTTAGTGATCGGCGACCTAACGATCGACCGAACCATACAACGTAGAATCTGACCAAACACCTTGGCAGAAATTTTATTGTGGCAAAACGGTATGCAATTTGAGGAACTAAAGGTCTCACGTGGCTAATTAATATGATGCATGAAACAAATAATAACCTATAAAAAATTACTTAGCATGTAGAGAGCATATTTAAAAACCCAATAAAAATAATTAAATGTATTAAGGTATACTGTAATAATTTGCATGCACCAATCAAATAATGGCAATTGATAGGCGGCAATAGTGAGCCGATTCAAAAATATTTGTATATATTTCTACAAATAAATAGAGTTTATGAAAAAATTGTTGTATAGTCTATGTTTTGGATATGGCCCGAAGGCAAAGAAATTATTATATATATAACATAAGTAATAGTTTAATATTTTGGCACAATCTATTTGAGCCTTGAATGGCGGAGGACTAGAATATTCAAATTTTATGCAAATTTGAAAATCAGAAATGAGAATTGTAAAATTGAGAAACGAGAACCACACTCGCCTGCCAACTGCCACCATGAGAGGTCACTAAAAATTATAGAGCGTAATACCTTGCTATATCTTGTAATAATTTAAAGTTAAATTGAATTACTGAATTTCTTATAAGACTTTGTGATGCTCTTATAAAGCAAAAGTCATTTTTATTTTTAAATAATTTTGTAACCCCTTGGAAGAGACGACTCCGGCTACAATAATCCAGGACCACCAGGAGTTGGATCGACATCAGCAGCTCATAAGAAAATTTCGACACGTGAGTGAAAAATATTGAAATAGTGATAGGGCGCCCTCAGTGCTTCGAAATTAAATAAGAATCAAAGCTAGCTCGTTGAAAGGGTTTTCTTATAAATTAAGAATTTGGTAAAAAATACTTGCGCAAGTAAATGTAGTATTAAAGGTATTTTATTAGAAAAGTAACGAATCAATTCATATATTGGAAGATCTATAAATCAAAGAAGTATAAAATCTAGGCTGTTAATACACATTCATATGATCATTAGTTTCTGCAATATAATTTGCGATAGTTTGTTATAGCTCTGATTCACTAGATGAATTGCTCTATTTATTCCGTCAGGTGCAGAATCTCGCACCCTGAGATAAAATATATATTTATTACAAAGAAATCTATTAGATACTATAGAATTTGATATATATTTGGATTATTAGTTGTCAATTTATCAAGTTGATTTTTAGAATCTAGTTTGAATAGAATTGTCGAAGTCGACAAGTATTAGCAAGCTGATATCGCAGCTACATGCAAATGGATGCATATGATCATAAAAATGAAAGCACATGGTAACGTTTCGTGCTGTAGAATTTAGAGAATAGTATTTAGCCTGTGATATTTTATTGATTTCGATTATTGTTCTATTTTTATATTATATATTTTTTATTGCTCTATATATTTTTTGCTCTGATTTATTTTTTGCAATATTTGTTAACACTTTGACTGCCACCTATACTTGAGAAAAAACTTCCAATCTGGCCAACCAACTTTTTTCTTATATTATTTCAAAATTATGTATGTAATGAACAAATATTTAGTCCAAAATAGTTTTGGACTAAAATTGAAGCTGTTATTTCAATTTCAAATTGTGGTGACGCATTGGTCTCACGCGGAATTATACAATAATTCTATATGTATCAAATTGTTTATGGTGTGCGATTTATTTTTTATTCCTGAATACTATAGGATAAGTACCATATATATATATATTTTTTAATGAATTATCAGAATTATAGTGAAGCTCATATCTGGGCCTATAGAGATTTTTATGAGACTGTATCCTATGAAAAACCACGACCTAATTTTTATAATTATTAAAATATTTCATGCTCTACCGACTGATGCCAAGCAGGAGGCTAATCGTTATTTAAATATAAAAAATAACGTGACACTCTATAGAAATTTTATGACATAAATATGAATGAGGTGCTCACTTGAAAAATGTTACACTTAGATTAGCAAAGTCCATGGCAGCAGTCATGAGCAAAGTATGATTCAATGGGAGGGATGCACTTGTTTGGCTCCATAAGTTAATTGTACCTGGAGTTCATTCTTCAAAATGTTTTGCCAAAGCATCAGTCTTCTTTAACGCTTCAAATTTCTAGTCAATTAAAAAAAATATCCATATTGTTCCCCTGCAAAGACTTGTTTAGAATGTTCAAACGTTGAGAAATATCTGTTAAGAACACCAGTTTAAGAAAAAACTTTCATCAATTAACATGTCAGCAAGAACATTATTTGGGTTGAAGAAAGGAGATGGGGCCGCGCTACCTGTACACTGGGCTATTGTTCCAAAAAGGTCCATCATCCAACTCTCGACTATCACACTCTATTGTCCTCTGAATCCGCTTCATTACCCTTATTAGTGGCCGGAGTGGCCCCGTCTGCTTTCTTGAAGGCAGTTTTAGCTGGTAGGGACTCATCTATTACTTTGCACCTTACATCTGTTACTTGTATTTCCTAAAATTTATTATTGAATCCAGATCAGTGATCAAGTACTTGTTATTGAATTATTCCTAATGGTTCATTTGATGAAACTCAACTTGCTCACAAGCTGGATGCAGACTGACTTGAGTTACATACAAATCGTGGTTACACACCACGCGCGCTATTCATCAGCTGATGTTATGCGTATTATATTTATTTGTATGAATATAATAATCATAGATAATCGAATATATGTATAATATAGCATCAGCGTGTGTTCGTGCTCATCTATTTAGTGTCATCATGTACACTGAATATAATAGGAGGTAAGGATAAGATAGTATAAAAGGATGTATCAGGACGTTATCTTTATGAAAAAATAATAATACGTTCTTACTTTGACTAAATTTGTACTTATAAACGATAGTAATGTGTGTGTTTATCCAATCACTGTATGCTACCACTGGTTTACAGCTGAAAATGCCTTTAAATAATCAGACTGCTTCACCAATTTATTCCTTGGAGTGAAATCCTTGGAGTCGAAATTCAATAACAATAGGCGACCACTGAAGGGTCACTAGAACTTTCACCTGTTCATCGATTGTTTTCGGCGGCCCCGTCTCCTTTCTTATACCCACATTATTGTCTTAATTTAGAAATATGTGGATTTCTTGCCTCAGTTGAAATACTTTTAGCAGAGAATCGCCCAGAGATAGCCATGGCGCACTGCTATTAGTACAAAAGCAATGAGTGTTGAGCACCTGTGTCATCACACAGTTTAGAGAAAAATCTGGCCTCCATTGGTCTGGTTTAAAAAAAATTAATCAATTGTATCACGGTTTTTATAACAGCACTTAACTCTGGACTGAATTTTGCTGCTGCCAGTGCTTCTCGGTGTAGATACAGTGGGTCCAAAGAGCGTTTGTAGGCCAGGCAATGAATGCTCAAAAAAGGGTATAGAGGGAAAAGTTGGGAAGACAATTTTTGACCCCGAAGTTTTGTTTAGGGTAGTTATGAGGTAAAAATATCAAAAGTCCCCACCCTTACCCCTTGTGCTAAGAGGGTGGGAGTGGTTTAAAGGTACCATTTTTGGTCTCTCGCATAAAACTCAAAAACTATGTATCCTAAGGACTTGACCGTCATATAACAAATTGAAGCTTACATAATTTTCCACAATATTCATTCTACAACTTTTTTTATATTTCCACTAGTTTTCGAGATATCCGCTCTTGAAGGTGTGACATTTTTGGAAAAAAACACGTTTGCCACCAATTTTTTTCTATTTTTGCTCTTATAACTTTTAAAGAATCGACGGGAAAATCCATACTGATTATAAGCTTATAGGGCATTAAACTCTCTTCAATTTGATGTATATATTCACGCTTTTACGAATTTCCCTACACCTTTTGTATCAGCTTTAGTGTTGAGTGTGAAATCTCCATTTTTGCAACAATACACCAATTGACAAAGGAATTCGGAGGGAATCTTTTAAACAAAATTTTTGATTTTGCAGCTTTGTTGAGACTAGTTAGGAGGAGAACATATCAAATGTCCCTATTCCTAACTCATGTTCTAAGGGGATGAGGGTGGTTTAAAAGTTGCATTTTGCAGCGTTTTGATTCCACGCTCATATCTAGAGAACAATGCGTTCAACCGACTGAAATAACTATTGAAGCTTGATAAATTCTCTACACTTTTTGTTTAGAGGAATTTTGTGATATTCCCGACAGTTCCGGAGATATTCGCCCTTGGAAGTGTGTAATTGTTGAAATAACAGGTTTTTATCCAATGTTCTACTCTTTCAGGGCTTATAACTCTCCAACAATGCATCATAAAAACTGATGCTTATCGTAGGTTTGTCAAGCATTGAATTCTCTTTGAAATCGATGCAAAATCCTGAAAAATCCATTATGAAAAATGTGGTTTGGTACACTCACACAACTTTCCTTGCTCATTGAACTGTATGCCCCGTTCTTAAACGAGAATAATTTAGGGGAATAACATAATGACGATTGGCGGCAACATAATTATTTGAAACTACGATCAGACTTCTGTATATTATGTGTTTAATTGTTTTCAGAGTACTTTTTCCTTTTTGTAAATTGTGAAATTTGATGATTTTTTTAAAGTCGTCTAAACAGCTGTTCTACAGATGAAATATCTCGACTATGTGTTAGGGATGGGTATCGATACATCGATGTTTAAAAACATCGATGTTTCAACATCAAACATCGATGTTTTTACTGTTCGATGTTTTTCACTTATCGATGGTTTTACCTAGACATCGGTCATCCGATGTTTTTCCCAACTAAAAAGTAAAAACAATTCTAATTTTTTAATTTTATACAAGTTTTTTTTATTTTTTTGTTTGAAGAGGATTATCTTGAGAGCAATAAGCAATAGTAACAGAATTACAATCATTATCTCTATCATATTTAGTGTAGTATTCTGTTTAGTGTTTTTTGTGAATATAGATCACTCTTGTGAAAGATCTCGCATAAGTTTTGATTTCCTGCAGATTGCTATTTTTATTTTTCAAACAGGCTCTCTGTATTTTTATGTGAGACTGTTGGATACTCTTGAAGATTCACATTAGTTCTGTGGCCCGTGTCAAGGTTAGATAGTTAGTTATTTAGAATTGAATAAGAGGTCGGTTTCTTCGTTTCTTAGGAAGAAAGAGTTTTTTCTTACTACAATTATTTCCTCAACATGTGTTTAACACTAATCAATCTAGCTCTGGAAAAGAGGTCCTCGTATTGTAGAATAGAATAGAATAGAATAGAATAGAATAGAATAGAAAGATGACTTTATTTATAATATAAACAACGCAAAAAACATGTACAAAGAATGTGAAAAAAATAGTATGTTGACTTTGTTCGAAAGAATCTTAATAATTTGAAAAACAATCATCATAGACATGGCCGAGGCCGTCAGTCGAGTTGATAGTAATAATTGCAGCTGCCCATTTTTATCTTTCTGTTCTAAAGCTTCCTACAATAATTGATAACTTCAGTTTGATCAGGCTACCGTGATAATACCCCAACCGTGAATAAGTAGATTAATCTTATCTATCAGTTTAGTGAAAAACAGTTTCACCCAAACTAAGCTCACTATTACTAGAGCAAAAACAACTGGACTCTCAACTCATTCATTCATCCATTCATTCCTGAAGTAGTATAATGAATAAATTAATTAATAAATAAACAAAAAATAAATTAAAAGAAAAAAAAGAACGACTGAGTTAGAGAGAAGAGGTGGAGGAAAGAACCCTTATTTGTATGTATATCAAACTGTACCATATACGATATATCATATAACAGTCTATATACATATATATATATATATATATATATATATATATATATATATATATATATACATATATATATACACACACACATATACATACATATATATACATACAATAGTCTACATAAACATCATACTGTTTTATGTATAATTTTAAACATTGAATTCGGCGACTAACCAACCCCTATAACGTAGAGCATCCCTAAGAAAGCCGACGAGTCTGTTCCAATCTCTCCCATTTAAATAATCTATTATTGTGCTTTCATTAACTTGTGAGCTGCCAAACCATGCCTTTCTTATTCCTCGCAATATCTTGCACCTGCCCATGAAGTGAACTACATCTTCCAACTCCCTACTGTTACATAAGCTGCACTCAAACCTACTCTCTTCTCTCCCTGGCCTGAAGTTGAGTGGTAACATACCTGCTCTGGCCCCAAAAATAATATTTATAAAACTTCTCTTGAAGTTATCATTCAGATAGGCTCGATTCTGCAAGTCTAACAGCAAAGAGGCGTATAGTCTATGATACTCTGACCGTTCAGCACGCTCTCTCCACGTCGCATACATGTTCTGACTCACTCTCTGCAGCAATTCGTTGATAGAACTCTCCCATCTATCCATGTGGGCAACACTGTCACTCCATTCTATACCATAACGCTGACAGAGGTCAATCCATACTTTGTACCATCCGCACTTCTTGACAATAAATTCATAAGAAATTTTGTATGGAAATCTCTCTGCCGGCAGACTAAACACTCTAATCAAGTAACCTAAGTGAAGCCTAAAAGTATGAATCCACATCAGCTCAACCTCTCATTCTAAATAGATAACATAATCAGGAGTATTTTTTGGAAGACCGAATAATCGCTTTATGAAATTTTTTTGAAATTTCTCCACTCGATCACTCTCAATATAGCCCCACACTTGAGCTGCGTAAGTTACGGTGGATCTGGAAGCTGCATTGAAGACCTGCCATTTGATAGAGAGCGGCGCTGAGTCATTGAGAATCAAGCTCCTCCAAACACTGTTTATACCAAACATTGCTGTCGCTACCCTATCCTCAAAGTGTTTCTTCATTGACAAGGATGAAGCGAAAATAACTCCCAAGTATTTGTAGTCACTTACAACCTCCACCTCCTCTTCTCCGTAAAACCATTTTTCACTTTTCCTCAACTTTCCCCCTTTTCTAAAAACAACAACTTTAGATTTATTCATGTTTACAATCAGGTTCCATTGAGTGCAAAAAGCTCGAAGTCTATTTATCATTTGTTGCAGTGAAATCGGGGTATCTGCGAGAATCACTACATCGTCTGCATACATAAGTCCATTTATGTCTAAGTTTCCAACCGACACACCTCCCCCAATATGCTCATACAGGTCATGTATAAACAAGGAAAATAGCATCGGAGAGGCCAAGCAACCTTGTTTCACGCCGCTATTTACTGAAAACTCAGTCGACAGACCTCCATAACCGTTGCACCATACCTCACACTTATCATCGCTATACATTTGTTTTAAAATTCCTATAAATTTGCTCGATAAACCTATTTCATAGAGCCTGTAGAAAAGCGCATTTCTATCTATATTATCGAAAGCTCCTTTGAAATCGATAAAGAAAGCATATAATTTTCTTTTTTTTACTTGTAAGTAGTAATTGACGACACTATGGAGAACAAAAATATTATCCACAGTAGAATACCCGGGACGGAAGCCTGCTTGATTTTCTCTTATAATACCCCTTTCCTGCTCCCACTCGACTAATCTATTGCACATTATTCCCATGAAAATCTTTCTCATTATATCCATACATGTAATTCCCCTGAAATTTGAGACACAGGAAGGATCACCTTTTTTATGAAGAGGGAAAATAATAGATTTTTTAAAAGATTCCGGAACGTAGCCACATGAGTAAATATCATTAAGTGCTTCTAGTAACAGTGTTTTAAAGATCTCGGGAGCTTTTTTATAGAATTCTGCTGTAATTCTATCTTTACCGGGCGCTTTATTACCCTTCATTTTCGCAAGAACGGCATTCAATTCACTCATATCCAACTCCTTGTCTAGAGATGCTATTTCAACACTGGGCGGCGCATATGAGATTGGCTCACTTAAACTAACAGGTGTAGATAATTCTGAAAAATATTCGACCCACTCTTCTGGTTTTATAGAGACAATTTGATTAATACGGTTTCTCTTCAAGCTCCCTACAAGCTTCCAGAAATCTTTAGAATTGTTCACTTCACGTAATTTATCATTAATATTCACGTAATAGGACTTCTTCTTCTCTTTACACAGTCTTTTATACTCCCTTGTTGAGTTCAAATAATCATTTTTAATTGAGCTATTATTAAATTTTCTAAATAATTTTAGTAAGCTAAACATTTTACTTCTAGCTCTTTTACAGTCTCGGTCGAACCATGCCTGCTGTTTAATAGCCTTTTTATTCCGATTACATGTGAGCTGCCAGTTACTGGCAGATGAATATATCAAATCTTTCAGATAATTAGTTGCCACCTCCGGATCATCCGATATTTCAACATCTCTACATTTCTCTAACAATTTACGGGTATAATTTACTTCATCTAATTCACTAAAACTTAGCTTGGGTAAAAGCGGTAATACTACTTTATCATCAATAACATTCATTCCATCATTCACTCCATCCTTTACAAAATACAAACTAAAACATATTGGAAAATGGTCTGAGAAATGCTCTTGAAGAACAGAAAAACTATTTATACAAGCAATATTATCTAATGAAATACAACAATAATCGATAACAGACGCACCTCGTTGATTTAAAAAAAGTAAATTCTCCGTTTCTATCTCCTTTAATTCTACCATTTAGTATTATATAATTAAATACTTCACAGAGATTTAAGATTTTCTCTCCTCTTGAATTAGTTACAACGTCTTTTGATATTCTGATACGTGACAAGTCATTATTATCAACTGTGACTTCGATTGGAATGTTCTGTAAGGAACCTACTCTAGTATTCCAATCCCCGACTAATAATTATATTACTCGACATAGAATCAGAGGTTGAGAGAAAATCCCACAGTGCATCAAAATCCTTTTGCCACTCCCCATCCGAGCCACCATTTAGATAAATTGGCAAAATACGTATTCTTTCATTATTTATCTCAATTACAATGTGCGTTCTACCATGACAATCATTGAAAGAAAAATGTGGTGAAAATGACGTTTTATATCCTATTACTATTCCCCCTCTTGCTCGACCAAAACGACTACTCCTCACAGCATAATCCCAGACCAATGTATATTCCTGTAAATAAAAGTTATACTCCGTTTCTTGCCCTTCCTCTACGTGTGTCTCTAACAAAATGAAACAATTAAATTTTTTTAGAAAACCAAAAAATTGAAAATAATCTTTACCTTTTATGCCACATACATTATAAACTAAAGAATCAGACTCTCATTTATTTAGAATAGGCCTACCTATGCGACTGACGGCCCCACCTCATTCAGTATCCATTCCTTGTTTGTATTCTCCTTTCCCATCCATGAAAGATTTTAGAATTTCTTCTGTGCCAGCCCCTAGTACTTCCTCGAGTTTGTCTTCTCCCTTATGATCACCGAACTGCAGCAAGTCGTTCACCATATCCCATGTGAATGACATCTCCCCGATAAGTAGACGATTGTGGACGACCCGCACCTTCGCCTCCGGTTTTTTGTTTACAATAGCTTTCCGCAAGGCTAGTAGCTTTCCTCTTCCTTTCCGAGTCTCATACGAATAGTCTTTGAATACGAAAAAGTTTGTTCCTTTCAGCTTTTTTGAATTTGATAGTATGAAGTTAATGTCATCGTCACAGGGGAAATGGGCTATAATTAAACTGTTCTTTTTCGGTTTCCCTAATATATGTGCACGATTAACAAACACGTTATCATTACATCGTAGATAGTCCAAACAGAATCGTCTCACCACTGCCACGAAATTTGTTTCATTTGTTTCAAAATGCAGTCCCTTGAAAATGAGATTATTTCTTCTACTCCTATCCTCCAAATCTATGAGCCTTTTTGTTAAAGCGTTATTCACATTTTTAATACATTGTAAGTCTCGTTTTTGTTCCAAGTTTTCACCAGATAACCTTTCCACTGACAAATTAAGAGCAGCTATATCGTCTTTAGAAGCTAGTTTGGACATTTTACTATTAAAATTTTCCATAATTCTAGTTTCCAAACCATCCAATAACACTTTAAACTTTTACTCATCCATTTCACTTGTCACAAGTTCTAGACGCTTTTTACCCGGCTTATAATTAACTTCTGGAGACACTTTTGAACGTTCACGTTTTTTAAACGAATTGGATGGCGAGAAGTACGAGTTGACCTTTAGACATTTAATAGATTATCCACAGAAGAAACAACTGCACTTGTAACACAGGATTAGATTATTAGTTCAGAAATACTGCATAAATACAACTCTACTTATAACTTGGGAATAAATTATTAGTTCATAAATACATTGGAAAAACAATCTTAAACACTTTAGTAACTACACTTCCTCCTCGTATTGTAAGGAGTGCAGATATCCATATAAAAAAACTTAATCCATTTTCATTTCCTAAAAAATCTATCAGGTATTGAATGCTAAAATGCTTAGCATTATGCTTAGCATATGCTAAAATTAGCTTAGGATGGAATTTCAAGACCGAATCCTCAAGGATATCCCGAGGTTTCAGACTAAACCATGAAGATGTCAAATCTTGCGAACTAGAGTTGATGTATCTTTCTAGTCACAACCTGACTTCAATTATTCGAAAGACTGTTACTTGAATACCACAAGTCCAAAATTGCTGTGATTCCAGTTAGTAGGTAACTGTTGAAATATTGGAACAATAGCTCCAGATAAAATTGTAGTCACTTTAGAAGCTCTTTTTGTGCTCTACAATCTGAGATCAGGTATAGCGATCTATCTCATATTCCAGGTACACCTGACAACAATGCTCCTTGTATTGTGAAAAACACCTAATTTTCAGCTTCAAGCATCATCACCAACTACATTGTCTTCACATTGATATTTCGCACAACGACATAAGTTCTTGAGATTATGTTTTATGAGACTCACCCGTAAGATACACTTCATTTCAGTATTTCCTAGTGGAGAGGCGCGCTTAAGGACACCTCAAGGATCAAAATTTCAAACACGTAACTTTTGACACAATGCTCAGATTTCATCGTACTACAATTCATCCTTCTCGGTTCGTCACGGCGGTTCAAAATCATGAATAAGTCAATAAGTCAAATTCGGTCGAAAAATGGAAAATTTATTGTTGAGTGTACTTAAGCCCATTTTCCAATACACAGAAAATGACCAATTTCTATATTCAAAGTTGCATGTCTTGTGAAATACTTCTGATAAAATTTCCAAATCTAGTGAGAATGTGAAAATTGTCCCCCTCTACCCACTCCAATAAACAATACTTTCGATTCCAAAACAATTTAGAAGTTAAGATTTTAAAAATGGCGATTTCAGTTTTTACATTTTTTTCGTAATTTTACTGTTGATCAAGAGTTTCTAAAACGAGTTGATACATCATAGAAACTTACGATTGATTACAAATTGTAGATAAATTCATCCTCTACGAGCTCAGTTGCCTGAAATCCATCTTGAATCACTTTTCGCTATCATAGAACTACCAAAACCGTTAATATGAGAAAAATATCTACAATTTCCGGATTTTTTTCAACAATCAAATCTCACTTTACGAACATATTTTTCAATGAATTGTCTACAGCAGATGAAAAAGAAAATTCTATTGTACATTTCAAGATCATGTAATAATTTTTATAATAAGGGGTTACCGAGATGCATAGCTTTGAATATAGAAATTGGCCATTTCTTATGTATTGAATATGGGCTTGAGTACCCTCAACAATAAAATTTCCATTTTTTCACCAAATTTTACTTATGATGTATGATTTTGGACCGCCTTGGCGAGCCGAGAAGAATGGAGTGTAGTACGATGAAATCTGAGCATTGTGTCAAAAGTAAATTATAAGTGTTTGAAATTTTGATCCTTGAGGTGTCCTTAAGCGTGCCTCTACTAGGAAATACTGAAATTAAGTGCATCTAACGGGTGATTCTTACCTATGAACTTATGTCATTGTGCGAAATATCAATGTGAGGACAAAGTAGATTGTGATGATGGTTGAAGCTGAAAATTAGGTGTTTTCCACAATAGAAGGAGCATTGTTGTCAGGTGTACCTGGAAATCTATATGACATAGAGCGCTCCACCTGATCTCAGATTGTATAGCACAAAAATACGCCTAGAGGGATTTTGAAATATACATCTAAATTGTAACAATCGGAAGATATTGTTGATTAAAAACTAAAATTCATCAAAATTGATTTTTTCTTAAAATGTTACTCATTTTTGAAAAATTATAACAAAGTACTCATTGGAGATAGAGAATTCCGAGTGATCTCATTTTTTTTTCAGAATTATATAATCTGGGAGAGATTTGGCAGAAATAGCTGAAAACTGGAAAATGAGCCGAAAATACGAGGTTTTTGGGCTATCTTGTATCTAGCACAAGGAAATCTTGCATGAAGAAATTGGTTCTGGACTTCTCTTTTGTACCCAAATAATATATTAAAAATCTGGTGTGGCGCACTCACACAACTTTCCTTGCCGTTATGGAAATTTATCAACTGACGCTAGTGTTCCCGCGCATTTCAAGTCTACTTTTCTAAGATCTGAGTCAGTTGGTGACAGGACAATAGCGCTGCAGACACACGAAATCTGCTATCTCTTCATAGTGAATGATTTAATAGAATCAACAGTTGCCAACAGTTTGCAATTGAATAATCTTATTTTCTCGAATTTCGAGCTTATTTTCAATTCTAGGTAAAAATATTACTGAACATTAATTGTAGAGATTTTCATGCTCAATCTTTCCCACTTGAATTTTTTCGTTTAAATTGTATCTGGAGCCTGATAATTGGGAATCTAAAACCAAACTTCGCATAGATGGTGCAGTGCTCCTGAAATTTTTACAGATATGAGACTTGTGGCAGTTGATAGAGCTTTTCAATGAATTTTCTAGGTATGAATTTGATCAAAATCGTTGGAGCCGTTTTCGAGAAAATCGCGAAAAACCCTGTTTTTGACAACATATTCGCCATTTTAGCCGTCATCTTGAATTGCATTTGATCGAAAATGTTCGTGTCGGATCCTTATAGTGTAAGGACCTTAAGTTCCGAATTTCAAGACATTCCGTTAATTGGGAGATGAGATATCGTGTACACAGACGCACATACACTCATACACACACACACACACACACACACACACACACACACACACACACACACACACACACACACACACACACACACACACACACACACACACACACACATACAGACCAATACCCAAAAACCACTTTTTTGGACTCAGGGGACCTTGAAACGTACAGAAATTCAGAAATTGGGGTACCTTAATTTTTTTCGGAAAGCAATACTTTCCTTACCTATGGTAATAGGGCAAGGAAAGTAAAAAATCAGACCTACAATATAAATTGCAACACACCCCCTTTTTTTATGTCTATATTGACTGGACTAATAGTATCATCCATAAAAACGTAGGGCGATAAACGATGTTTAAAAACATCGATGTTTAAAAACATCGATGTTCAAAAACATCGATGTTTACTGTTCGATGTTTTTCACTTATCGATGTTAGGATGAAAAAAAAAATTGATGTTCAAAACATGTTTTGTCTTTCGATACCCATCCCTACTATGTGTTCTTTTTATGAACTGCTCTACCTACCTCATGCACGAGAATGAGGTTACAAAGTCCATTTCTCATTCTTGAGAACTCCCATTGGGTGGAGCTCCCATTAGTTTCCCAGAAAGGAGACTCATGCCAATTGATAGGGCTCAAAATAGCTATCCATGGTATAAATTTGAAGAAAATCGTTAAAGCCGTTTTCGAGAAAACCTTGAAAACCATGGTTTTTAGTGGTTATCCGCCATTTTTCTCAAGAATATTACGGAGCTCCTGCAATTTTCCTAGAAATGAGACTCATGTCAGTTGATAGGGCTTATAAATCCATGGTATTAATTTGAAGAAAATCTTTAGAGCCGTTTTCGAGAAAACCGTAAAAAACATGGTTTTTTAGTAACTATCCGCCATTTTGAATTCAATTTTATTGGATTTCTTATTGTCAAATCCTCATGGTATAAGGACCTGAAGTTTGAAATTTCAAGTCAATTATTGGTTGATTAGGAATGGAGTTATCGTGTTCGCAGACATACACACACACACACACACACACACACACACACACACACACACACACACCAACACCCAAAAATCATGTTTTTGGACTCAGGGGACCTTGAAAGTATAGAAAACTTGAAATTAGTGTACCTTAATTTTTTTGTACAGCAATACTTTCCTCACCTATGGTAATAGGGCAAGGAAAGTAAAAATTCAAATGTCCCAGATTTGGTTGAGATATGGATATAGGTTGACCTAACAAGTGCCGTGCTATGATATGAGATGCTATGCTATAATACAGAGTGAGTTATTCACTGAAACATGAAATCTTTCATCCACTCACAGATCATAGAAATCACTCATCTTCAAATGCTTATAACTCAAGAATAGGAGTGAATTTCACTACATAATATGTCAGGTAAGTGGCTGTGTTAATCCAAATTAACACGATTCCGGCGTGTATCTTCGACTTTATAATCATGAATCAACGAAAATCCAAATTGAATGCTGTAAACTGAATTTGATGCTGATTAGCACAAGATAACCTAATTTTTTCTGTCCCTATCATTTTGATAATGAACTTATTGTATCAATCGATAAAAAATAATTTCCATCTGGCTGTTTACCCTGTTGTCAATATTTGCAGTAGTAGAAGTCTTCGGGGTGATTTACAGCATTTACTTGGGATTTTCGTTCAATAATAATCATCTTCGACGTTGTTGGAGGTCATTCATTATTAGAATGGAATTGCAGCCAATCAAGGCGTACGAAAGTCGGTAGAAACAGAGTTTAAATAGCGATAAAGTTGATCCCTGGAAATGGCATGGTGGAACGAGAACCAACTTACACTCGTGAAGTGAGAAATATGACGGTAAGCTTATAATACCTGGGTACTATTGTTGCCAAGCCTGGAGATGAAAAATTACACTCGTAAAGGTAGTGCCACCCTTCACTCTCACACTCACACCCTCTCTCTCTCTCTCTATCGGAAAAAATAGAAGAGTTTGTGTGACAATGTTTTTTAATGTATTCATTATACTATTTATTATTTGCATTGGCAAGAAGAAGAAGAAGAAGAAGAAGAAAAGAAGAAGAGAAGAAAAAGACACTCGCTCTCTCTCCCTCTCGGAAAAATAGAAGAGTTTCTCTGTTACAGTTTATCATAGTGCTTATTATACTAATTATTATTTGCATTGACATGAAGAAGACGAGGATGATGAGGAAGGAGGGGGAGGAGGAGGAAGAAGAAGAAGTAGAAGACAGGAGGAGAAGAAGACGAAGAAGAGGGAGACAGGAGATGAAGAGAAACAAAATAGGGGAAGGAGAAGAAGAAGAAGAAGGAGACAGGAGAAGAGGAGGAAGTAAACAGGAGAAGAAGAAGAAGAAGAACGAGAAGAAGAAGAAGAAGATGAGGAAGAAGAAGAACGAGAAGAAGAAGAAGAAGAAGAAGAAGAAGAAGAAGAGAAGAAGAAGAAGAAGAAGAAGAAGAAGAAAAGAAGAAGAAGAAGAAGAAGAATAGGAAGAAGAAGAAGAGAAGAAGAAAAGAAGAAGAAGAAGAAGAAGAAGAAGAAGAAGAAGAAGAAGAAGAAGAAGAAGAAGAAGAAGAAGAAGAGAAGAAGAAGAAGAAGAAGAAGAAGAAGAAGGTGATGGAGGAGATGATGAAGAAGAAGATGTAGAAGAAGAAGGAGATGGAGAAGAAGAAGAAAATCGACAAGATGATGAAGAAGAAGAAGAAAAAGAAGAAGAGTAACAAGATGGAAAATACAGTAGAAGAAGAAGATGGAGAAAAAGAAAAATACAGTAGAAGAAGAAGATGGAGAAAAAGAAGAAGAAGAAGAAGTTGGTAAGCTTCCGCTCATCGTTCTCTTCACAAAGTGTGCTGATTGAAAATTAAGGCTGTTTAAAATTTCAGTTTACACTCTGAAAAACTGTTCAAAGTCTGTGAAGATGAAGTTTGGCGCTCAGCTAATTGGCAAACTAAATCCCTGGAGACTCCTGCAGATCCCCTCCTTCACTCACGGATCTGCGTCAAAGATTAGGGAAGATTTTCGGTGCGTTTCTCCGCCCTTGAAACTCATTCTGAGCCTTCAAACTCTGGCGCCATACGAAGAAATCACTCTTCTTCAAATGCTTATAACTCAAGAATGGAAGTGAATGTCGCCAATATGATGACGTCATATTGTTCCTTTCGTCAAGTACTATCATTCCTGATAGAGCGATTTTGATTTCCAACCATTTTGCAAAATTCCGTGATGTTTAGCTCATGGATTTCATGAAAAACGCAAATGTCCCAAATTTGATTGATATTTGGGCTATGGACAGAGGTTGACCTAACAAGTGCCGTGCTATGATATCAAAACATAATTATCAACTTGTGGACTGCATACCAGAAAAATCTGGTGTGGCGCACTCACACAACTTTCCTTGTCGTTATGAAAATTGATCAACTTACGCTAGTGTTCCCGCGCATATCAAATCTACTATTCTAAGATCTGAGACAGCTGGTGACAGGACAATAGCGCTGCAGACACACGAAGTCTGCTATCTCTTCATAGTGAATGATTTAATAGAATCAACAGTTCGTAATTGAAATAATAACATTTTCTCAAATTTCGAGATTATTTTTCAATTTTAGGTGAAAATGTTACTGAACATTAATTGAAGAGATTTTCATGCTCAATCTTTTCCACTTGGAATTTTTTTGTTTAAATTGTATCTAAAGCCTGATAATTGGGAATCTAAAATCAAACTTTGCATAGATGGGGCGAAGCTCCTGAAATTTTTTCAGGTATAGGACTTGTGGATGTTGATAGAGCTTATCAATGACTATTCTAGGTATAACTTTGATAGAAATTGTTGAGCCGTTTTCTAGAAAATCGCGAAAAACCCTGTTTTTGACAACATTTTCGTCATTTTAGCCGTCATCTTGAATCGCATTTGAACGAAATTGTTCGTGTCGGATCATTATAGTGTAAGGACCTTAAGTTCCAAATTTCAAGTCATTCCGTTAATTGGGAAATGAGATATCGTGTACACAGACGCACATACACTCATATACACACACACACTCACACACACCAATACCCAAAAACCACTTTTTCGGACTCAGGGGACCTTGAAACGTATAGAAATTTGGAAATTGGGGTACCTTAATTTTTTTTGGAAAGCAATACTTTCCTTACCTATGGTAATAGGGCAAGGAAAGTAAAAACGGGAATGATTCAGATCTCCAAATTTTGCACATAGATTCTAAAAAATCTGGTGAGGTACACTCACACAACTTTGCTTGCTCATATTTGAAACTAGGATCAGACTTCTGTATATGTGTATATATAATTGTTTTCAGAGTACTTTTTCCTTTGTGTAAATTTCGAAATTCGATGATTTTTTTAGTCGTAATTATTTCAAAATCGTCAAAACAGCTGTTCTACAGATGAAATAACTCGACTATGTGTTCTTTTTATGAACTGCGCTACCTACCTACCTCATGCATGAAAAGGAGGTTACTAAGTTCATTTCTCAAGGATGGGGTGGACTCCCCATTAGTTTCCCAGAAAGGAGACTCATGCCAGTTGATAGAGCTAATGAATAACTATACAGGGTATGAATTTGAAAGAAAATACAGTCAAGTTATTTTTTAAAAAATCGTGAAAAACATGGTTTTTTTAGTATTCATCCGCCATTTTCTCAAGAATATTACGGAGCTCCTGCAATCTTCCCAGAAATGAGACTCGTGTCAGTTGATAGGGCTTATAAATAGCTATCAATGGTATGAATTTGTAGAAAATTGTTAGAGCCGTTTTCGAGAAAACCGTGAATAACATGTTTTTTTAGTCATTATCCGCCATTTTTCTCAAGAATATCACGGAGCTCCTGGAATTTTCCTAGAAATGAGACTCATTTCAGTTGATAGAGCTTATAAATAGCTATCCGTGGTATAAATTTGGAGAAAATCGTTAGAGCCGTTTTTGAGAAAACCGTGAAAAACATAGTTTTTCAGTAATTATCCGCCATTTTGAATTCAATTTCATTGAATTTCTTATTGTCGGATCCTCATGGTATAAGGACCTCAAGTTAGAAATTTCAAGTCAATCGGTTGATTGGGAATGGAGTTATTGTGTTCACAGACATACACACACACACACACACACACACACACACACACACACACACACACACACACAAAATCATGTTTTTGGACTTAGGGGACCTTGAAACGTATAGAAAACTTGATATTGGGGTACCTTAATTTTTTTTGGAAAGCAATACTTTCCTTACCTATGGTGGTAGGGCAAGGAAAGTAAAATATCAATCTCGTGCACCTCGAAACCCAAGTTTCAATTTCCCTTCTAGATTTTCCAGAATTATGTTGAAATCTCATTCATGAGACATGACATTTTATACTGCATACATGATATGATTTTATGTTTCAATGAATAACTCATCCTGTATTGTAGCGAAACGTGTCATATTATGGGGGACACTTGTTATGTCAACCTCTATCCATAGCCTGAATATCATCCATAATTATCTAGTACATTAATTTGCATTTTTCATGAAATCCATGAATTTTTTCACCACGTCATGGATTTTTGCAAAAACTCCAGCCGCTAACATGGAACTAAGAAAGGTGATCAAAAAACAGCTGATCAAAAAACTTTTCATTATTCAATAATTAGAACATTTATAATAATATCATCTTATTGTCATTTGAAAGAATAAAAAAGTATAAACTCAACCTCCCATATAATTGAACATCATCTTTTAGGTTATTTAGACAAATCAGAATAGAAAATAAAAATACTTGGACAATTTCCTGATATTCAGATTACCTCAGATTTGCTAGAGCTATCACTTTCCACAACTGCTTTCGGAAGTGCTTATTAAACAACTATTCTCATATATGTATTGTTTATTTTTGTGTGTGGCGAAAAATATCGTTCGCACCACGGGCAAAAATGTTTTTCCGGCTCTTTTCTGGTCCTCGGCCTACGGCCTCGGACTTGAAAACTGATTTCGAGCCGGAAAAATCTCATTTTCTGTAAATTAATTATCAATTCTACATTGTCAAAAGACGATCTGGCAACAGAGCAAAGCGAGAAAGAGATAGCGCTATCTGCTATGTCGAGTGACAGACAAGGAAAGCAATACCATTGCTAATCAAACACTGCCATTATAAAGTGGACCTCACTACACAGGACCCGGAATATAATACTGATCCGGTCTGCGTGAAATCGCTTCCAGTCAAAAATATTGAATAAAAATTCTCTCACTACAAATGCTGTGTAAACAGTCAGCAGCCAGAAAATAATCGAGCACATGTGGAAACGTTTTATCATCCTTCTACAACCCCTGCTCACCACACATGGCAAACTTGCTATTTCCTCTCTTATTCCTCTTCTCTCTCTTTCTTTCCTTTCTTCTCTTCTCTCTTTCTCTCTTATTGCCTCTCCTCTATCCCTACCGTCGCTCATTTCCTCTCTTTCCCGCACATCCCTAACAGTCGGTTGGTCAATTACAGTGAGATTCACGTTATAATGGCAGTGCTTGATAAGCAATGGTATTGCTATCCTTGTCCATCATTGAACAGAGCGGATGGCGCTATCTCTTTCTCGCTTTGCTCTGTTGCCAAATCGTCTTTTGACAATGTGGAATTGATAATTAATTAACAAAATATTTCATCTCAATTATGAATATATTGAAAAATATAATTTCTTGCTTGATTAAATATAATTGATTATTTTAAACACAGAATAAACAGTTAATATTACATCAATGAACCTGTATCTGCTACTGTCTATAGATGGCATTGACAAGACACAGGATCGGCAACGTTGTTCTGCTATCTTTCCTCACTGCCATTATAACGTGGACCTCACTATAGACGTTAGATGCACTCCATTTCAGTATTTCCTAGTGGAGAGGCGCGCTTAAGGACACCTCAAGGATTAAAATTTCAAACACTTATAACTTTTGATTCAATGCTCAGATTTCATCATACTACACTAAATTCTACTCGGCTCGTCAAGGCGGTTCAAAATCATGCATCATAAGTCAATTTTGGTCGATGAATGGGAAATTTATTGTTGAGTATAGAAATTGGCCATTTTTTGTGTATTGGAATATGGGCTTAAGTATACTCAACAATAAATTTCCCATTTATCGACTTTTATTTTTTCACTTTTGGAATTTTTATCCCAAGAGCGAAATGTTGTATTGATCAGAAATTTAGCATGAATATTTATGCTATAAAGACTCAACTTTGAAAGATAAAATAAAAAAATTTCGATGTAAATCTTCAAAATGGCGGACATTTCAAATTTTTTATTGCAAATTTCAAGAAAACCGATCACTTTACAAAAACATTTACAAGAGACAAAAAAGTTAGCAAATTTTATCAAGACTTCAAGGATACCTTATTTATGGAGACTGGTAAAAGAATAACAAAGGAATCAATTATTTTCGTATTGCATGCATGACAACTTTCGACCATTTAAACATTAAAATGAAGTTTTCGATTCCAATATTGTATTTAAGATGACGCTTTGAAACACGGTATGGCTCCATATGCCCATCCAGCTGATTTTACAATGTTTTTCAGATAATCTTGTTTGTTCATGGACATGCTGTACGAGAATGATTGATTTCTCTGTTATTCTTTGACCAATCTTAATAAATGTGGTATACTTGAATTCTTGATAGAATTTTATTAACGTTTTTGTCTTTTGTGATTTTTTTGTAAAGTGAACAGTTCTCGTGAAATTTGCAATCAACAATTTAAAATGGCCGCCATTTTGAAAACTTACATAGAATATTCTTTATTTTATTTTTTGAAGTTGAGTCTCTATAGCATAAATATTCATGCCAAATTTCAGAGCATTACAACATTTTGTACTTGAAATAAAAACTCCCAAGTGAAAAAACAAGATGGCAGCCGTAAGGATAACCGCTGAGTCTTGGACACTTAAAATACGACATTATTTGTAGTCTCCTATCATCCAAGAACAATACCCAAGAATATTTGACACAACTTCTGGAACACTCTGTATATGCTATATCTCATTCCTAATATTTATTTCTCCACTTCTCCATCATTCTGTACATCCCCAACAACCTCTACACGCCTACCACCTCACCGCCTCCTCATCCTCATCCTCCTTCTACTCCTCCGCCTCCTCCTTCTTCTTCTCCTTCTTCTCCTCCTACTCCTCCTCATACTCCTCCTTCTCCTTCTCCTCCCCCTCCTCCTCTTCCTCCTTCACCAAATCCTCATCCTCATCCACCAGTTCTCTCTCAATCTCTTTTTCTTCCACTTTCTCCTCCTTCTCTTCCTCCTTCTCTTCCTCCTTCTCCTCCTTCTCCTCCTCCTTCTCATCCTGTATTGCAAGCAGAAAATCCAATTGCAAACCAACGCTCCAATCAAAATACATGTAACTTTGTTCTGTGCACGCTCCAATACTCAGTAAACTGTGGACAGTAGGGAGGGGGTAAACCCTATCATGGGGCAGTAGGGAGGGGGTAAACCCCTTCACAACCCCTTAAAACACATCAAACAAAACTGGTCGACAACCTTCCCCCCCCATCAATACTCTATAACCCTTAAAACAACAGTGCGGCGGCGTTTATCCTTTCAAAAACAATTTGAAAAGCAAAGGAAATTAAAGATTCCTGCACTGAACGTTTTGATTTTCCGGGCAAATAATTCTTTTTGAATAGTAGCGCTCATAAAATCTCCATCTGGCTGTCAATATTTGCAGTAGCAAAAGTCTTTGGGGTGATATAAGGCATTCAATTTGAATTTTCGTGTTATTATAATAATATTATGACCTTAAAGATCTGGCCTTTTAGAATATATATAATCACTAGCCGTCAGGCTCGCTTCGCTTGCCATATCCGTCTCGCAAGGGGGCTCCGCCGCCTGGACCCCCGACTGGATTGTCCAAAAATGAGATCAGCAGGCTCACTTCGCTTACCTGCATGTAGACCTCAGCGGGACCTCTATACCGAATTTGAACGTATTATGTCAATTTGATCTCGAATAACACCTTCTACTATATCGGCGTATCTTTGGCGAACAAAATTCTTCCACCTCAGCTAAACCTGTGTACTGATTTTTCTTTGATAATTTTCTTTTCGCTAATTTTGGCTAACTTGATAAATTGATATTCAGGAGGTCCTGGATAAATGCATTTCAATCTTCAACTTGATGCCAACCTAACAAAGTCAACTCAACTTAATGCCAACCTGACAAAATTTTTAATTTAGTTACCAGAACAACTGTTTCGAAGAGGTTCTCTCTCGAGATTATAGTTCTATATTAACATAATGGTATGGACATTTCAATTATAATTTTAAGATATTGGAATAAGAAGAATATACATGCTAAAAGAACTTTAAACCCTTAAAAAACACCTTTAGAGTTAAATATCACCAAAAGATTTCTTAGTGCGCCTCTAAAGGGCCAACTGAACATACCTACCAAATTTGAACGTTTTTGGTCCGGTCGATTTCTAATTTCCTTTCCCTATTACCATAGGTAAGGAAAGTATTGCTTTCCAAAAAAAATTAAGGTATCCTAATTTCAAGTTTTCTATACGTTTCAAGGTTCCCTGAGTCTAAAAACATGATTTTTGGGTGTTGGTCTGTGTGTATGTGTGTATATGTGTATGTCTGTGAACACGATAACTCCATTCCTAATTAACCGATTGACTTGAAATTTTAAACTCGAGGTCCTCATAAAATGAGGATCCGACAATAAGAAATTCAATTCAAGATGGCGGATAATTACTGAAAAACCATGTTTTTCACGGTTTTCTCGAAAACGGCTCTAATGATTTTCTTCAAATTTATACCATTGATAGCTATTTATTATAAGCCCTGTCAACTGACATGAGTCTCATTTTTGGGAAAATTGCAGGAGCTCCGTAATATTCTTGAGAAAAATGGCAGATAATTACTAAAAAACCAAGTTTTTCACGATTTTCTCAAAAATTGCTTGACCGATTTTTTTTTTAAATTCATACCCTGTATAGCTATTCATCAGCTCTATCAACTGGCATGAGTCTTTTTCCTGGGAAACTAATGGGGGTCCACCCCATCCTTGAGAAATGGACTTTGTAACCTCCTTCTCGTGCATGAGGTAGGTAGGTAGCAGTTTAAAAAAAGAACACAGTCATAGTCGAGATATTTCATGTGTAGAACAGCTGTTTTGACGACTTTTGAAGAAATCATCGAACTTCACAATTTACACAAAGGAAAAAGCACTCTGAAATAGTATATTTCGCATCTAGGGCCGAAAATGAGACTTTTCTGGCTCGAAATCGCTTTTCAAGTCCGAGGCCGTAGGCTTAGGACTAGAATAGATTGAGAGCCGGAAAAACATTTTTGCCAATGGTGAGAACGTTATTTTTCGCCACACAGAAAAATAAACAATATATATATATATATATATGAGAATAATTATTGTCTATTATAAGCACTTCCGAAAGCAAAAGTGGAAGGTCATAGCTCTAGCAAATCTGAGGTAATCTGAATATCAAAAAATTGTCCAAGTATTTTTATTTTTTATTCTGATTTGTCTAAATAACCTAAAAGATTATGTTGAATTATGTAAGAGGTTGAGTTTATACTTTTTATTCTTCCAAATGACAATAAGATGATATTATTATAAATGCTTTAATTATTGAATGATAAACACAAATAAAGAAAAGTTTTTGATCAGCTGTTTTAGCACACTTTTGGCCAATCTGAATGTCAACGGAAGTTTAGGTTAGAAGTTCTATCCTACTCTGAAAATCGAATTATTTGAATAGTTTATAATATATATATCTTATCTGTATTTTATTCATCCCAATAAAATGATAGTATATTATTACATAATACTTTATTGAATTCTAGAAGCATAAAATGATTCCGTTTATCCACCATGTTCCGTGATAAAGGCTGTACTAGGAGGTTTGAGGTTAAATTCTATTATACTGTGAAAATTGAATTTGAATAGTTTACAAAATCTAATTTGTATTTCATTCATCCAAATAAAATGATAGTATCTTATTGCAAAAACTTTATTCAATTCTAGATGCATAAACTGATTCCGTTTCATAAACTATTTTGTAAAAACGTTCACATCAAATCAGAATCAGCTGACTTCAAGGTTATTTTACAGCCCTAGGGCCGTAAAAATTTTACCGGCCTGGCCAGAAAACAATCACTTTCGGCCTCCATATGACGCACGTAAACCAGCTCATTACATCCAAGTGGGGCGAAAACAATTTAACTTCCTAATTTGTAGGAAAGTTTGCTCCAGCAATTCTGATTTAACAGCGAAAGCATCAAGTGGATGCCATCCCACGCCTACAGTGAGGTCCACGTTATAATGGCAGTGTTTGATTAGCAATGGTATTGCTATCCTTGTTTATCATTCAACAAAGCGGATAGCGCTATCTCTTTCTCGCTTTCCTCTGTTGCCAGATCATCTTTTAACAATGTGAAATCTATTATTAATGAACAAAATATTCATCTTGATTATGAATATCCATTATGAAGTTATTGAAAAATATAATTTCTTACTTAATAAAATATAATTGATATTTCAAACTAGAATGAACGGTTCAATATTACATTAATCAGCTACTGTCTATAGAAAGCATTGACAAGACAGAGGTTCGGCAACGTTGTTCTGCTATCTTTCTCCACTGCCATTATGACGTGAACCTCACTATAGAATGCCCCCTCTCTCTGTCAGATGATGTTGGCGAAATTTTATCAACTGTAATTAGAAATGAGTTATGTTCACCTCTTCGTGCCGAAATATCATCTCTCACTGCTCCTTCCACCGTCTCCTTCACGTCTTCCTCCTCCTACTCCTCCTCATCCTTTCTCATCATTACCACCATCAACTCCTCCTTCTCCTCATTTTCCTCCAACACCACCATAACCTCCTACATTACCACCAGCTCCTTCACTCACTCTTTCTCCTCCTGCTCCTTCCCCTCTTCTTCATCAACCTCCTCCCCTCCCCATCCATCATCTTCGCAACCTTCTTCTGTCTTTGTCTTCTTCCTCTTCTTCTTTTTCTTCTTCTTCTTCTTCTTCTTCACCTCTTCCTTCTTCTTCACCACATTCTTCTGTCTTCTCCTTCTTCTTCTTCTTCTTCTTCTTCTTCTTCTTCTTCTACTACTACTTCTCCTTTTTCTTCACCTTCTTCTTCTCCTCCTTCTTCTTCTTCTTCTACTACTTCTTCTCCTTTTTCTTCACCTTCTTCTTCTTCTCTATCATCTTCTTTTTCTTCTTCCCCCTTTTCTCCTTCTCGCCAATGCGAATAATATATAGTATTTTTTTATTTATACAATACAATATCATTCTCACTATGAATGATTGGGAAAGGAACAACAGGCTTAAAGTCCAAAACTGAGTTCCTTTCCCAAATTTGGATAGAAATTGTCTAAAGATATGTTATGTTTATCACTTAATGAGTCTTGTACAATTTCGAGTTCAAAATATATATGAACTTGGTTGACATCCAAATTCGATGAAAATGTATCACTTAATCATTACTGATAACTGGAAAATACTGTATTAATTATTTAAAATTGAAAAAAGTTTAATGAACACTATGAGACACACACACAGAGGAACTCTTTGAAACTCAGAGAAACCCTTTGCCCTTCGTCGATAGGCAAAGCTACTGGACCCTGAGAGAAGTTTCCATGAAATGATTATATCTATATATATATAAAAGCGAAATGGCACTCACTGACTGACTGACTGACTGACTGACTCACTCACTCGCATAACTAAGAATCTACCGGACCAAAAACGTTCAAATTTGATAGGTATGTTCAGTTGGCCCTTTAGAGGCGCACTAAGAAATCTTTTGGCAATATTTTAACTCTAAGGGTTGTTTTAAGGGTTTAAAGTTCGTCTTTTAGCAAGTATATTCTTCTTCTCCCAATCTCTTAATTATAATTGAAATTTCCATATCATATGTTACTTATCATATCTTGATAGAGTACCTCTTCGAAACAGTTATTAACTGGCAACTAAATTAATAATTTTGTCAGGTTGGCATTAAGTTGAGTTGACTTTGTTAGGTTGGCACCAAGTTGAAGATTTAAATGCATTTATCGCGGAAAAATTGATTGGGCACTGCTACTTCAATCCTGGGAATATTATATTACTAGCCGTCAGGCTCGCTTCGCTCGCCATATCCGTGTAGCCAGACGTTTAGTCTGGACCCCCTACTGGATTGTCCTAACATATGATAAAAATGCTCAAATGAAAAATGCAGGCGAGCGAAGCGAGCCTGCTGATCTTATTCCTGGACGATCCAGTCGGTGGTCCAGGGGGCTCCGCCCCCTGGCTAGACGGATATGGCGAGCGAAGCGAGCCTGACGGCTAGTCCTATATATAAGTATCTATAAATGAAATTTCCACATACCAATTTATATTCTAGAATTTCTTAATTCAGTTGAATAGGATTTAGGGAAAGGGGTGAAGCTGGGAAATTCAAAGCCACCCATACCCTAGAAAGGTCAGCTGGGTCGATAATTTTTGAACCTGAACGAAACCACCCCCCTCCACTCTCTCAACCTCATCCAAACACAAAATGGAACCAAGGGCCAATTAGTGTGCGATCTCCCATCTAATCGCTTGGGTTACAACTCCAGCGGTCAGATTAGTTGAGAGATCGGATTTCGGATTTCTCCCGAAAAGCACCCAAAATTTCTTGCAAAATACTCTGCAGCCCTCTAAATGCAGCCCTCTAACTAGTGAGGTTCACGTTTTAATGAATCAAAATTCGGGGGACGAACAGTTTTGGGCTGAGCCTGTTGATCCTCCACCAAATTATTTTAAAAAATGATTGTGTATCATTAAATTAATAGAGAATAAAATATAAAGTACATAATGGATGATCGACATTGTAGTTGCTATTCTAATCTATCATCCTTGTATCATCTTTATATCAACTTTGCAACGTTTTTGTATCACCCTTGTATCATCCTCCTATATATAAAGGATAGCTGATACTGGTATATCTGTAGTAATATAAACTGTTCAACTCTCCAAGACAACACTAAACAAAAGATAACATAGGGCTATACATAACCCCAACTTAAAAGCTTCCCAACTGAAACCCCAACTTAATTTTCTTCAATCGGAAAATGATATCCCAATAAGAGGAATCTGATCAATTCTCAGTTCTCCCCACGACATTCTATGAAGAGAACTGAAAATATCTCATTTAAAATTGGTTTTCAAATCCAAGGTTTGATTCAACTGAAAAGGGGTTGTGAAACAAATGGTTTTGTGCTGACCCCATATGGTTGAAAAAGCTTGGAGTATTAAACGGATAGAAAATCTGTTCAAATATGATTATCTATTACAGTGAGGTCCACGTTATAATGGCAGTGTTTGATCAGCAATGGTATTGCTATCCTTGTCTATCATTCAACAACCGGATAACGCTATCTCTTCCTCGCTTTGCTTTGTTGCCAGATCGTCTTTTAACAATGTAGAATAAATTAACAAAATATTCCATCTCAATTATGAAAACTATTGGAAAATATAATTTCTTGCTTAATAAGAATTATTGATTATTTAAAACTAGAATGAAGATGACTGCAATCTTCGAGGAGAAACCTTCATACGTGGGCAGAAAACTGTAAAATTACCTACCGGAGAAGATAAAGAGGCTGGATTGTGTGACATTGAAATAAAAAGACTTTGAGTTTCTCATAGGAAGGCCCATGTACGAACTATGTCAATTTCTTGAAACATGAGACACTGAACAAAATATAACTGTGAATACAACAATTCAAAGATATATAATATATATATAATATTAATATATATATAATTATATATATATATATATATATATATATTATATATTATATATATATATATATATATATATATATATATATATTGAATTGTTGTATTCAAAGTTATATTTTGTTCACTGTCAGTCAGTGTCTCATGTTTCAAGAAATTCACATAGTTCGTACATGGGCCTTCCTATGAGAAACTCATATATATATATATAAATTTGAAATCTCCCGCATGAAATAACTCATCATGGCACACCAACTAATCCCATAATGCTCCTTCAATCAGTGCGCCTCCGTTCGTCTGTGCTCTATGGCCTACACAACATCTCTACCGCGTGGTCACGACCGTTAGAATGTTCAAATCTGCACTCCACTTCCTGGTTGATTGACAAAGGGGGCCCAGCCCCCGAAAATTCTCGTTTGAATGTAAGTTTTTAAGTGTTTTTAAGTGTTTTTAAGTGTCTATCCGTGTCGTGTGTATATATAAACAGGATACACACGACACGGATTGATTAAAAACACTTAAAAACTTTTAAACGAGAATTTTCGGGGGCTGGGCCCCTTTTGTCAATCAACAAGGAAGTGAAGTGCAGATTTGAACATTCTAATGGTGACCACACAGACGCGGTAGAGATGTTGTGTAGGCCATAGCGCACAGACGAACGGTGGCGCACTGATTGAAGGAGCATTATGGGATCAGTTGGTGTGCCATGATGGGTTATTTCAAGCGGGAGATTTCAAATTTGAGTGGGTTATGGATAAGGAAAGGTGTAGATTATGAATTGATAGAAAAGAGGAGATATAAAATTAGAAATCCAAAATGAAGTAGAATAAAATTTGAAAATGGAATTATAGAATTGGATTGGAATTGAATTTATTTTTATTTTTATTGTTATTGAAAATCCATTATATATTTGATACCTGTGAAATTTCTCATATATGATGGAATTTATTTCAATTCAATTGGACAGTTGGTGTAGAGTTGATAGTTATGGTACTATTGCTGTCTGTTAAGACCAGGACTGGAAGTGCAGTCCTGCACTTATATTTATATATAAAGTCCTAAATATATATATCATATATAAATATATATATATATATTTTTTTTCTTTTATTCTTGAAGAATATGTAATAAAGAATTTTGACTATTGACTATATTACATCAATCAGCCACCGTCTATAGAAGGCATTGACAAAACAGAGGTTCAGCAACGCTGTTCTCCTATCTTTCTCCACTGCCATTACAAGTATATCGTGAACCTTACTCTAAATTCTGAACTAATAACCATCGGATTTTAGAAGGTAATTAATTAATAATAAGAAAAATTCTGGTGGTATGCAGTTTCAGTCGATAGCTAATCTCTAAGCAATTTTTTTCATTGTTCGGGAGAATATCCCTGAAACGATAATATTAATCGTAATGATAATTATAATCGAGTCATATTCCAGGGATGATATTGATTTTTGAGATTGTATAAGAACGAGCCATAGTGAGGTCCACGTTATAATGGCAGTGGAGAAAGATAGGAGAGCAACGTGGCCGAACCTCAGTCTTGCCTTCTATAGACGGTAGCTGATTCAGGTTTATTGATGTAATATAAACGATTCATTTTCGTTCAAATATAAACAACTTTTTTATCAAACAAAAAAATCTGGTGTGGCGCACTCACACAACTATCCTTGCCGTTATGAAAAATGATCACCTGACGCTAGTGTTCCCGCGCATCTCAAGTTTACTATTCAAAGATTTGAGCCAGCTGGTGACAGGGCAATAACGCTGGAGATACACGAGGTCTGCTATCTTTTCATAGAGAATCATTTAATACAATCAACAGTTGCCAACAGTTTGCAATTGGATAATCACATTTTCTCGAATTTCGAGCTTATTTTCAATTTTAGGTGAAAATGTTACTGAACAGTTATTGTAGAGATTCCCATGCTCAATTTTTTCCACTCGAAATTTTTTGTTGAAGTTGTATCTGAAGCCTGATAGTTAAGAATCTGAAATCAAACTTTGCATCGATGGGGCGGAGCTCCTGAAATTTTTACAGATATGGGACTTGTGGCAGTTGATAGAGCTTATCGATGACTATTTTAGGTATATCTTAATTAAAATAGTTGGAGCCGTTTTCGAGAAAATCGTGAAAAATCCTGTTTTTGTCAACATTTTCGCCATTTTAGCCGCCATCTTGAATCGCATTCGATTGAAATTGTTCGTGTCGGATCCTTATATTATAAGGACCTAACGTTCCAAATTTCAAGTTATTCCGTTAATTGGGAGATGAGATATCGTGTACACAGACGCACATACACTCATACACACACACACACACACACACACACACCACACACACACACACACACACACACACACAACACACACACACACACACAACCACACACCACCACACACACACACATACAGACTAATACCCAAAAGCCACTTTTTTGGACTCAGGGAACCTTGAAACGTATAGAAATTTAGAAATTGGGGTACCTTAATTTTTTTTGGAAAGCAATACTTTCCTTACCTATGGTAATAGGGCAAGGAAAGTAAAAATCTTATTTCATAATGAGTTTTCATAATTGAGATGGAATATTTTGTTAGTAATTGGTTATTTCTACATTGTTGAAAGATGATCAGACACAACAGAGCAAAGTGAGAGAAAGATAGCACTATCTACATTGTTGAATGATAGACTAGGATAGCAATACCATTGCTAATCAAACACTGCCATTATAACGTGGACCTAAATAATATTATTCTCATTAAATAGAGACTTTCTATGTGTCAATGTAAATTGTTTTCTCTCATTGTATTTTTGTGTGTTGTGGATAAATTGAATTGAATTGAATCGATCATCGATACTATAAAAATCGATTCCTGATCGAATATCGATACTAGCTCACAATAGCTTTGCTGCAGAGCGAACGATGTATTTCAAACACACAGGAGGTAATATAGATGAGGAATTAATGGCTATTGCTTTTTATAGTGGTCATAAAAATCGTGTTGATGACATTTTTCGGCTTTCGGAGAATGCATTTGTGATCGTGGAGAATCCTGAAAAGCGGCGATGTAATTTTCCGCGCACACGAACCGATGAGAACAACATCATTAGGGTATTTGATGATTACAACACCGACCACTCTCTCACACGCTCTCTCTCTCTCACCCTCTCAACCCTCTCTCTCTCCCTCTCTCTTCTTCTTCACCACTCCCTCACTCATCAAACAGTAATCGATTCTTTTTGAGTTCGTTCCCTCTCATTTCTATTCCACATTCTCTCCCTTGTACTGCAGCGGAACCTCGCTTATCCGGCTACAGCCAGTCCAATATATCGGCTAATCCGTCAATAGATTTCTCCTATCTCGTTTTCCAGTCTTCTTCCACCCTTTTCTTCTTCTTCTTCTTCTTCTTCTTCTTCTTCTTCTTCTTCTTCTTCTTCTTCTTCTTCTTCTTCTTCTTCTTCTTCTTCTCTTCTTCTTCTTCTTCTTCTTCTTCTTCTTCTTCTTCTCTTCTTCTTCTTCTTCTTCTTCTTCTTCTTCTTCTTATTCTTCTTCTTCTTCTTCTTCTTTCTTCTTCTTCTTTTCTTTTCTTCTTCTCTTCTTCTTCTTTTCTTCTTCTTCTCTCTTCTTCTTCTTCTTCTCTCTTCTTCTTCTTCTTCTTTCTTCTTCTCTTCTTCTTCTTCTTTTCTTCTTCTTCTCTTCTTCTTCTTCTTCTTCTTCTTCTTCTTCTTCTTATTCTTCTTCTTCTTCTTTCTTCTTCTTCTCTTCTTCTTCTTCTTCTCTTCTTCTTCTTCTTCTTCTTAATATTTGCATTATTATACCTCCTCCGCCAAGCTTCCAAATCATATATTATTTCACATGACCAACTTATCATTGAAAAAAAAAGAATTTGGATTCATATGAAGGACAAAGATGTTGAAGTGACAGGGAAAATTTTCATTTCGAATTGAATCTCCAATGAAACCATTCATGTATTTACATCACAATATCGAATTTATTCAAATTGCATTCAATTAATTTTCATTCAATTCTGATTGATGATTTTCCATACTTTGTGGAACTGGTTGATTAATATTTTAAGCTATACTATCATTTTTTTTTTGTGAATCAGTGTGTAGCCAGATTACAATACAACAGTTCATGAGCGAGTTCTCCAACTTGGGGGGTCACCAGTATAAGCTAAAAAGAATGATGGAAAGGTACTGATAGATGATGGGGTCGAGAGATACATGCAAAACTGGCAGGAAACCCGTGCTCCGCAAGGGTCTTTTTTAAAAACTTGACAAATTGAAAACTTGAGGTTATGAAATTTTGAAGAATTGAAAACAGGCCGATAACCTTCCTAGGTTGATTAAGAATCTTTATGCAGAATTTCAAGTTAATCAGTCCAGTACTTAAGACGTGATGATGCGTCAAACATAATTAACTTTCTCATCGCGTACGTGTATAAGCCAGTTCATTCCTTTTGCTAGCTTCCCACGCATTCGGTTTCATTCGGTTCGGTTCGTTTTCGGTTCGGTTCGGTTTGTTACCGAAAACGAATGAGGCTTTCATATATGTCAGGTTTTAATTCGTACGGTTCCAATTAGGTATTTTCTTCTCAAACACAGCTGTGTTTGGATTTTCACAGTTCATGCTGGTATATTTGAATATAACAGCTGGTGTTAAATTGTAAGATGTTATTTCTTGAACAACAAAATGTTTAAGCTGATTAAGAATTGTGAATTATTTGAATAGTTTCTTTTAGATTATGTTAATTTTGGATGTTCAGAGAGATTATTTTTTTAAATTGAAAATTTGTTCCTTGTTTTGACACATGGTATATAAACTTCATCTATTCTCTCCATTGATGAAATTGTGTAATATTCGTGGGAAAAAATTCTCCCTGAATTTTAATTTATATCTTTCATATTTTTTTAGCAAATTATTCATTGAGAAAAAATGTTCCTTTGAACTAACAGAAATGAATTGACCATATGATTTTGACTCGAAAAATTTTGAAACAGATAGTCACGATATCAGGTTTAAATAAAAACAAAAAAGGCAAGCGTGTGTAAAAGCCTTTTTTCCTGTTTCCTAGCAACGAATTCGAATATGATGAAACCTATTCGTGTCGAGGGGGCGTTCGGTGCTATGCGGTTGCTATTCGGTACCGAACTCAAATCATCGTTTCACACTTATCGGAATTTGCCGAAAACGAAACGAACCGAACCGAAAGTGTGTGAAAGTAGCCTCTCGCTAGCAACGAATTGAAACCTGATGGAATAATTTATTAGAGTCAAGTGGGCGTTCGGTTCTATGCCGTTTCTATTCGGTACCGAATTACCGTTTCACACTTATCGGAATTTGCCGAAAACGAAACGAACCGAATGAGTGTGAAACTAGCCTTACTGTAGTATAGATGAGAGATGTGATCTTCTCTTTATCTCTCTTTTTCTCCAGAAAAGAGGATTCTTTGTCGTTTTCTTGTGGAAAATACCTTCTTGATTTTGTATTCCATAATTATTCAGTAGGCTAACAGCCTTACAACAGGTCAAAAGGAAGCAGAGTCTTCTCAGCTTTTCATATTATCAGCCAGCTATTTTCTCGCTTTTCCCCAGAGCTTTTCATTGTTCGTGGCTAGCCAACAATGACGGGAAAACGCTTTCCCGGGAAATCTCACGTGAAAAAGTGTGTATCCAGTTACTATATAATCTCAAAGGATAAGATAGGAGTGGAGATCCTTTCATGAAAGTTCCAAGAGGAAAATCTTGGAGCTATCTCCACCCAGCTATTGTTCAATGTATCGAGGTTTCAGAAATCGATAGTTGTAGTTTATCGATAGTTCGAGTTTATCGATAGTTCGAGTTTATCGATAGTTCGAGTTTATCAATAGTTGGAGTAAATCGATAGTTGGAGTAGATCGAGATTTAAAGTTTATCGATAGTTAGATTTTATTGAAGTTGCTTTCCATGACGAAACACTATATAATAACTTTGTTGAAGTTCTGACACTGTGTTACTTGTAAATACAGTCGAACCTCTGTATAACGAAGTCGATTATCCCGAGAAAAAATTCGCTGCAGAGAGGTATTCGTTATTGAGAGGTTCTGTCAAGAAAACTGCCACGATCCTATGGATTTTATAATATTGTATCACGGCGGTAAATAAATGAGTATGGTACATAGAACATATCATCGCGAACGTAGGTAGGTTACCTATTAGGCCAATATTAATATGGAAATTTGAATATTCATGCAGTTTAGAATAAAAAAAACATTTTTTTTGAATATTATTATAAAATGTAATAAGTAAGTAGACTCGACAGTTTATTTTCAGAAAGCTTGATTTGTACTATTAGTAGAGTTTAATCAAAGTACATACTCTGTAGCAATATTTTTCAACTATTTACACTACTATTAGATGGAACGCAAAATACGGTAATTTTGTCAATAACTTCACTATAAATACTATGACTCAACTTTCCTATTTTTTTAATGTTTTATATTTGAAAAAGTGAGTAATCTTTGGCTGAATTTTGCATTTGAATAAAAAAAATCATGCTTGATAAACGACTCACATCTATTCAAACAGTCAGACATGTCTGGTACACTATTTTCCACTTTTAATCCTTGCCTGATAATTTTGAAAGCCTCTAGAACTTTTTGATGTGACGGATTCTTCTCCTCAGGTTCGTCACAGCTATCATCATCATAGTCAGTTTAAAGGATTGAAATGTGTGACAAAAGCAAGAATGGGGAAGTCCAGTCGTTCACCTGTCTGGTCTACAATAATGACAAGTTCTTGGAATTCAATTTCCAGTAACTTGCATTCAATTTCCGACATGTGTTTCACCCTCTATTGACTGTCTACCACCCTATCTTCTTCCTACCTGAATTGTCATTATTTTTAGTCTATTGACCTTTCTGCTAAAACTAAACAATTCCTCGAAAATAACCGTCTGCTTCCTATACACACTACACTTTGTATGTTGAAGTCAAGAGAAAACTTTGTTGTTGAGAGGTCCAAAATACGTTAAATAGAGGTAAATAAGCAGCCAAAACTCAAGAATGTCATGAGACCAGATGAAAATTCGTTGTGTAGAGGATTTCGTTAAGTGGAGGCTCGTTATAGAGAGGTTCGACTGTATTTGAAAAAACACTTACTTTTGTTGGAGTATTGAGGAATGCATTTCACTGCTGAAGAGGAGCTTCATCAGCCTGACACCAGGGGCGCTTGCTCTTATGAGTTGGACTGTGTGGCCAAAATGTGGGAGAATATTACATTCGATTTGAAGTTTATTTGATCATCTATTAAATTGGATTTATCATTTTTGAGGTGTTTGAAAATTTCGTATTGTTATAGTGTGTTGAGTCTCTGGCTTTTTTGAAGAATGTGTAGGATTCCAATGTCTGTCTGTATGTTTTTGTGAGTGTGTCCTGTGGCTATTAGATGTTCTGCATATGTGGATTCTGAATTTGAATTTAATGCTTCAATGTGCTCATTGTATCTTATTTTGAAGCTACGGCCGGTCTGTCCAATTTCGGGCATAAATTACATTTCAGTTTATAAATCCCTGTTTTTTCAAATTGTGAGCTGTCTATCTTCCGTATTTTTAGTTGGGTTTTCAAGTTGTTGTTGGTTCTAAATGCTGTTTCGTAGCCTGATTTTTTGAATATGTTTGCTATGGATTGTGATTTTTGATTGAAATAGGTTAGTGCGACCTTTAACTCCATGATTCATAGACTGATGAGCATTCCACTTACAAAAGAAGATTACCAGACAGAATTGAACACTATAAAATATCTGGCACAAAACAATGGCTACTCATCCAATGTAATAGACAAAATACTTCGTAAAATGAAAAACAAGGAACATAAACCCCCAAATCCCAACAAATATGTCACACTAACCTATTTTAATCAAAAATCACAATCCATAGCAAACATATTCAAAAAATCAGGCTACAAAACAGCATTTAGCTTATCGATAGTTGGAGTACAGGAAAATATTTCTCCTTCAAGAATAATATCGACAGTAGGTTTCATTGGGTTTCTCATTTGAAAAAAAAAATTATTGTCCCTCATATGAGGGACAAAGATGTTGAAGTGAAAAAGTTATTTTTCATTTCGGATAGGATCCCCAATGAAACCTTCTGTCAAATTATTCTTGTAAATGGATTATTCAGCTGTTTCCATAATTTTCATCAACTCTGTGCAATTTGAAGTTGCGGGTTTCAAAGATTACAATAGAACAGTCCTTGAGCGAGCTCTCCAACCCAGGGGGTCACTAGTATCCTTCCCATCAACACACAACCGGAAAAAGTGAGGATAAGAGAGATAACGAAATAATCAAGCTGCAACAGCTCTCAGTCCCAATTAAATTGATGAGCTCTCTGTGACCACATGTACAAATTTGAAACAAGTTCAGTTCAATACAAGGGTTAAGTAATTAGAACTCCACAGTATTGATTTCACTGGAACTGCTGTTTGTTTTTGCACACCAAATTCGTCTCTCTTTTTCCATTTTTCCCTCTCCCGCACGTTTACACGTTCACTTTTGGTTTATTTAGATGATTCAGGGGAAGATTTCCGACAATCCATTTTAATTAAGGTATCAAGTGTACTCGTAACTCTGATTATCCTCTCTCCATACACAGATTGAAGCTTTACAATTTTCCAGTATAAATGTAATCTATAGGTACTGTTATAAAGGAGAGAACTTGCTTATACACGTACGGGATAGGAGAATTATGTTTGAAGCATCATCACGTCTCAACTACTGGACTGATTAACTTGAAATTTTGCATATAGATTCTTATTCAGCCAAGGATGGTTCTGGGCCTATTTTAAACTCTTCAAGATCCCTCTCGTTCAAGTTTTCAGTTTGTCAAGTTTTAAATAATGGAACCTCGCGGAGCACGGATTACCTGCTACTCTATCCTATTATATTGAGCGAGCAATTTCTGTACATGGTTATGTGGTTATGTGGTTATGTGGTTATGTGGTTATCTGGTTATCTGGTTATGTATGTCCAACAGATCTCAAAAACGGCTCTAACGATTTTCACGAAATTTGGAACACAGTAGGTTTATGATATAAAAATTCGATTGTACTCATCCCTGGGAAAACTCACTGAAGGAAATTAAAAGAATAATAATTATTCATCATTGGGAAACAGATGATAATTTCGTCGTCTGTCGATAACAGAAGATGTGGGAGAGAGACAGAACTATGCTCAGCTGTTCTACTATTTGCAATCAATCAGCTTACCTCACAAGAAAAAATATTATATAGAAATTTTAATCGACTTGATCAAAATAATTTGATTTCACTTTTTGTTTAGTTGAGAAGTTGATATTGTGGTAATTATTCATAATCGTTTCCATTCAATAATTTGATTTGTTGACATTACATTGTATATCATTCTAAATTAGAGTATGACTTATCATAATTTTCAAAGTTGATAATTATTTTACAGTTTTAAGTGATTAGTGAGTGTTATATTTTTGTTATTCAATTAGATTTGTCAACAATCTAAATTAGAACTTTTCTGTTTTCAAATGTTTGGACTGAAAATTGGACCTGAATTCAAGTGTATTAAAAACTATGTAGTTTTTTAGGTGTTAAACATAACCTACTTTTTGAACTATTTATAGTGCATAAATCAAAATTCGGGGAAGAAACGGTTTTGGGCTGTGCCTGTTAGTCCTTCCCCAATCATTCTGAAGAATTGTGTACTGTTTACCAATAAATAAATAACGAGCGAAGCTCGGTGCTCCGATATTAATAATATAATGAAGGAAAGAACTGGCTCATACACGTACGGAATAGGAGAATACTGTTTGAAGCATCACGTCTGAACTACTGGACTGCTTAACTTTGAAATTTTGCATATAGATTATTAATCAACCGAGGATGGTTCCTGGCCAATTTTCAATTCTTCAAGATATCATTTTGTCAAGTTTTGAAATAGACCCTTTAGAGCACGAATTACCTGCTAGTGATCAATATATTTCCAATTAACAATATATTTTCTCAATCGCTATTTTCATCCTGTCCTGTAAGCTGTGAAAAAGTTCCTCTCTATAACAGTGCGTCACAAACGTGTGGCGAAAGGAAGAAAAAGTTGCAGTGGGATTTTGCCCAATCCCTGTTGCAAAAAGTCGTAAAGTTTGTTGGCAAGTTGGGTAAACTGGCCGTATAATTCTTTCATAGCATTGTGCTTGTCAGACTCCTGAGTCGTTGGGCCAATTTATAGTTTCCAAACTTCAAAAACACAATACTTTATAACTTTTCGTTCCTTGTTTTAATTGACCGAGCGAAGTGAGCTCTAAGGCTACACACACATCGATTTTTGTTCGTAAGATATTTTGTTGTCCATAAAAATTCTATCAGATTAAACAAATGATTGCAAACAGATGATGTTTGTCAAGCTCCGTTTAATCTAAAAAAAATCTGGTGTGGCGCACTCACACAACTTTCCTTGACGTTATGAAAATTGATCACCTGACGCTAGTGTTCACGCGCACCTCAAGTCTACTATTCAAAGATCTGAGCCAGCTGGTGACAGGACAATAACGCTGGAGACACACGAAGTCTGTTATCTCTTCATACTGAATGATTTAATAGAATCATCAGTTGCCAAAAGTTTGCAATTGAATGATCACATTTTCTGTAATTTCGAGGCTATTTTCAATTTCAGGTGAAAATGTCTCTCAACATTTATTGTAGAGATTTGCATGCTCTATCTTTTCCACTTGAATATTTTTGTTTAAATTGTATCTGAAGCTAGATAATTGGGGATCTAAAATCAAACGTTGCATAGATGGGGCGGAGCTCCTGAAATTTGATATGAGACTTGTGGCAGTTGATAGAGCTTATCAATGACTATCCTAGGTATAAAATTAATCTAAATCGTTGGAGCCGTTTCCGAGAGAATTGCGAAAAGTCTTGTTTTTGACAACATTTTCGTCATTTTAGCCGCCATCTTGAATTGCATTCGATCGGAATTGTTCGTGTCGGATCCTTATAGTGTAAGGAACTCAAGTTCCAAATTTCAAGTCATTCCGTTGATTGGGAGATGAGATATCGTGTACACATACGCACATACACACACACACACACACACACACACACACACACACACATACACACATACATACAGACCAATACCTAAAAACTACGTTTTTGAACTCAGGGAACCTTGAAACGTATAGAAATTTATAAATTGGGGTACCTTAATTTTTTTCGGGAGCAATACTAAGATGATTAACATTTTTGATACACCAACCCCAACTATCATGCTATAGAAATTATTCAAAATAAATCAGCTGTGGAGTGGATTTTCACGACCCTTTTGATGAATCTTCTTCTCTCTGTCTATCTATATAAATATAGAAGCGAAATGGCACTCACTCACTGACTGACTCACTCACTCACTCACTCACTCGCAGAACTAAATATCTACCGGACCAAAAACGTTCAAATTTGGTAGGCATGTTCAGTTGGCCCTTTAGAGGCGCACTAAGAAATCTTTTGGCAATATTTCAACTCTAAGGGTGCTTTTTAAGGGTTTAAAGTTCGGCTTTTAGCATGTATATTCTTCTTATTCTCTCAATTATAATTGAAAAATGTCCATACCATATGTTAATATAGAATTATAATCTAGAGAGAGTACCTCTCCGAGACAGTTGTTAACTGGTAACTAAATTAATAATTTTGTCAGGTTGGCATTAAGTTGAGTTGTCTTTGTTAGGTTGGCACCAAGTTGAAGATTGAAATGCATTTATCGCGGAAAAATCGATTGGGCACTGCTACTTCAATCAGAGCTATCCCTGGGAATATTATATTACTAGCCGTTCGGCTCGCTTCGCTCGCCATATCCGTTTAGCCAGACGTTTAGTCTGGATCCCCGACTGGATTGTCCTAACATATTATGATAAAAATGCGAAGCAAGCCTGCTGATCTCATTCTTGGACGATCCAGTCGGGGGTCCAGGGGGCGAAGCCCCCTTGCTAGACGGATATGGCGAGCGAAGCGAGCCTTACGGCTTGTACTATAATAAAGGAAAGGACTGACTTACACACGTACGGGATCGGAAAATTATGTTTGACGTAACATCACGTCTGAACTACTCAACTGATTAACTTAATATTCTGCATATAGATTCTTAATTAACCGAGGATGGTTATAGGCCTATTTCAGACTCTCCAAGATTAAATAAACTCATATTTTCAGTTTGTCAAGTTTTTTAATAGACCCTTGCGGTGCACGGTTTACCTGCTATAGTGTGGTCCACGTTATAATGGCAGTGGATAAAGATAGAAGAATAGCGATGCCGATTCTCTGCATTAATCAATTATATTTATAAACCGTCAAAAACATAATTGACATCGTTGTGGACCTAGAAAAGGATAGTACAACCGGCTTTGTCGAATGATAGACAAGAATAGCAAAACCAAAGTTGATCAAATACTGACATTATAACGTGGACCTCACTATAGTACATAAAAAATAATTCTAATATAATCTAATCTCACACTCTCTCTGAAAATTCATTTTTTCTGTTCATCTCTTGCAGTCTCCTTTATTTATCATTTTCCCCTTGCAATTTATGAGAGTACATTCCTGCAGATTCACACAAAATTCTCTGACCACAGGCATTCTATGATAATTTATCGTTGACACAATATTGCAATTCCGTTAAGTGAAAGTACACACTTCTTCATTCTCCTCCTCTTCTCTTTCACCTTCATCACCTCTTCCTTCTACTTCTCCAACTTCTTATTTTTTCATCATCATCATCATCATCATCATCATCTCATCATCATCATCATCATCATCATCATCATCATCATCATCATCATCATCATCATCATCATCATCATCATCATCATCTTCTTCTTCTTCTTCTTCTTCTTCTTCTTCTTCATCATCTTCTTCTTCATCATCATCTTCTTCTTCATCATCATCTTCTTCTCCTTCTTCTTCTTTTTTTCTTCTTCTTCTTCTTAATCTCTCTTCTTCTCTTCTCCTGTTATCTTCTGGCTGTACCAATTTGCAAAAGCTGTTACCAGAATTGATAGCTTCTGTGGCTTTTCTAAAGCACTTTGGAAAAAATGCAGAGAATTAATGTTTTAATACATTTCGAATCTAGATCAGAAGAGTGTAGGCTACCGGCTAGTGACACAGTATTACTCGAAAAACATTTTGCCAGCTGGTGGTTGAGATAAATGAGGTAAGACCTCAGGAGTTTTATCCCATTTTCTTACTCCATTATTTATTCTACTTCTCCTCATCTTCTTCTTCTTTTCTATTATTCATCCTCCTCCATATTTTTCTCCTTCTCCTCCTTCTCCAACTACTTCTATGCGGTAAATTATCGTTACCGGACTTGTTACGTAAAGTACTATTTTTTCAATATCTTTTCAATGGATTTACATGATTGAGCCAAAATATTTTGTCTATTAATACGATTAATTCTACATTGCCAATAGATTTCGCCAAAAAAGCACATTACATCATTAAAATAAAATGAAACAAAATGAAAATTTAACTATACAAAAACAGAAACAAAATTATAAATTATACTAAATACTTAGATACAATAGATTAAGTAAATAACTTGATTAATAAACTTGACATAGTACAGTAGTAGAAGTAAAATAAAATGTTCAGTTAACTTCATTGTAAAAGCAATTTTTCCTTTTCGGCACTGCCAACATACGTAACACTTGTGTGTTGGCAGTGAGTTGTAGTTCATTCACACTATTTGCTATGCAGTGACAATGATTTCGAAATACAAAAGTACATAAAAGGAGATGTAAAAATAAAGATGATCTGACAACAGAGCTAAGCGAAAAGAGATAGCGCTATCCGCTTTGTTGAATGATAGACAAGGATAGTAATACCATTGTTGATCAAACACTGTCATTATAACGTGGACCACACTGTAGGAAGTGAATTAACTCCGATCCAAATCGCATAATTGGGTGTGAATAATAATTAATTAATCACACTGAATCCGTCAATCATCATTACAACTTGAAATAGTCACACAATGAATGATTAACCTTCAGAAATGTGTGACTATCGTTCATGCCCTAGCATAATGTAGTCTATACTGTGACTTCCGCTATGAATATGTCTGTTGTTACATATATATGATTCTTCCTTCTTCTTTTTTCTCCTTTTCCTTCTTCTTCTTGTTTTTATTCTTGTTCTTGTTCTTCTTCTTTTTCTCCCTCTCAACTATTTGCTATGTCTTCATCCTTTTCTCTCTCACACTCTTCTTCATTGCAGCTTTTCTCTGTTGTGACATATGATTCTTCTTCTTTCTCCTCCTCCTCTTCATCTTCTTCTTCTTCTTCTTCTTTTTCTTCTTCTTCATCTCTACTATCTTCTCCTTCATCAAACTGATGTCTGTGACGACATTTAAATAGGCCTGATGTTGTGTGACTCTTCACATAGTATGTCTCTGTTCCAGATTTGAACATCAGTTGTGCTGTAATTGGGTGACAGCAAACATGTCACGTGTTATATCGATTGTCTCCAGTCTGCTATTGAGTCAGGTCAGTCTCTACACCCATAATCTATAAATAAAAATGAATGTCTGTGTGTTTGCTTGTATGTTTGTTTGTTTGTTCCCTAAAGACTCGAAAACTTCTTCACAGAACGGCAAGAAACTTTAAGAATATGTTGTGTGAATATTGGGGATGGTTTCTGACCAGAAATTTCAATAGGGGTCTAATAATACTTATTAGAAACCTATCAATTTTACAGACCTATGTTTTCGAAATTTTCGGCCGAGCGGCTACCTATGATTTAGCATCTAAAGTTACCAGCTGTATAATAAACACGTCACCCTGTGATAAATTGTGTACTGGTATTGGATGGGTAGTTTGGAGTTGAAGTTAGTGTAGTTGATAGGTACCAGCTGTAGATAATCGTTCCTTGGAAGACGTATACAAATAATTATCACTCCCCTATCATTTAGAAACTGGAAAATGTTGAGAAAAAAATTATTCACTTGCGAAAGTGAGTAGTTCATAATTCACCTCATGAAAGAGAGTTGTTCATATTGCATTTATTAATTGAGGCGTTAGCTACAAGAAGGGCATATAGCCGAGATCTAAGTTTTTCAGGAACAGAGTTTAAAGTTTTAATAACTAATTTAAATATAGGAGGCATTGAGATAAGGTAATTAACTCCTAAAACCAATAAGATTAATCACTTCTGTACAGAATTTGAGTATGAAATATGTAATTAAGTTATAAGGGATTGAGTAATATAATATAAAAAAAGAGATGTTATGTGCCCTTCTTACACCTAATGGCTATTCAGTCAAAGAAAGTGTGAATTGAATGAATTATTGAATCATTATTTAAGTTAGAATATAAACTTTATTGAATTAGATCTGTTGTCTAAAAGCTAATTTTAAATTTCAAAAATAAAAACATTTCTTATAAATTTTTCATCCCATCTTTGGTGTCAATAGTCTTCATTCATTCATTCGCTGTCACAGTCTTGATAGTTGTCTTCATCACTCATTTCTTCCACATTTTCTTGAGGTATTTCTTCAGTAGTTGCAGTTCTCTCTTCAAAACGTATTCACTAAATAATAGTCTTATAAGGTAGTTAGCAAACTGGCAGTTGAAAGCCAAAAATTTTACAGAAATCAGCTGACATTCATTTACAAAAACACAAATACAAACATGACGACACAAGATATCATTATGAAACTTTCGGGATATATGGAGAAAGCAATGGCGGATCGTTTAAAACGTTCTCCGCAATAAGGGCATATAGCTGTATGTGCCCTTCTTGTAGCTACCGCCTCAATTACTGAAGAATGACAGAATAATTTACATTTTTTTAATTTAGCTTAGCTTATAGCCTATTCATCCTCAAATGGAAGATGGAAAGAATATGGAATTCTGTGTAATTCATCGTTCATCGCATATTTCCTGGACCATCTATTGAATATCAACAATAATGAAAACATAATATTTATCTTTGAAACACTTATTTAACCTATCTATTTTTTTTCAATTCAACACTCTACTGATAGATATTGCACCAATAATTAAATTGATAATTTACCAATAATTACTAACCACTTACTAACTATTACCAATAATAACTACCAATAATTTATTGAGAAGAATATGTTTACGGAATAATAAATGCTGCATGACTAAGCACATAGAAAGTCCGTATTGAGATGTAAATGAAAATATTGATTGTCAGATAAATTTCATGATTCACCAAATGAAGTCTCGTGTGTCATGGGATACATTGACTTTTTGGCGGTACGAAGTTCGCCGGGTAAGCTAGTCTATACTATAATAGAGTAAACAACTGGCTTATACACGTACAAGATAGAAGAATTATGTTTGACGCATCATCACGTCTCAACTACTCAACTGATCAACTTGGAATTTTGCCGAGGATGTTCATAAGTCTATTTCAAATCTTTCAGGATTTCAATAGATCAAGTTTCCAGTTTGTCAGGTTTTAAATTGACCCTTCCGGAGCATTGGTTCCCTGCTGGTATTATAATTTTATTACATAGATCGGAAGTGTTTGAGCAAATAATTATCGTCTCTCTTGGAAAATATATGAAATAATTTTCTCCCCATCAACACACGACCGGAGAGAGCAACAAGCTCAGTGAAAATTTGCTCACCTCTCAGATTTCATAAACAGAACATTTCCAAAAAATCTGGTGTGGTACACTCACACAACTTTCCTTGCTCATATTCGAAACTACGATCAGACTTTTGTATATGTGTATATATAATTGTTTTCAGAGTACTTTTTCCTTTGTGTAAATTGTGAAATTCAATGATTTTTTTAGTCGTCATTTTTTTAAAGTCGTCAAAACAGCTGTTCTACAGATGAAATATCTCGACTATGTGTTCTTTTTATGAACTGCTCTACCTACCTACCTCATGCACGAGAAGGAGGTTACAAAGTCCATTTCTCAAGGATGGGGTGGACCCCCCATTAGTTTCCCAGAAAGGAGACTCATGCCAGTTGATAGAGCTGATAAATAACTATACAGAGTATGAATTTGAAAAAAATCGGTCAAGTTATTTTGAAAAAATCGTGAAAAACATGGTTTTTTAGTAATTATCCGCCATTTTTCTCAAGAATATTACGGAGCTCCTGCAATTTTCCAAGGAAAAAACTCATGTCATTTGATAGGACTTATGAATAGCTACCCATGGCTTGAATTTGAAGAAAATCGTTAGAGCCGTTTTCGAGAAAACCGTGAAAAACCTGTTTTTTGGTCATTATCCGCCATTTTTCTCAAGAATATTACGGAGCTCATGGAATTTTCCCAGAAATGAGACTCATGCCAGTTGATAGTGCTTATGAATATCTATCCATGGTATGAATTTGAAGTAAATCGTTAGAGCAGTTTTCGAGAAAACGGTGAAAAACATGGATTTTTAGTCATTATCCGCCATTTTTCTCAAGAATATTACGAAGCTCCTGAAATTTTACCAGAAATGAAACTTATGCCAGTGATAGGCTTAAAATAGCTATCCATGGTATAAATTTGAAGAAATCGTTGGAGCCGTTTTCGAGAATCCGTGAAAAACATGGTTTTTTAGTCATTTTCCGCCATTTTTCTCAAGAATATTACGGAGCTCCTGAAATTTTCCCAGAAATGAGACTTATGCTAGTTGATAGGGCTTATAAATAGCTATTCATGATATAAATTCGAAGAAAAAGTCGTTAGAGCCATTTTCGAGAAAAACGTGAAAAACATGGTTTTTTAGTAATTATCCGCCATTTTTTCCGCCATCTTGAATTGAATTTTATTGAATTTCTTATTGTCGGGTCCTCATGGTATAGGGACCTTAAGTTTAAAATTTCAAGTCGATCGGTTAATTAGGAATGGAGTTATTGTGTTCACAGACATACACACACACACACACATACACACACACACACATACACACACACACACATACACACATACACACACACATACCAATACCCAAAAATCATGTTTTTGGACTCAGGGGACCTTGAAACGTATAGAAAACTTGAAATTGGGGTACCTTAATTTTTTTTGGAAAGCAATACTTTCCTTACCTATGGTAGTAGGGCAAGGAAAGTAAAAATCTGGTGTGACGCACTCACACAACTTTCCTTACCGTTATGAGAATTGATCACCTGACGCTAAGGTTCACGCGCATCTCAAGTCTACTTATAAACAAAGATCTGAGTCAGCTGGTAACAGTACAATAACGCTGGAGACATAAGAGCTCTGCTATTTCTTCATAGTGGATCATTTAATAGAATCAACAGAAGCCAACAGTTTGCAATTGGATAATCACATTTTCTCGAATTTCGAGCTTATTTTCAATTTTAAGTGAAAATGTTACTTAACATTAACTGTAGAGATTTTCATGCTCAATCTTTTTCACTTGAATTTCTTTGTTGAAGTTATTAATGAAGCCTGATAATTGGGAATCTGAAATCGAACTTTGCATAGATGGGGTGGAGCTCCTGAAATTTTTACAGATATGTGACTTGTGGCAGTTGATAGAGCTTATCAATGACTATTTTAGGTGTGAGGGGCCGAAGCCCAAAAATTCCCGGATACAGGAGCCGACCCCTGTATCCACCTTCCACCCCTGCAGTATATAGGCCCAAAGGCCTCTCCTGCAGAACTTGCAACTCTCCCGCGCGTGCGAGCTGCTTCTGAAACTCAGGCCGCAGTGATAGTATGATCAGCACTGAGTTACTCATGATACTCAGTATGACAGCACCACTCACTGTCCTCCGCCTGTCACCAACACCGTTGCCAGTGCCAGGGGCAGACCCAATTTTCCGCCTAGTGTTAGTCCTCCTACTTCGGTCTACTGGTGCTACGAGGGCACCACTTCTAAGGGTTACTGTGGCTATTTATGAATAAACATTTTTTTACGATATCTAGTCTCATTCTTTCCTAGAATCTTTAGTCTCTTTAGCTCCAGATGCCTATGCATCAAAAAAATAAGACAGTCAATTAGAGTTTTTAATTTTGTAGTTTTTATATGTTTTTCTCATTTTTATTGGTTTTTTATTGGATTTTCTAATTTTTTAATAGTTTTTATTGGTTTTTCAGAGTTTTTATTAGATATTATTGTTTTTCATTTATTCATCATATGATGTTATTTTCTGCCACAGTACCTTATAAATCTAAAACAAACCCACGTCAAAGTCTTGTCAGAACCTCCGTCAATACCTAGTTTGGAGGAACCAACCCCAGTCAGTCTTAGTCACGATTACTCCAAGCATTCTCCACAAAACAGCATTCATTACTCCTGATTAGCAGTCAAGTTTCAAGTTTTATTTCGACAAAGTTGACTTATCAGTCCAGTATAAGCCCAGCACAAGCGAGGGCACGGAGTAACGCCCAGGAAGCCACGGACGGAAAGAGGCATATGCAAAGCATATCCTGTGGGCGCAGCTCGACCCAACCTGCTCGCTGCCTCTTGACCCCTTCCAGATTCTATCTAGTCGGGATCGTGGGAGAGCTAGATCAGGGAACCACCCACTGCCCAGTGGTCGGTCGATGAATAGGGCTCGAAATGTCTCGACATTGACGAACATAATATTATTAATTAAAAAATATCTATGGGTAGGATAAAATTGATTCAGACACCAATAGAAAGGAGACAGTCTCCCCGTTCATTTGATATAAAATTATTACTCTTTACGACGCTACATGATTCTGAGAGAAGTGATATTCAAAAGAAAAACAAATCTTCGCGATGTTTCCATTTTTATCAAAAAAGTTAAATTTCCTTTTAATCCTTCAACCCTGAAACTTTCTTAGCACTACTAGGATATCGGGGATGATATTCTACATCCAATTCTGACGTTGAATTGGAAATTTGAGAAAGTTGCAATTTTACACGATTTGGCAACCCTGTAGTTTCTTCGGATGGAAGGCCAAGTCTCAACTTGTTTCACACAAACTATAATTACAAAAGTCAATAACATAATGCTAATTTGCTGTTACACCGGAGTTGATAACATGAGTTATTAATAACAAGTTGTCAACTTGACTGAATTAACAAAAATTTATCTTGCCAAAGTAAATATCTCGTGTTTTTAACAGAAAATTCCTTGTTATTAACAAGACTTATGTTATCCATCGAGAGTCAGTAAAGATCAAAGGAAATGTGCTATGTTAATAACAAAAGCCTCTCTTATCGCTTTAACTTTTGTTAATAACAGGTTCCTATCTTCGCCGCAACCCCCTCACCGCGCATCCCTACCCTATATCTACAGCTGTTCCCTAATAACTACAGCTGCAGACAAAACACGTGACAAAGTTATTAACTTTTGTTGATAACAAAACCAGCAGCCAAAAGAAAATGTTATCAACATATTATGTTGAAAACTTTTGTCATCAACTCTGGTGTGAACGCATTATAATTTGTTTACATTAGATCAGATGTAGATCATTATGTTAATGATCACACTGTTTCAATTTGAAGTATTTTGAAGACTATTTTTTGCTTATTATTCCGGCTGTTATATTATGATTATGGATACTCTCGTTAAATGGAATCATATGGAAGTCAATTATATTGATTACAAGATCTTGTTAATAACAAGGAATTTTCTGTTAAAACACGAGATATTTACTTTTGTAGACTTTAAGTAGCCTGAGTCGGAAAAATTGACTTGGGGTGTAGTCGCAGTCCATTTATGTTTAAATTAAATTTCGAAAAACAAAAAATGAAGTAAAGAGAAAATAGTGTAAAGTTTCAGCTATTTCAAGGAATGCTTCATTTTCACAAGGAAAAACTTTTCCAATTACTGAAATGCGAGAATAAAGATTATCATAGAAACGGCGACTACGCCCCGTTTCGGAAAGCCAATTTTCTGACTCCAGCTGTTTAGAGTCTAGAACTTAGCTGAGTCCCGAGCACAGAATCAGGCCCAATATATTCTTGGAAAATGTATGAATACATAAATGATTTAAGATTCATTTTTTATCGAAACCTGAAGATGGTGTGGAGCACTGAAACTAGTTATTATAGTTTGTATTTTCAATCTATTATTCTATTTATTTCAAGAAAAGGTACTATAATATTCTATTTTATAAATGAATTTGATTGATTTTCTTATTTTTCTGCTTCAAAAGTTGGTACACAGTCTACCAGCCCTCACTCTACCTGCTACGATCATGATGAACGCTGCTGGTGGGGGAGGAGGAGGAGGAGGAGGAGGAGATGGAGCAGTAGTGAGCCAAACGAATTTGGATGCAATATCTTCAAGTCTTGGCTCCAATTTGCAATCAGCTGCTCAACAGCTGATGAACGGTGAAATCTCCACTCAAACCGGTCAGCAACTTAACACGGCAAGCACTGGTGGAGCATTCAATGTTGAAGGATTGCAGGGTCTGGTGAGTTGAGAACAAGAGGTTTGGTGAGGTTCACGTTATAATGGCAGTGGAGCAAGATAGGCGAACAACGTTACCGAACCTCTGTCTTGTTAATGCCTTCTATAGACGGTAGCTGATACAAGTTTATTGATGTAATATTAACTGTTCATTCTTGTTTAGAATGATCAATTATATTAAATATAATTTTATTATCAAAATAGCCCTCAGGCTCGCTTCGCTCGCCGTATCCGTCTAGCCAGGGGGCTCCGCCCCCTGGACCCTCGACTAGATCGTCCAAGATTGAGATCAGCAGGCTCGCTTCGCTCGCCTGAATTTTTCATTTGAGCATTTTTATCATATGTTAGGACGATACAGTCGGGGATCCAGACTAAACGTCTGGCTAAACGGATATGGCGAGCGAAGCGAGCCGGACGGCTAGTAATATAATATTCCCAGGAATAGCTCTGGAGTAGCAGTGCCCAATCAATTTTCCCGCGATGAATGCATTTCAATCTCCAACTTGGTGCCAACCTAACAAAGTCAACTCAACTTAATGCCAACCTGACAAAATTATTAATTAGTTACCAGAACAACTGTTTCGAAGAGGTACTCTATCTAGATTATAGTTCTATATTAACATATGGTATGGACTTTTCCATTATAATTAAGATATTGGAATAAGAAGAATATAGCCTACATGCTAAAAGACGAATTTTAAACCCTTAAAAACCACCCTTAGAGTTAAAATATCGCCAAAAGATTTCTCAGTGCGCCTCTAAAGGGCCAACTGAACATACCTACCAAATTTGAACGTTTTTGGTCTGGTAGATTTTTAGTTCTGCGAGTGAGTAAGTGAGTGAGTGAGTCAGTCAGTCAGTGAGTGAGTGCCATTTCGCTTTTATATATATAGATTGCACGTCGACGTATATACGAGGTTTTATGAAATTTTAAATTCCAAGGATAATATAGAAGGAAAAGGAGCCTCCTTCATACGCCAATATAAAAGTAAAAATCAGACTATAGAATTATTCATCATAAATCAGCTGTCGAGTTGATTATAAATTGCTTGCCATGACGCATGCGACTGAATATCTCAATGCAACTTGGTGAAAAATCAGCTGCTGTGTGGACTATTAATTACATGCCTCATTGAATGCGATTTTATGCATTATTAAATGAACCATTGATTGCATGCAATTGATAACTAAAATAAGATAGTATTGTCTCTCGACCTTTCTCTGCTTTGAACTCGGGCTGTCTTGTTGCCAGTATGTCTAGAAGGAGATTAGCTTCTGATGTTAGCATTTTTGATACAGCAGCCCCAACAGCTATTAGCCGTTTCCACACTGATATCTCGCAGACATTATTTACTTTGATGGACAGTATAAGAGGAGGCTGTGGTTTATAACTGCGCGAGGTCTACTGTTCACAGAACTACTAGTGTAATAATAATTATATGAGTAAAAATAAAATGATATTCATTGAGAATGAGAGATTTCTCTTCTTGGGCCACAGGCTACATGTTTTACAACGACTGATCTACTGTTAATGAGATATTTGAATCTGCTAATTTGATGTAGTTTAAGCTGGGTTTTTGTTTGTGCGTAAAATGCCCGTCAGGGTGAGGATCTCAGGTTGGGTAGATTTTAATTTGTCTAGAAAACTTGAAATATTATTTTCAATTATTTTTCAATGGGGGAGGTTGAGTTCATACTTTTCCATAATTTTTAATTGCAATATGTTGATATTATTAGAAATGTTTTGATTCTTGAATGATAAAAAGAATAATAAAAGTTATTTGATCAGCTGGTTTAGCACACTCGAAATTCGGACAACATGAATGTCAACAATGCTTCTCATCGTCGAATGCGGAAGATTACGCATAAACGAGAATGCACCTTCAGTGTTAGTTAGGGCCGGTTTCAGAGCTCGGGGGAATCAGCTGAGTTCTAGATTTTAAACAGCTGGAGTCAGAAAATTGGCTTTCCGAAACAGTTTTTTCGATAATCTTTATTTTCCCATTTCTATAATTGGAATTCAAAATAGCTGAAACTTTACACTATCTTCTCTTTATTTAATTTTGAGTTCAATTTCCTAGTTCTTCGAAATTTAATTTAAACGTGGACTACGACTACGCCCCGTTTTGGAAAGCCAATTCTCCGACTTCGACTGTTTAAAGTCCAGAACTTAGCTGAGTCCCGAGCTCCATAACCGGTCCTTAGTTTCATTCAATGTAGGACTTCGTCAAAGTGGGGTCCAGTCATACTGAAAGTATTCGATCAACATTGCCGTTGCTATCCATCTCTACCTTGGAAGATAGTATCAACATAATCTTCTTCTTCTATTAGTGCGTCTCCTATCGGAGGTTCGCTATCAGCACAGCAATCCGGATCTTATTCACTGCCGCTCGAAACAAGTCTTTGCTGCTGTCAAACCAATCCCTAATGCAAATCCCATTGAAGATCCTATCAAACACTGTCATTATAACGTGGACCCCACTATAGAGCATAGTGGAACTCAATCAAGTCTGATTTTATATTATTTTGTATTATATCTGTGAGGGTCTATGTTAGAACTTGAAAAACTGAGAACTTGACGTGGATAATGAAATCTTGAAGAATTGAAATAGGCCTTTAACCATCCTCGGTTAATCATGAATCAGTATGCAAAATTTCTAGATAGTATAGATTATTGGATTTTTCCAAGTTCATCCTGATAACGTTTCTCATTGGAAAGATTTATTCTCATTGATTTTTCCTCCAACATTGCAGAGTGGACTGACCTCAGGCAGGGCTACCAACGGTCTAGGTCTCACTGTCAGTGGGCTGCGCGCTTTTCAAGGTTCTGACAATCTAGCTGGACTGAGTTCAACTCTCAGTGCATCTGGAGCAGATTTGAGTTCAACTTCAGCGACAGATGCAGAAAATCCATCCCTGGGTTTCCAACTGATGACACAAGGTGGACAATTGAGCCAGCTGACACCAGGTGGACAATTGGGCCAGCTGACATCAAGTGGACAATTGAGTCAGCTGACATCAGGTGGACAACTGACCCAGCTGACACCAGGTGGACAATTAGGCCAGCTGGCATCAAGTGGACAGTTGAGCCAGCTGACAGCAGGTGGACAATTGAGCCAGCAGACACCAGGTGGACAATTGAGTCAGCTGACATCAGGTGGACAATTTGGCCAGCTGACAACAGGTGAACAATCGAGCCAGCAGACATCAGGTGGACAACTGACCCAGCTGACACCAGGTGGACAATTGAACCAGCTGACATCAGGTGGACGATTAGGCCACCTGACACCAGGTGGACAATTGAGTCAGCTGACATCAGGTGGACGATTAGGCCAGCTGACATCAGGTGGACAATTGAGTCAGCTGACACCAGGTGGACAATTGAGCTTTGTAAGCAGAGATCAAGGTCAGAACTATGGCATAAGAAATGGCCAGCAGTTCATCGTCTTTGGCGGTAGAGCCGAAGGTTATCCAGTACAGACGATACCTGAAGGTTCGTGGGTTGTTGATGTTGGTTCCTTGGGTGACGTCACAACTGCTCCTAATAGCATCCCAGTTAATCGCTTTACAGAGCAACTACCCTCGTTGGGTGATGTCACAACTGCTTCTAACAGCATCCCTTTCAATCGCCTTCCAGAGCAATTATCCTCGTTGGGTGACGTGACAACTGCTCCTAATAGCATCCTTGCCAATCGCTTCCCAGAGCAGCTACCCTTGTCAGCCAACTTCCAATCTCCAAACATCCCCAACTATCTCCAGCGATACGTTGTCCAGCAGAGACCCACTTCATCAGTGTATTACACTGTCGCAAATGGCCAGAACTCCCCAGCACCAAGATCATTGGGATATCTTGACCAGCCTATCCAGGGTCTTCAGGCCTATTCTCCAGTACCTATCCAGGATGGCCTCCAGCTCCAGTTTGCCAGGAATGCGGTTGCACCGCAAGGATATATCATAGGTAACCAAGTGGTTCCCGCCCAGAGAATTCAGTTGGCTTTCTAGATTAGATTGAATTTAGATAAACATAACCTATTTTTAAACAATTTCTGTACAAATTTTAGTAAGGAACAGTTTTGGGCTTTGAACGTGTTGTTCCTTCCCCAATCATTCATAGTTGAAAATGATATTGTATGTATTAATGTATAAATAAATAGATTAGTGAGCAATGTTCTGGATGGATATTGTGGAGTGTTTATAATGCTTTCCTTCTAGTCAATAAAAATGATTTGGTTTGATGTTTCTACAATATTTGAGTTTTGAGCCCGATTCAATCCAATTCAAAACACCTGGCTTCAAGTGCTCCAATGCAAGATTACAATGTTTCCAATAGTTATAAATCAAGGAAAAAACAAACTAGTCACATACAGTTGTGCTAAAAGGACTAGAAGCTGCATGTGTATCTTTTCGGATGCAGAACGTTGGTTTTGAGGAGATACAAAAACGAATTTGTTGCTAATGGAAAGATACATTTTTACATTTTCGGTTTCTAATAACGTGGAATCTAATTGAATGGCAAAATATCAGATCTCAATTATTGAGAGAATTGATTATTGAATCATTGTGGAATATATTTCATAATTGAAGTTTAACATATCATTTGAAACAAACATGAACAGCTGATATCACAACAGATATACCAGTATCAGCTAAATATAAAGAAAATAAAAATCTCAGTACCCTTTTTTGTGATAAAATATTTCAAAAAAAGGGTACAGAGATTTTTATTTCCTTTATATTTATATTACAAGTAGCCCTATACAGAAAAGAGATAAAAATATGGCAGTATCAGCTATTCTATATAAAAGGCAGTGGCAAGGCAGAGAACTCGCAATGCTGTTTTCCTATCTCTCTCCACTGCCATTATAACGTGGACCTCACATTAGGAAATATATTCTCAATACAGCTCGTACACAATAAATGAAATAATTAACGTCTATATTGAATTCAAGTGCACTAGTTGAAATTTATTTATCCATTTATTTACAGGGTGTTTCAGAGAAACGGGAAATTTTGAAAGTTGAATAATTTTAGGTAAAAAGATCTTTAAATAAAGTTTTTCATATCATTCAATAGTAAAAATGATGCCATTTCAGAATAAATAATACCGTAACATTAATTTTTTGAAGAAGACATCTTGCAGGTATGTTGCTTTTCTACGCAAACATTCCTGTAGTCTCTTCATCACATTTTCCATGGTTTGACGTTTCAACATTACAACTGGAATTTAAAATCGCTTCTCGAATCTTGGCTTTCAATTCTGCAACAACGGAAGAATTACAATTATTCCAGTTGTAATGTTACGTCAAACCATGGACAATGTGATGAAGAGACTATAGGATTATTTGCGTAGAAAAGGAATTCACCTGCAAGATGTATGGGGGAATACACCCCACACAGGCTAGTCCGCGGGGCGTTTTTTGTTTTATTCATTCTTAAAAAAGAATTTTATCATTTTGTTACATCATTATTACTGTACATGACTATGTTTGAATGATAAGAAACAGATTTTCCCTGTTATTGTACTAGTTTTTGGATGAATAAAATCTTTTTCATTCATTTCATTAGATGTCTTTTTCAAAAAATAAATGCTACGGTATTATTTATTCTAAAATGGCATTATTAAATTTTTTAAGATTTGTTTCTCTTGAAATTATGTAATTTTCCGTTTCTCGGGAACACTCTGTATTTACGATACGAATGACACTAATGTAATAACATTGATAGATAAAATAATAAAGTAGTCCTTGTGCTATTTTTCTTCCAGATTTATAGGTGATGACTTAGTCCAAGATGGGTTTGGAATTCCACATGTACAATTTCTATTCAATTTTAGCCCAAATTAATCATGGAAACCATAAATTGATTCACAGTCCAATTCTATTGAGAGAAATAACGTTTTCGCCCCACTTGGATGTAATGAGCTGGTTTTCGTGCGTCATATGGAGGCCGAAAATGATTGTTTTCTGACCAGGCCGGTAAAAGTTTTACGGCCCTAGGGCTGTAAAATAACCTTGAAGTCAGCTGATTCTGATTTGATGTGAACGTGTTTACAAAATGGTTTATGAAACGGAATCAGTTTATGCTTCTAGAATTGAATAAGTATTCTGCAATAAGATACTATTATTCTATTTGGATGGATAAAATACAGATAAGATATATATTATAAACTATTCAAATTCGATTTTTAGAGTAGGATAGAACTTCTAACCTAAACTTCCGAAGTCAACGACAACAAGCATTGTTGACGTTGACATTCAGATTGGCCAAATTTCAAGTGCCGATTTCGAGCCGGAAAAGTCTCATTTTCGGCCCTAGGTGCGAAATATACTATTACAGGATACGTGATAATGAGTTGATGGAAAAAGGTAGAAGGAAGAGGAGAAAGTTTTGAATTGTAGATGGTTAATCATTAATCAGGGGGAACGGAAAGAAGAAAGAGACGGAGGAAAATGATTCTATCAGGTAGAATCTTATTTTTTGCTCGATATTTCTTGTACACTCAGTCTTTCCACCCAATATAAAATTCTCCCCTTGCCACTTTAACACCTCTCTCTCTCTCTCTCTTTATCACACTCTTCCTCTGCTTTCCAAATGTTCCTCTCCCCGAAACGTTTTTGGCAAAATACTTGAACGGTTTGAAAACATTTTCCGCCATGCCAATGGCAAATGCTCAGCCAAAACAAATTATTCAATTTTGTGGGCACTTTGCTTCTCACTGAACTACACTGAAAATGATTTCTTCCTCTTATTTATGATTCAATTTGAATAATTTGAATGATCGATTTTCAAGCCATCCATATCTTATTTATTTCTACTTTTTTTCTTTCTCAATCTTCTTCTTCTTCTTCCTCCACTTCTTCTCATCATTCTTTCAGCCACCACCTTCCACCTTCTCCATTTCCTTCTTCTCATCCTTCCTCTTCATCATCTTCTTCTTCCTCTTCTTCTTCTTCTTCTTCCTCTCCTTCTGCTCACACTCCTTCTCACTCTTTTCTTTTTCCTCGTCGTCTTCTTCTTCTTACTCCTCTCCTGTCTTCTTCTCCTTCTTCTACTACTCTGAGAAGATTAGATCCTTGGAAACTCAAGTGGTCGGTCAATTTTGAACTGTGTAGGCTGAGTCAAGTTGACCGCCTCAAGTTGACCGCCTTATGACCTCTCAAGTGGAGAGAGACGCGTTTTCACTCAATTAGGTTCGGACAACGCTGCTATAAAGCAGTACTTGTATATTCAGACAGTCCATTCTCCAATTTGCTTAGCGAAACGTCGAGAGAGCCTATCATCGGTCAGAAGGGTAGCTTATCCCCAGCATGGGGATGTGTTCGGAGAATGCGAATTGGAGATTTTTGGGGAGGGGGTGCATTGCGTATAGTGACGTCCACGTTATAATGACAGTGGATAAAGATAGAATAATAGCGATGCCGATTCTCTGCATTAATTAATCATATTTCTACACTGTCAAAAACATAATTGGCACCGTTGTGAACCTAGAAAAGGATAGTACCACCGGCTTTGTCAAATGATAGACAAGGATAGCAAAACCAAAGTTGATCAAATACTGTCATTATAACGTGTACCTCACTATAGGATGCGATGAAGTGGGTGAAAAGGAGGAGGAGGAGGAGGAGTAGAGAAAAAAGAAGATGAAGGAGAAAAATAAGAAGAGGAGGAAGAAGAGTGAGCAGAAGGAGAAGAAGAGGGAGAAGAAGAAGAAGAAGAAGAGAAGAAGAAGAAGAAGAAGAAGGAGAAAAAGAGTAAGACAGGAGATGGAGAAGGAGTAGGAGAACGGATGAAGATGAAGGAGAAGGAGAAAAAGAAGAGGACGAGGACAAGAGATGAAGAAGGAGAAGAAGAAGTAGAAGAAGAAGACAGGAGAGGAAGAAGAAGAAAAAGAAGAAGAAGAGGAAGAGAAAGAAGACGAAGAGGAGGAAGAAGAGAAGAAGAAGAGGAGGAAGAAGATAAGGAAAAAGAGGGGGGAGGAGAAGCAACGAAGGTGGTGGATACGAAGAAAGGAGAAAGGATGAGGAGAAAGAGAGGGAGAAGACAGTTGGAGAAGAATAGAAGGGGGAAGGAGACAGGTGGTCAAGAAGATGGAGAAGAGGAAGGATAGAATAAGAAGACAGGAAAGAAAGAAAGAAAATCAAGGAGGTAAAGCAATAAAGAGAATGATAAGGCAGAAGGAGAAGGAGTAGAAGAAGAAGAAGAAGAAGAAGAAGAGAAGAAGAATAGAGAAGAAGAAGAATTTGAAGAAGTATAATAAGAGTGAGAAGAAGAAGAATTGCAAGCAGTAAAACCTCGATACTAAAGAATAAGAAGAAGAAGAATAGTTATAAGAAGATAAGAATGAAGAAGTAGAAGTAGAAGAAGAAGAAGAGATGAATAAGAAGAAGAAGAAGAATAAGAAGAAGAAGAAGAATACGAATAAGACGAAGAAAAATGAAAAGAAGAATAAGACTAAGACAAAAGAAGAAGAAATAATACGAAGAAGCGAGAAGAAGAAGAAGAAGAAAAAGAAGAAGAGAAGAATAGAATAACGAAGAAGAATATGCAGAAGAAAAAGAGGAAGAAGAAGAAGAAGAAGAAAAAGAAGAAGAAGAAGAGGAAGCCAGGGGATGAAGAAGAATGATACGTTACCGCGCTCGGGAATTCGCCAAGTTCTTGACTACAAACAGCTGGAGTCAGAAAATTAGCTTCCCGAAACGGGGCGTAGTCGCAGTCAACGTTTAAATTCAATTGAGAAGAACTAGGAAATTGAACACAAAATGAAATAAAGTGAAAATAATGTAAAGTTTCAGCTATCTTGAATTACCGAGGCAAGGAACGTTTCCTCTAATGTAGTCAAGGCAACGCTTCCAATTATAGAAATGAGAAATATAAGATTATCATAAAAACTGGGGACTATTCCAAGTTTCCATCACCAATTTTTCTGACTCCAGTAACTGTTTAAGGCTGTGCAAAGGCTGAAAATAAACTTTCCACTCGGGATATTTTTGAGTTTTTCGATTCGTATATCATCAAGCTATCAAAATGAAAAAGTTTTCTCAGGAAAACATTTTTTCGCCACACTGCACAGAAAGCAGCTGTTTTCCAGTCCCTACGTAGATCTGAAAGACCTTGTTTGCAGACGACGTCAGAAAAGGGTTTCTTTTCCGGTCTAGGCCAGAAAGTTGTCTCTTTCCAGCCGCTTATGGCTGGAAACAACGCGCTAATTATTATTAATAAGTCATCCGCTAGATCGGGCGAGTGTCCACTTTCATAATAAGCTGAAGTCGCCATGATTTTAGTTCCAGTTTCGAATCAAACTAATTCGCTTCGCAACCAGTTTTATTCAATTATTTATTGTTGATTAGTGCATTCCGAATTTTCAAAAATGCTTGAAGATGACTGTGGTATTCCAAGTGAAATTTTAAAAGAATCTGAAATCCTGACTGCAAATCTTCTACCACTAAAATCAAGAGATAGGTACGATAGCTTAACGAGTATTCTTTATTTTGTATTCTTTATTTATTTTGTCAGCAATACCTGTAGTGTGGCGAAAAATATCGTTCGCACCACGGGCAAAAAATGTTTTTCCAGCTCTCAATCTTTTCTAGTCCTCGGCCTACGGCCTCGGACTTGAAAACCGATTTCGAGCTGGAAAAATCTCATTTTCTGCTCTAGGTGCGAAATATACTATTTCCTGATCATTACTTTTTGAGATATGAGCGCCTAAAGTTTAAATTATTGGGACAGAACATTCAAAATTTGATGATATATAAATCTATGAGATTTATGGGGAGGGATTCTTTATGGTATTGTTGATCTAGTAAATCAAAAATTTTCTGAGAATGTCAATTTTTAAGATAGTTATTCAATCTACTAAAAATAACTTTTAGTTGAGTTATTTCTGGTTATTTTTGGTAAATTGAATAACTTTTTCAAGATTTGATATTTTCAGAAAATTTTTGTTTTACCAGATCAACAATACCATGAAGAATCCATCCTATGAATCTCATGGATTTATATCTTATAGAATTTGAAATGTTCTGTTCAAACTTCAGGTGCTCATATCTCAAAAAGAAATTACCGAAAAAAAATGTTTTCCTAAGGAAACTTTTTCATTCTGATAGCTTGATGATATGCGAATCGAAAAACTTAGAAAAATATCATGAGTACAAAGTTTATTTTTAGCCTTTGCACAGCCTTAAAGTCTAGAACTTAGTCAAATCCCGAGCTTGGCAACCATCCCTTAGTGGTCCTATTAAGCGGCTTCTGAACTCAACGAGACTGGACCTGTTAGCAAGTTACAATGCAATGTTACATTTACCCCAATAACTCACCCCATCCTATCATCCCACCTTGTAATAAACTACCCCACTTAACTGATGTTAGTTGCACCATCTGGCAATTGTTTGTAGTGCCTGGTGATCTATAGTGAGGTCCACGTTATGAAGGCAGTGGAGGAAGATAGGAGAACGATGTTGCCGATGCTCCATTTTGTCAATGCCTTCTATAGACGGTAGCTGATACAGGTTTATCGATGTAGTATTTACTGTCCATTCTAGTTTGAAATAATCAATTATATTCCATTAGCAAGGAAATTATATCTTTCAATAATTTTTATTTATTAATTTACCAATAATCATCACATTACATCAATTTTGGGAATATCCCATTTGACAGGTAACTTGTCAGTACTAATACTAATCTATTATATATAAAAGCGAAATAGCACTCACTCACTGATTGACTGACTGACTGACTCACTCACTTGCAGAACTAAAAATCTACCGGACCAAAAACGTTCAAATTTGGTAGGTATGTCCAGTTGGCCCTTTAGAGGCGCACTAAGAACGGATTTCAAAAAAGATTCAAAGGTACGCCCAAAATTAGCGCTTTTTTTTGCTTTTTCTCAGTTTCATCGAGAACAAATAAACAGAAATTGTTCAAATTTAGTACAGAAGCTCAGCTAGGGTGTAATAATGTTGTATTAGAAGGAATTTGCAATAACGTAAAAGATACACCCAGAATTAGCATTTTTTTTGCTTTTTCTCAGATTTATTGAGAACAAATGGACAGAAATTGTTTGAATACAGTACAAGAGCTAAGCTAGGGTGTAGTAATGTTGTGTTAGAAGGAATTTGAAATAACGCCAAAGATAAACCCAAAATCTGCGTTTTTCCAGCGTTTTTTCTTGCGTTTCCTCAGCTTTATCGAGAACAAATGAGCAGGAAATGTTTAAATTTACTACAGAAGCTCAGCTGGGGTGTGATAATGTTGTGTTATAAGGAATTTGAAACAACGCCAAAGAAACACCTAAAATTAGGATTTTTTGCGTTTTCCCAGTTATTTCATCAAGTAATGGACAGAAAATTTTCAAATTTTGTACAGAGGTTTAGCTAGGGTCTAAAAATTTTCTGAGGAGGTGACTTTAATACTTCATCAAAGATACGCCCAAAATCAGCGTTTTTCCAACGGTTTCCTCAGCTTTTCTCAGTACTTTGACTTTCTGATGGAATGAAGCAAGCTCAAATGAAAAATGCAGGCGAGCGAAGCGAGCTTGCTGATCTCATTCTTGGACGATCCAGTCGGGGGTCCTGATATGGCAAGCCAAGCAAGCCTGACGGCTAGTACTATAATATATACAATGGAAAAATAAAATATTTATTCAGGATGGTAATGATATATATTATATATATATATGAAAAAAATCAATTTTCTTGATAATAAAATTCTATGATTGCGTATAGGCTTTTCTCTAATAACATTTTTTCTGACTGCCTGTTTGAATAGAATGACTGGTTCAATGTTTCAAATGTCTGTTGATAGTTGGCAGCCTATTATAGAGTCTCATTCCTGAATAAAATGGAGTTTTTTCGAAAGCTACATTTCTATGAATTGGAAACGCAATAATATTTCTATTTCGACTATTTCTTAATTGAGATGGAATATTTTGTTGATGTCATATTAATTCTATATTGTTAAAAGACGATCAGGCAACAGAGCAGAGCGAGAAAGAGAAAGCACTGCTATCTGCTTCAGTGAATAGTAGACAAGGAAAGCAATACCATTGCTAATCAAACACTGTTATTATAACGTGGACCTCACTATGTTTGTACAACGTGATATAGGCAACACGCATTACACACAAGTCTTGAATAAATTAAGTTTTCCTCCACCTCCTGTCTGAAATGCTCACTTCACTCCCTGGAACATAATACTAAAGTGTCACTTTTTACCTCTCGGGAGGTAAAAAACAGGAAAACTCCCTAGAGCGTAAAAAGTAAAAGTGACTCCATTTAAATAACATGGGAAGCATCTCTATTTTAAAAACGTACATTTGAAATAGGTTAGAAGGTCTAAGCACAGATGAGGAAGCATATAGAGTAGTCATTAAACCAACTAAATTCAATACCTCAACCAGACATTTGATCAATATATGAAATTTATGTTTGGATGCTAAAGTTATTACAAACTACATATCACTATACTAGAAAAATGTATAAAATTTTTCTTCATTCCATGTTATTCAAAATACCAGCCAACGAATATACCTCATTAGCTAATCAAATTTGAAACGGGAACTTCATCATAACTGTAGTTATGGCGGCCATTGTTGTTACAACTTTTGCCGACAGATAGCGCCTAGCGCTGTCAGCGGAGAACTGTGATTACAAGCCAGCTGTTTCTGTTTACTTTTTAGATTATGTTAAAACACATTGTTTGGTCACGTAGGATTTTTAAAATTATCTTATTTGCAGTAATTATAGAAATGCAGGTGGAGGAAAAATGTTGTGTATATCACGAGTACCTCGGCTTCGCCAGACGGCTTCAAACTTTTCCCTCAGGGAGGAAAAACAGTACTTTTCACTCTAGATATACAAATAACTATTAATTCTCCTTTATACTTTCCATGCCCTACCACCATAGATAAGGAAAGTATTGCTTTCCAAAAAAAATTAAGCTACCCCAATTTCAAGTGTTCTGTGTGTGTGTGTGTTGTGTGGTGGTGTGTGTGTGTGTGTGTGTGTGTGGTGTTGTTGTGTGTGTGTGTGTGTGTGTGTGTGTGTTGTGTGTGCGCGTGTGCGTGCGTTGTGTGTTGTGTGTGTGTGTGTTGTGTGTGTTGTGTGTGTGTGTTGTGTGTGTGTGTGTGTGTGTGTGGTGTGTTGTGTGTGTGTGTGGTGTGTGTGTGTGTGTGTGTGTGTGTGCGCGCGTGTGCGTGTGTGTGTGGTGTGTGTGTTGTGTGTGTGTGTGTGTGTGTGTGTGTGTGTGTGTGTGTTGTGTGGTGTGTGTGTGTGTGTGTGGTGTGTGTGCGTGTGTGTGTGTGTGGTGTGTGTGCGTGTGCGTGTGCGTGTGCGTGTGCGTTTGCGTGTGCGTGTGTGTGCGTGTGCGTGCGTGCGTGTGTGTGTGTGGTGTGTGTGTGTGTGTGTGTGTTGTGTGTGTGTGTGTGTGTGTGTGTGTGTGGTGTGTGTGTGTGTGTGTTGTGTGTGTTGGTGTGTGTGTGTGTTGTGTGTGTGTGTGTGTGTGTGTGGTGTGTGTGGTGTGTGTGTGTGTGTGTATGTGTGTATGTATGTGAACACGATAACCCCATTTCTAATTAACCGATTGACTTGACATTTTAAACTTAAGGTCCTTATACCATGAGGATCCGACAATAAGAAATTCAATAAAATTCAATTCAAGATGGCGGAAAGAATGGAGGAAAATTACTAAAAAACCATGTTTTTCACGATTTTCTCAAAATAACAAGACCGATTTTTTTCAAATTCATACTCTGTATAGTTATTTATCAGCTCTATCAACTGACATGAGTCTATTTCCTGGGAAACTAATGGGGTCCACCCCATCCTTGAGTAATGGACTTTGTAGACTGACATGGGCCTTTTGTCCTTCTCGTGCATGAGGTAGGAAGGTAGAGCAGTTTATAAAAAGAACACATATTCGAGATATTTCATCTGTAGAACAGCTGTTTTGACGACTTTTTAAAAAAAATCTGGTGTGGTACACTCACACAACTTTCCTTGCTCATATTTGAAACTACGATCAGACTTTTGTATATGTGTATATATAATTGTTTTCAGAGTACTTTTTCCTTTTTTGTGTAATTTGTGAAATTCGATGATTTTTTTTAGTCGTCATTTTTTTAAAGTCGTCAAAACAGCTGTTCTACAGATGAAATATCTCGACTATGTGTTCTTTTTATGAACTGCTCTACCTACCTACCTCATGCACGAGAAGGAGGTTACAAAATCCATTTCTCAAGGATGGGGTGGACCCCCCATTAGTTCCCCAGAAAGGAGACTCATGCCAGTTAATAGAGCTGTTAAATAACTATACAGAGTATGAATTTGAAAAAAATCGGTCAAGTTATTTTGAGAAAATCGTGAAAAACATGTTTTTTTTAGTAATTATTCGCCATTTTTCTCAAGTATATTATGGAGCTCCTGCAACTTTCTCAGAAATGGGACTCATGTCAGTTGATAGGGCTTATAAATAGCTATCCATGTTATAAATTTGAAGAAAATCGTTAGAGTCGTTTTTGAGAAAACCGTGAATAACATGGTCTTTTAGTGATTATCCGCCATTTTTCAAAAGACTATCACGGAGCTCCTGCAATTTTCCCATAAATGAGACTCATGTCAGTTGATAGGACTTTATCCATGGTATAAATTTAAAGAAAATAGTTAGAGCCGTTTTCGTGAAAACCGTGAAAAACATGGTTTTTTAGTAATTATCCATCATTTTTTCCGCCATTTTGAATTCAATTTCATTGAATTTCTTATTGTCAGATCCTCATGGTATAAGGACCTTAAGTTTAAAATTTCAAGTCAATCGGTTGATTAGGAATGGAGTTATCGTGTTCACAGACATACACACATACACACATACACACACACACACACACACACACACACACACACACACACACACACACACACACAACACAGACCAACACCTAAAAATCATGTTTTTGGACTCAGGGGACCTTGAAACGTATAGAAAACTTGAAATTGGGGTACCTTAATTTTTTTGGAAAGCAATACTTTCCTTACCTATGGTAGTAGGGCAAAGAAAGTAAAAATATTTGTCATCAAGAAAAAAACAAGATGGCGGCAAAAATTATATCGATTTTCAAGAAATCGTATGTAATTCTAATAATGTCGAGGATATCGGATCAATTCAGCCATCTGGAAGCTCCAAAATAATCATAATACAATATCCGAAAGTTTTCTGAAAATTTTATATCTGAAAATTTGGCGACCATCTTGTTTCCGAGGTGTTTGCCTGTGATTTCGACTTATCATCAACACAATCCGTATTATGCTAGACCTAACGGAGAAATTGAGACATCTTCCACGGCTGTTACTCAAAAATGACCACGGAATGACATTTGCGCCCGGAATAATATAGGCAACACGCATTACACACAAGTCTTGAATAAATTCTATTTAATTCTCCTTTTTATTTTTACTTTCCTTGCCCCATTATCATATCATAGGTAAGGAAAGTATTGCTTTCCAGAAAAATTGAGGTATGTGTGTGTGTGTGTGTGTGTGTGTGTGTGTGTGTGTGTGTGTGTGTGTGTGTGGTGTTTGTGTGTGTGTGTGTGTGTGTGTGTGTGTGGTGTGTGTGTGTGGTGTGTGTGTTGTGTGTATAAATACCGATTTATTTCAAATTCATACCTTGTATAGTTATTTATCAGCTCTATCAACTGACATGAGTCTTTTTCCTGGGAAACTACTGGGGTCCACCCCATCCTTGAGTAATGGACTTTGTAAACTCACATGAGTCTTTTGTCCTTCTCGTGCATGAGGTAGGTAGGTAGAGCAGTTTATAAAAAGAACACATAGTCGAGATATTCCATCTCATCTGTAGAACAGCTGTTTTGACGACTTTTAAAAAATATCGAATTTCACAATTTACACAAAGGAAAAAGTACTCTGGAAACAATTATATATACACATATAATCAATGTGATCGTAGTTTCAAATATGTTGCCGCCAATCGTCATTATGTTATTGGCCCGGTGATTATGTTAGTATTGGCCCGGCGGCTGCAGAGGCTCTGTTGCGGTCTCCTTATGTCTAGCTGTAATAGCCCGTCCTAATAGTTCGTCCTTACCTATAATTGGGGTTGTTCAGTTTTTTCTTCTCCTTCAACCACAGATACTGTACTTTTTATTCATATTTTGATTGTATGATACCTTAAATGCCGCAAATTAATTTAATAATTTTTTTTCGTTTGTCACTTAGTTGAACCTTATTTTTTGCTTATAATTTGCAATTTCTTATTCTATTATTAAGTTCTTAGTTACTAGATTTTTTGTTGTATCTAGTGTCATTAAAGTATGGTTATAACTTTTCTTATTGATTGTCAGAAGACTCCCCCATGCACACGGACTTGTCGTCCAAGCATGAAGTTATTCATTAACTTTTCCTACAGATACCTTGAAAAGTTACTTTTTGTGAACTGATTGCAGGCCGCAAAGAATCACTTTTGCGGAAAGTGAGTACTTTGCATACTCCAGATTTGCAGCATGACGACGCAAAATAGTTAGTAGGTTATATGGAGCACCATATGGACTTGTCGTCCAAGCATGGAGTTATTAATTTACTTTTTCTACAGATACCTTGAAAAGTGACTATTTGTGCACTGATTGCAGGCCGCAAAGAATCACTAGTGCGCAAAGTGAGTACTTTGCGTACTCCAGATTTGCAGCATGACAACGCAAAATAGTTAGTAGGTTATATGGAGCACCAGTGCAGGAAAATCAAAATCAAGTTGGTAACACTGACTGTGATATAGTGAGGCCCACGTTATAATGGCAGTGGAGAACAGTGTTGCCTATTTATTATGTGCCTTGAATATAGTCATTTCAATTCTTACATAAAGATTAACCCCCTTCAAGCAGTCACATAAATTTTCAATTGAATTACTAATCTTTATAATTCAATTATTATTATTAAATTTTGATAAATTAAGGTTTTTATTACTAATAAAATTACACAGAAAAACATTTGATGGATTTCAGGGAATTTTACCCATAATTACCCACTTTTCATATTCAATGGTAACTGTAGGAAAAATTTAATGTGAAATACATGTGCAAAGTTCGTTTGCTGCACTCAAGAAACCATCATTCCACACTCGCCTACGGCTCGTGCGTAAACGTTTCTTTCGGTGCAGCAAACTGTCACTTTGCGCACTAGTTGCACAAATAACTATTTTACTTGTTTTCCATATTAATGTTACAAACTAATGTATCGTCTTCACTTTGTTTTTACATACTATGTAATGTATAGAGTTTTTGAATAACATGAATTGAATTGAATATTCTCCTAAATTATTCTCGTTCAAGAATGAGGCTTACAGTTCAATGAGCAAGGGAAGTTGTGTGAGTGTACCACACCAAGATTTTTCCTTTTGTTGTTGTTGTTCTCCTTCTTATTTTTCTTCTTGAAGAGAAGATGATGAGAGGATGATAGAATTATGATACTCCAGTATGAGTGGCGGCAGGAGAAGGGGAATAACCATTAGTCGGGAGAAGGATGATGAGGAGGTGAGAAGGGAGTGTAGGAGGAGGATGAGGAGGAGAAAAAATGGGTGTGATGATAGGAGGAAGATGAAGGGGTGTGGTGGATAATAGAGGAGATAGAGGGGGAGGATGTGAGCACACACCACAAGGAAAAAGGATTAGCACATGTGAGGGTGTATCATTATGAAGGCCATTTGGATGAGCCTTAACGAGTTTAAAGTCACCTTGTGTGACATTAGCAGCTGGATACTGTTAAGCACTATATAAGTCTGCCAAAGTCATGGCATTCATTATTATGCGCATTAACACTAATCACATTGTACAGTTTGGGTACTATAGCTTTGCCACGGTAACTTTGAAACAGCATATTGGCAAGGTATGGTCATAGAGAAACGATAGTCTCTCAAATTGTGCCGTTCATACACTATCACCCCAACAAAACAGTAAAAATTGACAATAATCGACAGTAATCGGATTGAGATAACAGTAAAAGTTGCGACATGAATTCCCTATACCATGGGATATCTACTTACGCTATTGTTTCTCTATGGTATGGTTCGCGGGGTGATATTCACGGCTTTGCAAGAACATCAGCCTTCAGAGAACCTATCAATTGGATAACAAAATTTTTCATGGAACATTCTACGTTTTGAAGTCATTGAAAACATTCTTTGCTTCTTCTTCGTCTTCTTCTTCCTCTTCTTCTTCGTATTTTTCTTCCTCTTCTTCTTCTTCTCCTCATTTTTCCCCTCTTCTTCTCCACCACCGCCATCGACTTGTTATTCTTCTTCACTTCTCATCATCACCCCTTCTTTTTCTTTTTTTTCTTTTTATTCTTCTTCTTCCTCTTCTTCAACACCTTCCTCCCTTATTCTTCTCCTTCTGCTTTATCTTTTTACCCTGCTTCGCCTACGGCTTGTTCTTCTTCTTCTCCTCCTCCTTCTTCCACCCCTCCTCTTCATTTTCTTCTTCTTCCTCTTCGTCTTCTTTTCCCTCTTCTTCTTCTACCTCCTCCTCCTCCTCCTTGTCCCGCTCGTCCACCTCCTCCTCGTCCTTCCCCTCCTCATTTTCCTCCCTCTTCTTCTTCTACCTCCTCCTCCACCACCCCATTTTCTCCTTCTTCTTTTTCTTTTTCTTCTTCTCCTTCTTCTCCTTCTTCTTCTCCTTCTTCTTCTCCTTCTGCTCTTCTTCTCCTTCTTCCCTTCTTCCTCCTTCTTCTCCTTCTTCGTCTTCTTCTCTTCTCTCCTTCTTCTTCTTCTTCTTCTTCTTCTTCGTCTTCTTCTTCTTCTTCTTCTTCTTCTTCTTCTTCTTCTTCTTCTTCTTTCTTCTTCTTCTTCTTCTCTTCTTCTTCTTCTCTTCTTCTTCTTCTTTTCTTCTGCTTCTTCTTCTTCTTCTTCTTCTCTTCTTCTTCTTCTTCTTCTTCTTCTTCTTCCTCTTCTTCTTCTTCTTCTTCTCTTCTCTTCTTCTTTCTTCTTCTTCTTTCTTCTTCTCTTCTTCTTCTTCTCCTTCTTCTCCTTCTTCTTTTCTTCTCCTTCTTTTTCTTCTTTTCTTCTTCTTCTTCTTCTCCTTCTTCTCCTTCTTCTTTTCTTCTCCTTCTTTTTCTTCTTCTTCTTCTTATTCTTCTTCTTTTTCCTTTTTTTCCACTTCTTCTTCTTCTTCTCATCCCGTTTGTGAGAAGCAGTGTAGAAAGTAGTTTGGATTGTTGAAGAAGCAGAGAATGTAATGACTCGGAAGCGGCCTGATAAACTGAGAAGTTTTCCAACTGAAAGCATGAGTGTTGCAGTAGCCTGCCTTGTCCAGTCACAGACATTTATTATTTATTCCCCCTCTTTCTATTGATTTGTGAGATCTTTGCAAAGTGATAGACCTCATGCGCTCTACCAGGGGCTTCCCTCAACAACCCAAGATTTCAGAAAAAAATCAACTTGAAAAATATAGTGGGTACAATAATCATTTTGGACTTTGCGATGCTCCGTCCTTGTGACGTGAATATTGTTGATCCATTATGGTTGGAAAACGATCTGACAACGTTGCGGAGCTGGAAGAGGATAACACTATCTGATTTATCGGATGATGGACAAGGATAGCAGCACTGATGTTAATCAAATACTGCCATCTATACGTGAAAGTGACTATAGCGATAATGCGAATAGTCTCAGAACAGTGTGAAAACCTTTCATGCTCGACTAGCAGGTAACCCGTACTTCACAAGGGTCTATTTGAGAACTTGACGAACTGAAAACTGGACGTGATCGAATATTCAAGAATTGAAAAGAGGCCTATAACCATCCTCGGTTAATCTTAATGCAAAATTTCACGTTAAGGCTGTAAAAAGGCTAGAAATAAACTTTCTACTGATGATATTTTTCAAACTTTTTCGATTCGTATATCATCAAGCTATCAAAGTGAGAAAGTTTTATCAGGAAAAGATTTGTTTTTTGATCATTACTTTTTGAGATACAAGCACCTAAAGTTTAAATTTTTGGAACAGAACATTTCAAATTCGGTAAGATATAAATCGATGAGACTTAGAGGATAAATTCTTCATGGTATTGTTGATCTAGTGAAACAAAAATTTTCTGAAAATATCAATTTTTGAGAAAGTTATTCAATTTACCAAAAATTACTCAACTAAAAGTTATTCACTTGACTAATTTAAAACTAAGGATAATTTTCAAGATAGTTATTCAATTTTCTAAAAGTAACCAGAAATAACTCAAATAAATTTTGGTTGTTTTTAGTTAATTGAAACTTGGACGCTGAGAAAAGAGAATAAGAGGAGGCTTGAGGCATTGGAAATGTGGATATGGAGAAGGATGGAGGGGATCAGTTGGAGGGATAAAGTTACAAACGAGGAGGTGTTGAGGAGGGTTGGGGAATGAAGGAGTCTGCTGGATGTGATAAAGGGAAGAAAGAGGAGATGGCTGGGACATTGGATGAGACGGCAATGCTTGTTGGTTGATGCCATGGAGGGGACCATTCAGTGAAGAAGAGGAAGAGGGAGAAGAAGATACAAAATGTTGGACGAAATCAAGGAGGGGATGAGCTACTATACAACGAAGCGACTGGCAGAGAATAGAAGAGAGTGGAGGGCTGCTGCCATATAGAAGGACCTGCTTACGAGCAGAAAACTACAGATAGATAGATAGTTAATTGAATAACTATCTGAAAAATTGATATTTTCAGAAAATGTTTCTTTAACTAGATCAACAATACCATGAAGAATCTATCTTCTAAATCTCATGGATTTATCTCTTACTGAATTTGAAATGTTCTGTCCCCAAAATGTAATCTTTAGGCGCTCATATCTCAAAAAGTAATGATCAGAAAAAAAAATTTCCCTGATAAAACTTTTCCATTTTGATAGCTTGATGATGTACACATCGAAAAACTTTGAAAATATCACGAGTAGGAAGTTTATTTTTAGCCTTTGCACAGCCTTAAGAATCTTTATACAAAATTTCACGTTTATCAGTCCAGTAGCTTGAGACGTGAAGGTGCGTCAAACATAATTCCCCTCTCTCGTACGTGTATTAGCCACTTCTTTCCTCTATACTATGGTGAGGTCCACGTTATAATGGCTGTGAAGAAAGATAGGAGAAAAACGTTGCCAAGTCTCTCCATTTTGTCACTGAGTGTACACAGCGCTGTTACTCAATTCATCTCAATGAATTTGATCTAATAATGATTAAAATTTCATTGATAAAATAATCAATTGAATGTCGAATATTATCAAGAAAATTGATTTTTTCATAATTTGTTTTCATAACTAAGATTATATTTTTATTTTTATACAAACCTGAAATGGCAGCTAATTAAAAAAGCTGTGATACAACAATCTGAATTTCAAAACAACAGGAATTGAGCTATTTGGTAGTTATTCTATTCCAATTTCTTTTAAAAATAATAGAAATCCTTCTAAAATAAGTATTTTCAATGGAAATGATTCTACAATAACCTTTCGATATTATTCATACCGGTACGAGTAGGTCTAACTTTTATGTATCTAGGATAACTGAAGCATGGATGAAGTCTAGGATGGTTACTTATCAACTTTTAAAATGTCATTTCATGTATTTTGATTTGTGTTTCTCATATGGTAATGTCTAAAAATTAATTGATTGTTCGAAAAATACATTTTCAATCAATCATACGACTTGTGTACTCAAGTATTTTGATAGAATCATTAGAATGAAGAAAAAAATGGCGGCTGAGAATTGTTTGTTTACTTCTGTACAGTCACTGTCAAAAGTTAAAATAAAATATTCTGTCAAACTGACAACATTGCAAACCGAGAGAGAGATAGCGCTGTCTGTTTTGTTGTATGATAGAGAAGGACAGCAGCAGTATTGTCAATCGTACACTGCCATTATAATGTGGACCTCACTATAGTATAGTATAGAGAATCTTAATTCGCTTTCAACAGTGATCAGAAACTAATCGATCAGAACGGAACCGTATAAGTGTGAAACAAATCCCTTGAGGGAGTTAGCAACGGAAAATGACTAGAGATAGATAACTGATATAAACGAATGAGGCAACATACGAATTTCAAGAAAGAAGAAGAAGAAGAAGAAGAAGAAGAAGAAGAAGAAGAAGAAGAAGAAGAAGAAGAAGAAGAAGAAGAAGAAGAAGAAGAAGAGGAAGAAGAAGGAGAAGAAGAAGAAGAAGAAGAAGAAGAAGAAGAAGAAGGAGGACAAGAAGAAGGAGAAGAAGCAGCAGCAAGCCTCACCAAACTGATGAAGCTATTCTCAATGAAATATAACTGCACATATACTGTATTTATATATAAATATATATCAAAGTGAGAGTTGATCAGTTCCGAATCGGATGTAGAGTAATCGTTGGGATAAATTATTGAGAGCATCCGGTCAGCCGTTTTTCTGCCTTTTTCCGGCATCAATTGATTCACGCATCCACAGAGCGAGCGATGTATATGCTCCCACTGGACGGCGAAAAATTGCCGAACGAGAGAACCCAGAAGAAGGTGAAGTCGAAGATGAAACAGAAGGAGTAGAAGAAGGAAAGGGAGAGGAAGAAGAAGGTGGAGAAGAAGAAGGAGAAAGAGGAAAAGGAGAAGGAATGAAGTTGACAAATGACAAATTCAAACAATAGCCTATAGTGAGGTCCACTTTATAATAGCAGTGGAGAAAGATAGGAGAAAAACGTTGCCAAGTCTCTCCATTTTGCCACTGAGTGTACACAGCTGTTACTCAATTCATCCCATTGAATTTGATCTAATAATAATTATCATTTCCGTGATAAATTAATCAATTTAATGTCTAATTAATGTGAAGAATATATATTTTTTGATAATTTGATTCAAAAATTTGCTTCCATAACTGAGATCAGATTTTTATTTTTATACAAACCTGAAATGGCGGCGAATTAAAAAAGCTGTGGTACACCAATCTGAATTTCAAAACAACAGAAATAAAGTTATTTTCTAGGTATTCTATTCTAATTTTTTTCTAAAATATGAATCCTATTTAAAAATGAGTAATATCAATAAATTAAAATAATTATGAAATAACATTTCAATATTATTTATACCGGTACGAGTAGGTCTAACCTATACACGTAAGCTGACTAAAGCATGGATGAAGTCTAGGATGGTTATTTATCAACTTTTAAAATATCATTTCCGGTATTTTAATTTGTGTTTCTCATACGGTAATGTCTAAAAATTTAATTCATTGTTTCAAAAATACTTTCTAAATCAATAATACGACTTGTGTACTAAAGTATTTTGATAGAATGAAGAAAAAAATGGTGACTGAGAATTGTTTGTTTACTTTTGTACAGTCACTGTCAAAAGTTAAAATAAAATATTCTGGCAAACAGACAACATTGCAAAGCTAGAGAGAGATAGCGCTATCTGTTTTGTTGTATGATAGAAAAGGACAGCAAAAGTATTGTCAATTCTACACTGCCATTATAACATGGACCACACTATAGGCAGTATAGCATTGCATTCGTGGATCAATAGATTAGACTTTCTGCAGGGGTGCGACAAAGAGGGTGATATCATTGCAAGGATAATAATGTGGTGACAGAGAAATACAAGCGGTTGAGAAGCGGAGGAAGAGGAGTAAGTGGAGGAGGTGAAGATGGAGGAAAAGGAAAAGGAGGAGAAGGAGGAGGAGGAGGAGGAGGAGGATGGGATGAGGAGGACGATGAGAAGAAGGAGGAGGAGGAAAAGTGGCAGTCTAAACGGTGAGGTGGAAAAGTTTGTTTGACTCAATCAAGGGGAACATGGCAAACGCTTTGAAGGGGTGCTATCATCCCCAAAGTTGAGACGAGATTCAGATTCACCTTAATGAATCATTACATCACATTAACCAAATCTTGAAGATTTGTATTTCCCATGAAATCCATTAATAAAACATTATGGATTTTTGCAAAAATGGTCAACAATTAAAATCGCTGAAACTGTCAGGAATGATAGTAGTTGACGAGAGGAACAATAATATGTCATCACATTTGTGAAATTCACTCCTATTCTTCAGTTATTAGCATTTGAAGATGAGTGATTTCTCTGATCTGTGAGTAGCGGAAATATTTTCATAATGAAAACACAAATTTGAAATTGTCAACCACTTTTTATTACTATAAATTATTATAATATATACAGAACCAGGTTTCGTGGCTTTACCAGCCACATCTTCAGCTGTTTGTTTTATAATAATAAAAAGTGGTTGACAATTTCAAATTTGTGTTTCCATTATGGAAAAGTACCACAACATCACTCACAACACAACTGTAAGGAAATATTTCCTGTTTCAGTGAATAACTCGCCCTGTATTGTAGCGAAACATCCCATATCATAGCACAACACTTGTCAGGTCAAACTCCATCCACGCATAAGGATAACATAGCCCGAATATCAATCAAATCTGGGAGATTCGCATTCTTCATGTAATCCATCAATATAACATAATGGATTTTTACAAAAATGGTCAACAATTAAAATCGCTGAAACTCTCAGGAATGATAGTATTTGACGAGAGGAACAATATGACGTCATCATATTGGCGACATTCACTCCTATTCTTGAGTTATTAGCATTTGAAGATGAGTGATTTCTCTGATCTGTGAGTGAAGGAAAGATTCAATGTTTCAGTGAATGATGAGGGTTTGGTTATTATTATATTAATCTGGCAGATTAATATGGAGGAGAAGCTTAGGTAACCCGCATTATATCATTGCAAATACTATGTAGGCGCTATATAGGCAACACGAATTACGTACAATCTTCTGCTATTTATAATTAAAGCTGCACATGACAAAAAATTCACAGCTGAACCGGCTTGTTGCCTCGGAAAACCCACCTCATTATCAGTTAGGGAGGACATTGGTTGCTATAGGAAAATCTTGTATGAAGTCTATTAGATTCTACTTTTACTTCTTCTTCTTCTTCTTCTTCTTCTTCTTCTTCTTCTTCTTCTTCTTCTTCTTCTTCTTCATCTATAGCAGAAGCTTTATGCATTTGTCCCCTTCAACTATATTTATTCTCGATTATTAAGGTTATTTCGTTTAATTGAATATTATTATTAAGATCTATACTCGCTCAAATACTGTAGGTCATTTTTTCCAAATAAAATTTCAATTTCCTCCGTATTCAGAATTTTTCCAGTTTTTAATATATATTATATTATTCATTTCCTCAAAACCATCACCGGTTCTCAAACTTTTTCAATGCATTTATGTTTTTTCAACTCCTCCCATTCCATCTATTGTTGATTATGAAAATGAAATCCTAATGGAACACTTTTTTATAAACCCCAACTTCTTCTTAAACAAAAAACTTATTTTAAATTAATGTAGTCTATATTATCTATACTATAATAAAGGAAAGAACTTCTTCTTCTTCTTCTTCTCCTTTTTTTCCTTTTTCTTCTTCTCCTTTCTCTTCTTCTTCTTCATCTCATTCTTCTTCTTTTCTTCTTTTTGTTCTTGTTCTTGTTCTTGTTCTTCTTCTTTTTCTCCTTCTCCTTCTTCTTCTGCTTCTACTTCTTGTTCCCATGTATTCGTTTTTGACGCCTGGCAACTAATTGAGTCATTATATGCATGAGAGCCTTGTATTGCGCGGTCCCTATGCTAATGTTGGTTGCTTTGATCCGTTACCAAACGCCTTTCAACCGCCTTTCGACGGCTAATACGTTGTTTGCGTGACTATTCATCCCTCAAAACACTGTTGGTGTGTGCCAACTAGAATAAATATTATATCGACTCAGGGGTCACAAACAAATATCAAATTACTCAAGTATCAAATGCCAGGCTATATGGCCATAGTGAGGTCCACGTTATAATGGCACTGAATTTTAGTAGCATTGGTCTTGCTATTCTTGCTATCATCCTTGTATTATCTTCGTATCATCTTCGTATCATCATCCTTTATACTCCTTGTTTCATCTGTGAAGAAGAAAAAGAAGAGAATTATCTATATATAAAAGCGAATTGACACTCACTCACTGACTGACTGACTCACTCACTCACTCGCAGAACTAAAAAACTGTTGGCCCTTTAGAGGCGCACTGAGAACGGATTTGGAAAAATTTCCAATAATACGCCTATAATCTGCGTTTTTCCAGCGTTTTTTTTTTGCTTTTTCTCAGATTTATCAAGAATAAATGAACACAAATTGTTCAAATTTAGTACAGAAGCTGAGCTAGGGTGTAATAATGTTGTGTTAGAAGGAATTTGAAATAACGCCAAAGATAAGCCCAAAATCTGCGTTTTTTAGCGCTTTCTCAGCTTTGACTTTCTGATTGAATGAGGCATGCTCAAATGAAAAATGCAGGCGAGCGAAGCGAGCCCGCTGATCTCAGTTTTGGACGATCCAGTCGGTGGTCCAGGGGGCGGAGCCCCCTTGCTAGACGGATATGGCGGGCGACTAGTATCCTATACTATTAAACGAACAATTTCTGTTTATGTGTTTAGATGTTTATATATCTGTATGTGACCGGATCTCGAAAACAGCTCTAACGATTGTCACGAAATTTGGAACGAAGTAGGTTTATGATATGAAAATTCGATTGCACTAGGTCTTAACCCTGTGATAACACGCTGGAGGAAATTAAAAGGATAAATACGTCCTTCGAAAAACAGCTGGAGATTTTTTCGTCTGTCGATACCGTAATGGAAGTGAGTGAACGAGTGCATGTGTGGGATCATTCAGCTGATCTTGAGAGAAGAGAGATTTAGCAAGAATAACTTATTTCCGTTTACTTCTATTTTTTTAGAAAAAATGTTTACATCAGAAAGTCCAAAATAGTAACTAGATGCTGTTAGTGTAGAATAGTACATAGTATATTAACAAATATCGTAGCAATCATAGTCTATCTATTTGTAATTGATGATGTGTTTGTTTTATGAAATGTGAATAAATTGTTATTTTGATGAGTGATAAGCTTAATCTAGATTTTGATTTGGACTGTAGTATAAATTTGAAAAGGGACGGTTTTGGGCATAAGCCTGTTGTGCCTCCTCATATAGCTGTAAAAGTGATTGTACGACTGAGGAAATGAATAAATAAATATAAACTATAAATTCAATTTTCGTTACAAATTTTCTATGCTTTTACACTCCAGAGCGAAGCTCGGTCTCCCGATATTAGGGTGCGTACAGACTTTCGCTCTGCTCCGCAACCGAACGTCACTCCAGCAGAGCGATTGATGATCGACCGGGGAGCAAGAGTGGAACGCGAGAACAGCTAACATCTCCCGTAACGTTCATGATCGGTGTGAATGCAGAGCGGGGGCGGAGCGATTGCGGTGCGAAGGCGAAATGAGGGCGGAGCTTGCGCGGAGCGGGTTGGAGGCACGTATATCTGTACGCAGCTTTAGACTTTATTGAAGACTTGTGTGTAATTCATGTTGCCTATATTGCCCCTTCATAGTGTTAGCTTTATTGTGATGCGGGTTGCCTATATAACTCCTTCATGATAACACGCTTATATAGTGGGGTCCATATTTCAATGGCTATGTTTGATTAGCAATGGTATTGCCTTCCTTGTCTATCATTCAACAGAGCCGATAGCTCTATCTCTGTCTCTCTCGCTTTGCTCTGTTGCCAGATCGTCTTTTAACAATGTAGAATTAATAATTAATAAACAAAATATATTTCATCTTAATCATGAACATTTATTATGAAATTATTGAAACATATAATCTCTTGCCTAATGAAATAATATCGGGACACCGAGCTTCGTTCGTTATTTTTATTTATTGATAAACAGAACACAATTCTCCAAAATGATCGTGTTTATATTTCACAGCAGGCTATACGTCATCTTATGAATTAAGGGGATGCGATATTTTGATTTTCCACATACTCACTTTTTTACTATTCACACCTGGCTTGGCCAATGATGAATTATCCTTTTAATGTCGTTCAGCGAGTTCTCAAGGATGAGACCTAGTGCAAACGAATCTTTATGTCATAAACCTACAATGTTCCAAATTTCGTGGAAATCGTTAGAGCTGTTTTCGAGATCCGTTAAACATAAATAATCAGATATAAAAATAGCCAAATATAAAAATATCCACATATGAAAATAACAAGGTTTAAAAATAACCAGATATATAAATAGAGAGATTGCTCGCTTAATATAATAGGATAATTGATCATTTTAAACGAGAATGAACCGTTAATATTACATCAATAAGCCTGTATCAGCAACCGTTTATAGAAGGCATTGACAAGGCAGAGGCAACGGCAACATTGATCTCTTATCTTTCCCCACTACCATTGAAACGTGGACCTGACTATAGTCAGGAATAAACGAAGAAGAACCTAACGTTCTGGCAACAATATCCTTTATTTTATTTCCCTGCAGCTCCTTGTTCTAAACGCTGCATATGTTGAGCATATACTACTGCCATAGAGCTATTATTATGGAAAATATGATGTGATACTTTACAATAATATTGACCGTTTTGAGAGTGATCGCAAGGGTAGTATATAGCTATATACATATAATATATAACATAACTATATACTATTCTTGGAGCGATCCCCCATCAGATAAGACGATGATTTCTTCATAAATTGCCTGTAATGTGTTTGTTCTATATACAGAGTGCTCCGATATGTGCTACTGATACGTTCCAAATTGCTCGCGCCTCAAACCATTCTATGTAGATTCTCTTCAACGCGCTGGTGAAAAATTCGTCATTTCTCCATACAATACAATCATTCAGGCACGGTTTCCGAGCTCGGGATCTAGCTAAGTTCTAGACTTTTTATGGCTGGAGTCAGAAAACTGGCTTTCGAAACGGGGCGTGGTCTTAGTACATGTTTAAATTGAATTTCGGGAAACTAGAACATTGAACACAAAATGAAATGAAGAGGAAATAGTGTAAAGCTCCAGGATGGAATTATTTGAGAATGTTTAATCTCGTGAAGGAAAAATGTTTTCAATAAATTATAGGAATGAGAAAATAAAGATTATCATACATGTGGAAGCAGACTCTTTCCATTATCATGATAAATATATAATATCAGGGGACCGAGCTTTGCTTTGGAGTGTAAAAGCATAGAAAATTTGTAACGAAAGATTGCATTATAGTTCATATTTATTTATTCATTTTCTCAGTCGTACAATTATTTTTTCGCCCCACTTGGATGTAATGAGCTGGTTTTCGTGCGTCATATGGAGGCCGAAAATGATTGTCTTCCGACCAGGCCGGTAAAAGTTTTACGGCCCTAGGGCTGTAAAATAACCTTGAAGTCAGCTGATTCTGATTTGATGTGAACGTGTTTACAAAATGGTTTATGAAACGGAATCAGATTATGCTTCTAAAATTGAATAAGTATTCTGCAATAAGATACTATCATTTTATTTGGATGAATGAAATACAGATAAAATATATATTATAAACTATTCAAATTCGATTTCCAGAGTAGGATAGAACTTCTAACCTAAACTTCCGAAGTCAACGACAAGCATTGTTGACGTTGACATTCAGATTGGCCAAATTTCAAGTGTGCTAAAACAGCTGATCAAAAAACTTTTCATTATTTGTGTTTATTATTCAAGAATCAAAACATTTATAATAATATCATCTTATAGTCATTTGGAAGAATAAAAAGTATAAACTGAACCTCTTACATAATTGAACATAATCTTTTAGGTTATTTAGACAAATCAGAATAAAAAATAAAAATACTTGGACAATTTCCTGATATTCAGATTACCTCAGATTTGCTAGAGCTATGACCTTCCTGTTTTGCTTTCGGAAATGCCTAATAAACAATTATTCTCATATTTATATTGTTTATTTTTCTGTGTGGCGAAAAAGAACGTTCTCACCATGGGCAAAAATGTATTTCTGGCTCTCAATCTTTTCTAGTCCTCGGCCTACGGCCTCGGACTTGAAAACCGATTTCGAGCCAGAAAAGTCTCATTTTCGGCCCGAGGTGCGTAATATACTATTTCGCCCCACTTGGATGTAATGAGCTGGTTTTCGTGCGTCATATGGAGGCCGAAAATGATTGTTTTCTGACCAGGCCGGTAAAAGTTTTACGGCCCTAGGGCTGAAAAATAACCTTGAAGTCAACTGATTCTGATTTGATGTGAACGTGTTTACAAAATGGTTTATGAAACGGAATCAGTTGATGCTTCTAGAAATTGAATAAAGTATTTTGCAATAAGATACTATCATTTTATTTGGATGAATGAAATACAAATAAGATATAAACAATTCAAATTCAATTTTCAGAGTACAATAGAATCCGACATCTAACCTCATGGTACTGCGTTTGCCAGTACCATGAGTATAGGATATGTTCACAGTATTATTTTGTGGCAAGTCAGTTATTTTTAGGAGTGAGTTATTTGGGGAAATAAGAGTTGAGGCTGTAAATAACCTCTATTTGAGAGGCCAGCCGACTGTCAAATTTGAACCGAATTGAGGAGACCGTTGGGATTCGGCGCGGCAAAATAAAAGCAGCGCTACCAACATAAAACATTCTCGCGGGGAAAAATAGCGATGGGGCGGGGGATTATCGTTTGTGAGCTATCAAGTGGGAATAACTGGTGGACTGTATTATTTCGCCGGTAAGGGAATTGATGAAGCCTGGCTTATAATTCTAGTATTTGATTAACATTGTTGTTGCTATCCTTGTCTATCATCCTTGTATCATCTTCATATAGTGAGGTTCACGTTATAATGGTAGTATATTTCATCAACATTGGTGTTGCTATCCTTGTCCATTATTTGACAAATCATACAGCACTATCCTATTCCAGCTTCTCAACATTGCTAGATCGTTTTTTTACAATGCAGAAAAAATCACGGATTATCAAAATATCTTATCACAATCTTAAAAATTAATTGACCAAACGAAGTGAGGTCTAAGATTCAGGTCAAAGGTTTTGCATTTCTTTTTATGTTTAAATGTTTATATGTTGCGCATTTACAGCGAAACGCAGCAATAGATTTTCAAGAAATTTGACAGGTATGTTCCTTTTTTGAATTTCGCGTCGACGTATACATAAGGAAAAGGAAAAGGAGTTCCCTCCAAACACCAATATTACCGTAAAGATCAGACTATAGAACTATTCATCATAAATAAGCTGTCTAGTGGACTATGATACTACCCGTTGAAAAACATTGAACATCTGGGAAAAGTATCTTTCCATCAACGTAAGTAGACAGTTGTCTACTAACTTCGTCTTTCCATAAGCTGAGGCCATGATTCTAGTTTGGAGTTTGGAGTTATTGATAGAAAACATTTTTCTTAATCTTATGTTTAAAATTGCAACAAATAATTATTAAAAAAAAATTGATTTTTAAAATTTTGAAAAGTGAGAAATGGAGTTTGTAGGAAATCAGCGTTATGGTAGTTTATTTTGTTAATTTTAACACACCGATTTTTCGCCAACACAACACAGAATGTTCTCTGATGGGTTGATTGGATTGGCGTATCGACGGCAGCCAGACCTGATAACAGCGCTCACACTCACATTCCGGGACGACACGTCACGGTACGATAGGACAGAAAGCTCTATGTTTATTTTGGATTTTTTCTATAAATTTTGAATATATTATCTATTAATTTTTGAGAAAACACAACAACAACAGGTCAATGTAACTTACTGAGCGCGAGGTCTACTGTTCACAGAACACTAGTCAATAGATCAGCAAAATAGAGTAAATTTTAGCTTGTTACCTCATGCGTATGGAAAAACGCACCAGAAATCAAGCAGGGTTTTCTTTGGAGGGCGCTGGAGAGCTCATTTATTGACGAACAGCGCACAAAGATGTATCGTTCCAAAGTTGAAAAAACGTTCTAAATTCCACAGATTCAAAAATTTTCTGTATCTCTTGCACAAGAAAAGTTATAATGGAATGAAATTTGAACAAATTTGGAAAAAAATTTGGCCATCTTGTTTCCGAGGTGTTTGCATATGATTCCGACTTATCATCACGATCCTTATCCTAATGATCCTGCTAGACCTAACAAAGAAATTGAGACATCTTCCACTGCTGTTACTCAAAAATGACCACTTATTCATGACATTTGCGCCCGGACTAGAACAGTATTGATATTACATCAGATATACCGCAATCAGGCATACCAGAAATGAATAATCTAGGTAAACAGTATTTTTACTCTATAGGAGGCAGTGGCAACACAGAGGATCGGCAACGTTCTACTCCTATCTTTCTTCACTGCCATTATAACTAGGACCTCACTATACTGTATATCTTTCATCATAAATTTTTTCAACTGTCAATGGATTTGTTTCAAAAAGCTGTGAACCGCAAAAAATACCAATATAGCAGTGAAAGCGAGGAATATCAAATTCTCTCTCCAGCGATGGACCATGGATCAATTCCACATACTTCTCTCAATTATTGATCAAAGCCTCTTCAATTCTGATTATTTCAATCCACTTCGAAGCCAGACCGGGAATTGTGGGTTATTTCATGAAACTCTCTCTCTCTATTAATCGTTTATACTCTCTCACTCTCTCTCTCAAATATATTCGTTTCTCGTCCTCTTCCACCTTATCCTTTCATATCGTCCTCTCGTACTCTTCCACTCTCTTTCACTCAATCTGTCACTCTCTCTCAAATATATTCGTTTCTCGTCCTCTCCCACCTTATCCTCTCCTATCGTCCTCTCACACTCTCTCACACAATCTGTCACTCACTCACTCTCTCTCTCTCTCTCTCTCTCTCAAATATTGGTCTCTGGTGCTCTCTTCCCCTTATCCTTCATATCTCTTCCCCCGTCTATAGTGAGGTTCACGTTATAATGGCAGTGGAGAAAAATAGGAGAACAACGTTGCCGATTTTCTGTCTTGTCAATGCCTTCTATAGACTGTAGCTGATACAGGTTTATTGATCTAATATTAACTTCTCATTATCGTTTAGAATAATCAATTATACTTTATAAAGCAGAAAGTTATATTCATCAATAATTTTCATGATTAAAATGAAATATCTTGTTAATTGATTATCAATTCTACATTGTTAAAAGACGATCTGGCAACAGAGCAAAGCGAGAAAGAGATAGCGCTATCCGCTTTGTTGAATGATAGACAAGGATAGCAATACAATTGGCAATCAAACACTGCCATTATATCGTGGACCTCACTATAGTACATCATCCTCCAATATTCCTTTTTTACGTTCCTGTGATCTGTGAAATTTCCAGCGGACCAATTCATAACATGCGAAACTTATTAATGAAATATCGGCTTGTGGAGCGAAGTGCTGGTTTGTTGAATATGCTTTGTTCTCTGGAATTCCAGACAATTGCCCTTAGAATGGAAAAATGCTGGAGGTATATTCAATTTTACACATTTGACTGGGTTGATTCGAATTATTTATCTACTTTTATTCGATATCAGTAGTTCTTGGCGTTGAAACATTGAGCTCTGCATTGATTTCTCGAAATTAAACTGTACTATCTGACTTTTGTTTTCCCTCAAGTTATCAATATTCATCGTTCGTAAGTCAGTATTTTAGCCTCGAGATTTTATAATTGAGATCCTTGTTTGGTTCAGGCACTCTCATCGGAGTATAATACAAGGATCTCAATTATTGGTTAACCCAAATAATGACACTATTATATTTCCTACTTTATTAAACGAGTAATTTCTGTTTATATGTTTGGATGTTTATATATGTTCAGATGTTTGGATGTTCTTATGTTTATATTTTATATATTGTAACGTTCAAAAATCCGAATGGATAAATAAAAATCCCTAGTTGAAAGATTTATAGGTCTAAGTGAAATAATAGGCTAATATCGCCAAAGATGATAACGTTAAAGATTAGATAATATCAGACATCCTGGCTAAATTGTACAACAGCCGAAGAGGAATGGAAATAATTTTTGCTACTATATAATATTATATAAAATATTGAAAATTTGAGGTTAGGCATAAAACATTTACTGATCGGCGACCTAACGATCGACCGAGCCACACAACGTAGAATCTGACCAAACACCTTGGCAGAAATTTATTGTGGCAAAACAGTATGCAACTTGAGGAACTAAACGTCTCACGTGGCTAATTATTGTAATATACGAAACAACTAATAATCTGTAAAAAATTACTTTGCGTGTAAAAAGCATATTTAAAAACCCCAACAAAAATAATTAAATGTATTAAGGAAGTAGGAGGTTACTAGGCGCATGAATACTGTGATAATTTGCATGCACCAATCAAATAGTGGCAATTGATAGGCGGCAATAGTGAGCCAGTTCAAATATATCTGTATATATTTCTACAAATGATAAGAATTTGTAAATTATTGTTGTATAGTTTATATTTTGTATACGGCCCGAAGGCAAAGAAATTATTAAAGATGTAACACAAGTAATAATTTAATATTTTGGTACGGTCTATTTGAGCCTTGAATGGCGGAGGAACAGAATATTCAAATTTTATGTAAATTTAGAAATCGGAAATGAAAATTGTAAGAATGAGAAACGAGAACCCCACTCGCCTGCCAACTACCACCATGAGAGGTCACCAAAAATTATAGAGCGCAATACCTTACTGTACCTTGTAATAATTTAAAGTTAAATTGAATGACTTTGTGATGCTAATGTAAAGCAAAAGTCATTTTTGAATAACTTTATAACCCCTTGGAAGAGACGACTCCGGATACAATAATCCAGGACCACCAGGAGTTGGATCGACATCAGCAGCTCATAGAAAATTCCGGCACGTGAGTGAAAAATATTGAAGTAGTGATAGGGCGCCCTCAGTGCTTCGAAATTAAATAAGAATCAAAGCTAGCTCGTCGAAAGGGTTTTATATAAATTAAGAATTTGGTAAAAATACGTGCACAAGTAAATATAGTATAAAAGGTATTTTATTGGATAATAACGAATCAATCCATATATCAAATGATCCAGCAACCAAAGAAGACTAAGATCTAGGCTAATAATACATTATTTATATGATCATTAATTTCAACAATATAATTTGCGATAATTTAATGTAGCTCTGATTCACTAGATGAATTGCTCTATTTATTCCTTCAGGTGCCGAATCTAGCACCCTGAGATAAAAAATATATTTATTACAAAGAAATCTATTAGAAACTATAGAATTTAATATATATATTTGGATTACTAGTTTGTCAATTTATCATGCTGATTTAAGAATTTATTCGAAATAGAATTGTCCAAGTCGACAAGTATTAGCAAGCTGATATCGCAGCTACATGCAAATAACTGCATATGATCATAAAAATGAAAGCACATGGTAGCGATTCGTGCTATAAAACTTAAAGAATAGTATTAGCCTGTGATATTTTATTGATTTCGATTATTGTTTTGTCTTATATTATATATTTCTGTCGCTCTATATATTTTTGCTCTGATTTTTTTTTTGAGATATTTGTTAATATATGTATCAATTTTTTTATGGTGTATGATTTATTTTTATTCCTCAATACTATAGGATAAGTTTCATATATATATTTTTTCTTATAAATTGTCAGTATTATTGTGGAAGCTCATATCTGGGCCTATAAAGATTTTTTATGAGACTATATCCTAGTAAAAACCACGACCTGATTTTTATAATTATTGAAATATTTTCATGCTCTACCGATTGATGCCAAGCAGGAGGCTAATCGTTATTTAATTATAAAAAATAACGTGACAATATCTGTATGTGACCGGATCTCGAAAAAACGGCTCTAACGATTCTCACGAAATTTGGAACAGAGTAGGTTTATAATATGAAAATTCTCAACCCTAAGATAACTCGCTGAAGGACAGGGACACATGCTGAGAGGATAAATATCTTCTTACAAAAACAGCTGGAAATTTTGTCGTCTTTCGATACCGTAATGGAAGTTAGGGAACGAGTGAATTTCTGGGATCATTCAGCTGATCTCACGAAAGGAAAAATTATTTTCGTTTATTTCTCTTTTTCTTAGAAAACATGTTCACTTCTGAAGGTCCAAAATAGTAACTAGATGCAGTTAGTGTAGCATATTTCATTGTATATTAACAAATATTGTAGCAAACATAGTATATCATTCTTAATCAAATTCATATTATATCTATTTGAAATTGATGATGTGTTTGTTTTTTGAAGTGTGAATAAATTGTTATTTTGATGAGTGATGTTGGCTTAACCTAGATTTTGATTTGGACTGTAGTATAAATTTGAAAAGGGACAGTTTTGGGCATAAGCCTGTTGTGCCTCTTCATATAACTGTATAAACAATTGTACGACTGAAAATGAATAAATAACTATGAATTCAATCTCTCGTTACAAATTTTCTATGCTTTCACACTCCAGAGCAGAGCTCGATCCCCCGATATTACTATAATAAAGGAAAGGACTGGCTTATACACGTACGGGATAGGAAAGTTATGTTTGAAGCATCATCACGTCTGAACTACTGGACTGATTAACTTGAAACTTTGCATATAGATTCTCATATAACCAAGGATGGTTACATGCCTATTTTCAATTCTTCGATATTCCATTGCTTCAAATTTTCAGTTTGTAAAGTTTCAAAATAGACTTTTGCGAAGCACGGGTTACCTGCTAGTGTAAGACAAATCGTTCGACGTGAAAGAAAAGTAATAGGCGGGGGATAAATGTCTGGAACATTCCTGGAACTGATGTATTTTCACGAATGGATGAAAATAATAAATCATGATGAACGGTTTTCTGTTGTGGGTAGCAATTGATGGGGACATCGCCCACAGAAATGATTGAAAACAAACGTCGATGGCAGGGGGATATTCAATAATTTCCGAGTACTGAATAATCCGCATTTTAAGGATGATTTCCGAGAAAGATATTCAATTGGTTGTTCTGAGAATTGAAAATACGATGTTTTCGACTGCATCAGTTCTGCGAACAGTAGACCACGCGCTGCTATAAACCATCAGAGTAAATTCTGTCCTGTCCTGTCGTGTCGGCGAGATCGGTATGGAAACTTCTATATTGACGTCCACTTCATAATGACAGTGGAGAAAGATAGGAGAATCCTATGTGTTGTTAATGCCTTCTATAGACGGTAGCTACTTTATTGAAGTAATATTAACGGTTCATTCTTGTTTAAAATAATCGATAATATTTTATTGAGCAAGAAATTTCATTTATCAATAATTTCATAAGTAATGTAAAGACGTGCTTCCTGGGGGGTTATCTCTTATGATAGAGTCCCACGTTGTGAAGCCATTGTGTGAAATGGTAAATTTAGTATATATAAGAGCAGTTGCTAAAGTCCCTAATTTGCGAATGAATTCACAAATAGTTAAGGCCGTCTGGCTCGCAAAATTGCTGGGTTCAAACCGCAGCTCTAGCTCAGTGGTAGATACATGAATTTTCCAAATATATTTAATCACCACAAGGTTCAATAACTGGTGATTAATAATTCTTACCGCTGCTTCTATGAAGTTCTTGAAGAACACCAATAAGGAAATCAAAAAGATAGTTGATGACTGATTACCAGTAACCATGCATCCAACCGAGAATAATGAAGACCAACTATAGTTTTCCTAGTTGATTTTTAAAACGCTCACCATGAATACAGGAATTCACCAACTTATCCTTCCGAAATTCCTTAGAACTCACAACGCCAGTTCTGGAAGCTCTCTGGATCCTTATATGATATAACAGGAATCTTATTAATATAATTATTAATATGTTCTTTCTGGCGAACTAATATGACTATATCCTATATCAAAGGATGATAAGTACTGAATGCTTTTAATAAGATCAATATCAATTGATTCACTAATTTTATATGCTGCAGAATATTTTTTCTTGGTACTGAGACAGCCCAAACTGTATATCACGAGATGAGTTAGGATAAAATAAACTTCTATGATTTTGTATGCTGACATAAAACACAAAATATATTCCCATAAACAATATATATATAAAATATTTTTATATCTATAAATTTTCAATATATATAAATTCTTTTCTAATATTTGAATAATTATCACAAGGTTTATTGGCAATCACAATTGTGAGCCTTAAAGATTATAAATATATTATATTTAATACTGATACGTGGACTTCAAGTCAATTCAGAATTCTACAATTTAAAACATGTTCGGTTTATAGAGTTAATGGGACAAACTTTGATCAATTACCAAATAATGATTAATAGAATTGTTATTTAAAAAATAAAATCTCAGGGTTTTTAATGAGTTCGTGCCGTTCATGGAAGTAAGCCTCCTACATATATCAAATAAATTCATAAAACGTTCTTATAAACTATATGATAGCACTCAACACGTTGCATAATTTCCTTGATTCGAATTTATTTATATAGCGCTTTGATTAATTCCCCAACTCTAATAAAAAAGAGGCCTTTCTAAAACGAGCTCGTTTGAACAAACACTCACAGTAATGATGTTCTTGGAAGTCTTGCAGAATAAATTAATTATTTCCAATAATTAATTGTGCAGGTCCTTCTCGTCTCGGCTGGGCTCGCGCGTGGTCCAGATTTCTTATAGATTTCTTTCCGTATTGAAGATATATTTATGGGAATTGATTACAATTAAGAACTCTTCAACAACACTGAGTTCACAGATAATTAAACATTAATTACAAATAGTTCACATTTAAAAGAGGGATTGGCTTGATAATTTATAAAATTTAACAAGAAGGAAGACCCTAATCTCCATGTGCATCCTTTCAGAACGAGATCACAAGCCAGAAGAAGTGGTTTTCAGAAAAATTCTATCTCTTCCTTGAACGATTTGTAAGCTTCTTTCTGATTGGCTTTCAATTTAGCAAACTCAATATAATTGGTAGCAATAATAGTTGTCCCTATTTATTTACATAAACTTTCCCTAGTATACATAATACATCTTTTGTGAGTAAACTTTATAATTCAACTTGTACTGGTTGATCGAACAATCAGCTGATTCGTTAGGTGTTGATTCAAATAACTATCGATTTATCCTAGATCGATTGATTCATTTAAAAGTGTAAATAAACAATTCTAACCTCAAACGTACATGCAAACTTTTATTTTTTATGATCTGCCAATAATAAATAAGCCGCTTTATAATTTGTAATTCTGCCAATGGATCCTCATAGTTGTTGAATCACAATTATGCATGTTTTTTCTCATCATTTTGGATAATACGATTACTCTTTTATCACTAACGACATTTGATTTTACTTGAGTGGTTCTTTGACTAGGTTATCTTTCTTTTCCATTTTATAATTCTATTAAAGTTCAATAGTTCATTTCAAAAATATTTTGTGGTGTTAAAATACCACGTGACAGTAAGATGAAATATTTTGTTAACTAGTAGTTCTGTGAACAGTAGACCTCGCGCTCAGTAAGTTACATTGATCTGTTGTTATGTTTTCTCAAAAATAATTAGATAATTTATCAATTTGAAATGTCTAGGAAAAATCCTAAATAAATATAAAGCTTTCTGTCCTATCGTACCGTGACGTGTCGTCCCGGAATGTGAGTGTGAGCGCTGTTATCAGGTCTGGCTGCAACTGTCTACAACGTTGATGGAAAGATACAATTTTCAAGATGTTCGATGTTTTTGAACGGGTAGAATTAAAGTCAACTGTCTACTAACGTTGATGGAAAGATAAATTTTCAAGATTTTCGATGTTTTTGAACGGGTAGTATTATAGTCCACTAGACAGCTGATTTATGATGAATAATTCTATAGTCTGATTTTTACGGTAATATTGGCGTATGAAGGAGGCTCCTTTTTCATTTTATATTATCCTTAAAATGCAAAATTTCCAAAAAACCTTGTATATACATCGACGCGCAATTTAAAAAGGAAGATACCTGTCAAATTTCATGAAAATCTATTACCGCGTTTCGCCGTAAATGCGCAACATAAAAACATATAAACATTAAGAGAAATGCCAAACCATCGACTTGAATCTAAAGCTGCGTACACATATTCGTGCTTCCAACCCGCACCGAGCACGCTCCTCCCTCGTACCGCCCTCGTACCGCCTTCGTACCACCATCGAACTACAGTCGGACCGCCCACGCACCCATCATGAACGTTACGGAAGATGTTAGATCTTCTCGCGTTCCCCGGTCGAACTACTCTTGCTCCCCGGTCGATCAACAATCGCTCTGCTGGAGTGACGTTCGGTTGCGGAGCAGAGCGAAAGTCTGTACGCACCTTTAGACCTCACTTCGCTCGGTCAACTATCAATTCTACATTTTTTAAAAGACGATCTGGCAACAGAGCAAAGCGAGAAAGAGATAGCGCTATCCGCTTTGTTGAATGATAGACAAGGATATCAACTCCATTGCTAGTCAAACACTGCCATTATAACGTGGACCACACAATGGTACATCATCCTCCATTATTCCTTTTTCACGGTCCTGTGATCCGTGCGGTTCCCAGCGGAGCAATTCATAACATGAAAACTTATAAATGAGATATGGGCTTGTGGAGCGAAGTGCTGGTTTGTTGAATATGCGTTGTTCTCTTAGTCCAGGCAAAGAATGCTCAAAAAAGGATATAGAGGGAAATGTTTGGAAGACAATTTTTGAAATCCAGCTCTGTTAAGGGTAGTAAGAAGGTAAACATTTCAAAAGTCCTCACCCCTACCACCTATGCTAAGGGGGTGGGTTAAAGGTACCCTTTTTGGTTTTCTCGATAAAACTCGAAAACTATGTATCCTAAGGACTTGTCTGTCATTTAACAAATTGAAGTTTACATATTTCCCCACAATATTCATCATATAAATTTTTTGTATAAATCTCCTCTAGTTTTCGAGATATCCGCTCTTGAAGGTGTGACATTTTTGAAGAATCACGTTAGCCACCAGCTATTTTCTATTTTTGCTCTTATAACTTTTCAAAAATCTGGTGTGGCGCACTCACACTACTTTCCTTGCCGTTATGAAAATTGATCACCTGACGCTAGTGTTCACGCGCAAAAGAGTCTACTATTCTAAGATCTTAGCCAGCTGGTGACAGGACAATACCGCTGGAGACACACGAAGTCTGCTATCTCTTCATAGTGAATGATTTAATAGAATCAACAGTTGCCAACAGTTTGCAATTGAATAATCACATTTTCTCGAATTTCGAGCTCATTTTTAAGTTTAGGTGAAAATGTTACTGAACATCAATTGTAGAGATTTTCATGCTCAATCTTTTCCTCTTGATTTTTTTTGTTTAAATTGTATCTGAAACCTGATAATTGAGAATCTGAAATCAAAATTTGCATAGATGAGGCGGAGCTCCTAAAATTTTTACAGATATCGGACTTGTAGCAGTTGATAGAGCTTATCACCGACTATTTTAGGTATAAATTTGATCAAAATCGTTGGAGCCGTTTTCGAGAAAATCGCGAAATACCCTGTTTTTGACAACATTTTCGCCATTTTAGCCGCCATCTTGAATTGCATTTGATCGAAATTGTTCGTGTCGGATCCTTATAGGGGAAGGACCTTAAGTTCCAAATTTCAAGTGATTCCGTTAATTGGGAGATGAGATATCGTGCACACAGACGCACATACACTCATACACACACACACACACACACACACACACACACACACACACACACACACACACACACACACACACACACACACACACACACACACACACAAACACACATACAGACCAATACCCAAAAAAACACTTTTTTGGACTCAGGGGACCTTGAAACGTATAGAAATTCCGAAATCGGGGTACCTTAATTTTTTTCGGAAAGCAATACTTTCCTTACCTATGGTAATAGGGCAAGGAAAGTAAAAATCGATGGGAAAATCCTCATTGATTATGAGTTTATAGAGTATTGAATTCTCTTCAATTTGATTTATGATTCCACACTTTTACGAATTCCCCTATACCTTTTGCAGCAGCTTTAGTGTTGAGTGTGAATTTTTTGCAACAATAGATCAATTGACAAAGGAATTTGGAGGTAATGCTTTAAACAAAATGTTTGACTCTGCAGCTTTGTTGAGACTAGTTAGGAGAAGAACATATCAAAAATTCCCATTGCCAACTCATGTGCTAAGGGTATGAGGGTAGTTTAAAAGTTGCATTTTTCAGTGTTTTGCTTCCACCCTCATATCTTGAGAACATTGCGTTCAACTGACATAACTAACAAAAATGAAATGTGTGTGTGTGTGTGTGTGTGTGTGGTGTGTGTGTGTGTGTGTGGTGTGTGTGTGTGTGTGTGTGTGTGTGTGTGTGTGTGTGTGTGGTGTGTGTGTGTGTGTGTGTGTGTGTGTGGTGTGTGTGTGTGTGTGTATGTGTGTATGTCTGTGAACACGATAACCCATTTCTAATTAACCGATTGACTTGAAATTTTAAACTAAAGGTCCTTATACCATGAGGATCCGACAATGAGAAATTCAATAAAATTCAATTCAAGATGGCGGTAAAAATGGCGGATGATTACTAAAAAACCACGTTTTTCACGTTTTTCTCGAAAACGGCTCAAACGATTTTCTTCAAATTTACACCATGGATAGCAATTCATAAGCCCTATCAACTGACATGAGTCTCATTTCTGGAAAAATTGCAGGAGCTTCATAATATTCTTGAGAAAAATGGCAGTTACTAAAAGCCATGTTTTTCACGTTTTTCTCGAAAACGGCTCTAAAATTTTTTTTCAAATTCATACCCTGTATAGTTATTTATCAGCTCTATCAACAGGCATGATTCTTTTTTCTGGGGAACTAATGGGAGGTCCACCTCATCCTTGAGAAATGGGCTTTGTAACCTCCTTCTCGTGCATGAGGTAGGTAGGTAGAGCAGTTTATAAAAAGAACATAGTCAAAGTCAAGATATTTCATCTGTAGAACAGCTGTTTTGACGACTTTCAAAAAAATAATCGAATTTCACAATTAACACAAAGGAAAAAGTACTCTGAATACAATTATATTTATATACATATACAGTAGTCTGATCGTAGTTGCAAATATGTTGCTGCCAATCGTCATAATGTTATTCCCCTAAATTATTTGAGAATACAGTTCAATGAGCAAGGAGAGTTGTGTGAGTGTACCACACTAGATTTTTTTTGGACTCAGGGGACTTTGAAACGTATAGGAAACATGGAATTAGGGTACCTTAAACTTTTTTGGAAAGCAATACTCTCCTTACCTATGGTAATAGGGCAAGGAAAGTAATGAAACGTATAGAAAACATGAAATTAGGGTACCTTGATTTTTTTTTGAAAGCAATACTTTCCTTACCTATGGTAATAGGGCAAGGAAAGTGAAAACGTTCAATGTTTTTGAACTGGTAGTATTGTTGTCTAGTGGATAGGCAAAGCTAGAGGACCCGGTGTGTAAGGTGCATTGTCGGGCGAGCTCTGAAAGATATAGCTGCAGCGATTACACAAAAGGCTGGCCAATTGTGTCGTGGCCCTATATGGAGTGGGCAGTTAAGAGGGGCTGCTTTTGCTACACAATGGATGACCGGTGACCGCCCCCCAGCTTGTTTTCACATTCCTCTTCACCACAATTTCCTTCCCTTCCACCCTTCCTTCTATCCTTTCATTCGAGTCGTTCACCTCACTTACTACAAATCATCGTAGCTCCGAGTTGGCCCGATTCTTTTGTCGCAGGCTCTCATACCTCTTTACTCTACAGTTCCCATATAATACGAGATCCAGCCCATACTTTTACCCATACTAACATTCATTTCTAAACACAAACTCCTAAACTCACATGCATTAAACTTTCCCTCCACATTCTGAACGTCTGGAATCGAGCAATTATTCAGAGATCTACTGATTCTGCCCCGCAGACAGAATTTATTTATATATTCAACTAGCCGTCAGGCTCGCTTCGCTCGCCATATCCGAGTAGCAAGGGGACTCCGCCCCCTGGACCCCCAACTGGATCGTCCAAGAATGAGATCAGCAGGCGAGCGAAGCGAGTCCAGACTAAACGTCTGGTCGTTTAGTCCAGACTAAACGTCTGGCTAAACGGATATGGCGAGCGAAGCGAGCCTGACGGCTAGTAATATAATATACCCAGGATTGAAGTGACAGTGCCCAATCAATTTTTCCGCGATAAGTGCATTTAAATCTTCAACTTGGTGCCAACCTAACAAAGTCAACTCAACTTAATGCCAACCTGACAAAATTATCAATTTAGTTGCCAGTTAACAACTGCTTCGAAGAGGTACTCTATCTAGATTATAGTTCTATAGTAACATATGATATGGAAATTTCAATTATAATAAAATTGAGAGATTGGGAGAAGAAGAATATACATGCTAGAAGACGAACTTTAAACCCTTAAGGTGCGTGCTTACTTTCGCTCTGCTCCGCAACCGAACGTCACTCCAGCAGAGCGATTGATGATCGACCGGCGAGCAACTGTGGTTCGACCGGGGAACGCAAGAAGATCGAACGTCTTCCGTAACGTTCATGATGGGTGCGTGGGCGGAGCGACTGTGGTTCGATGGTGGTACGAGGGCGGTACGAGGGCGGTACGAGGGAGGAGCGTGCTCGGTGCGGGTTGGAAGCGCGAATATGTGTACGCAGCTTTAGAGTTAAAATATTGCCAAAAGATTTCTTAGTGCGCCTCTAAAGGGCCAACTGAGCATATCTACCAAATTTGAACGTTTTTGGTCCGGTAGATTTTTAGTTCTGCGAGTGAGTGAGTGCCATTTCGCTTTTCTATACATATATAGATCATTCAGAATTACACAAATTACAGAAAAGTACCAAAAGGGTTTCAACATAATCCCAAAACGGTTTCAATTCTAATTTAAATAACAGTCCGAATGTAGCTAGGTTATGTGTCACTTAATATTCTTCAATTACACACTCAATTTACAATTCAAAACACAAAAAAATCATTTTTAGAATAAAAAATTACTTCTAAATTGAATTAAATCAATCACAATTGACTTGAAACTTTGAAATAGTTATTTGTGCAACTAGTGCGCAAAGTAACAGTTTGCTGCACCGAAAGAAACGTTTACGCCCGAGCCGTCGGCGAGGGCGGAATGGTTTCTTGAGTGCAGCAGAGGAACTTTGCGCACGTATTTCACATTAAGTTTTTCCTACAGTTACCATTGAATATGAAAAGTGGGTAATTATGGGTAAAATTGCCTGAAATCCATCAAATAACTTAGTAGTGTTTGAATGGCGAGGCGGCTGTGTGGTGTGTGCTGTGGTGGCACTGTGCTGTTGCTGTCCTCGATATAATATATAATAGTAATAATTAGCGCGTTGTGCTTCGTTGCACCTCTGCTCACTATAGCAGCCACAGCAGTCACTGTTACCAACTTCATTTTGATTTTGCTGCACTGTTGCTCCATATAACCTACTAAGTATTTTGCGTTGCCATGTTGCAAATCTGGAGTGCAGAAAAATTTTTCCCGCACTAGAGCGGAAAAGTGATTCTTTGCGTTCTGTAATCAGTGCAGCAATGGCCACTTTTCAACGTAACTGTAGGAAAAAACTATAACATTTTGAGACCGAAAAGACAAACACACTATTTAGAACTTATCACTGCTGTAACTCTAGAGAGAGAGAGAGAGAGAGAGTGAGAGAGAGTTCAGTGAATATGAAAAGAGAGAGAATAGAATAGAGTTTAATCGCTGCCTTTTGTTTTATCTAGGAGGGCGAAGTTAGGGCGCAGATGGCTCTCTCTTACACTCTACCCTCCAATACAACGCTAAATAATTACTAGATTAAACAAATCTAATTGAGAAAAAAATTACAATATCGCAAACAATATTTAAATAAAAAATAATAATCAAAAGGAGAAAAAAAAATAAAAACCCTGAATCATAATTAAAATATAAATAGGAATTGGGAATTTTTAAAAAGAAGAAGAATAAAGAGTAAAAGAAGAGGAAGAAAGAGAAATAATAGATATTGGATTGTTTTGAGAAATAGATAAAAGATTGGAAACTGGCCAATGAACTCTGTGCCAGGTCCAGCCACCCACACCACCCCTGATCCACCTGAGAACAGCCGCGCCTAACCGACGAAACTTGAGAAAGAGATGAGAGATGAAAGAGATTGATGGATCAGCTGCCTTTATTAAAAAACCTGGGAGGGCGAAGATGGGCGCAGCCGGCCCTCTCTTACACTTAACCCTCCAATACAATTCTAAGTAAAACTGGAACACTGTACAACAAAGATTATAAGATTAAGAAAACAAACTAATTGAATGAAAAAGACTAAGAAATTGTCAAAAAACCACTGATTAATTGATAATTAGAAAGACCGGTTTCGGTTATTACACCATTGTCAATCTCTGATAAACTAAAACTAAATACAAGAGCAGCAGAATTTATACTAGTAGGCGAGTACTGCTATTGGTCCGACCAGTAGTGTCCTATTCTATAAGACCAGTGGTATCTTTTGTTAATTCCCCCTGCTCTAAATTAACTCACAAACTGAATAGCACCTTTCGGTCATTAACAGGGTTTTCAACCAAAGTTTAGTATTAAAAATTCATTGGAGTTGGTCAACAATATAAAACATATTCCTGTTCTATCATCCTATAAACTTGTGTCATTTGATGTTACTAATTTATTTACTAACATTCCGGTGGGAGAAAGTCTTGAAAGAGCTGAGGAAATAATGGAAGCCTCTATAAATGATCATACACTCAGAGAAGAACTGATAGGATTAATGAAGTTATGCACTCAGCATAATTATTTCAAATTTAACAATAGATTTTTTGAACAAAGAGAGGGGTTGGCAATGGGGTCACCCCTCTCACCACTCCTAGCTGAATTATTTATGGATAAGTTAGAAAGTAGAATCATTGAAAATAGTCATTTCAAAGATAAAATTGTTTACTGGTTTCGATATGTTGATGATATTATTTGCTTATGGAAAGGAAGTAACAGGCAACTAGACAATTTTCTTTCCTATCTGAATGGATCACATCAGAGTATAAAATTCACTGTAGAGGTAGAACAGGATTGTGTATTGAATTTTCTAGATTTAAGAATAGATCATAGCACTTGTTTTCACAAGTTTTCTATTTTCAGAAAACCAACCCATACTGATGTTATCATTCCTCTTCATTCTTGTCATCCTATTTCTCACAAACTTTCTGCTTTCAATAGTATGGTCTATAGAGCACTAACAATACCGATGAGCCATCATGATTTTGATATTGAGATCACTAAAATTAAACAGATAGCTGTCACAAATGGGTATGAAGAAAGTATGGTGGACAGATTATTGAGTAAAATTAATAGAAAAATTTCAATCAATTCTAGCTTTGTAGGCTCAAACTGTGAGGAGAAGACTTGGATAACAATCCCATATTTAGGCCTTGTATCTGATAAAATAGGTAGGGAATTGAAGAGGAATGGATTTCATGTTGCTTTCAAGACCAAACCGATTTTAAATAGTCTATTTAGCTGGAGTAAAGACAAAATTGATATTTGGGATAAAAGCGGGGTGTACAAACTTAAATGTGATGATTGTAATGCTTGTTACGTGGGTCAGACTGGTAGAAGTTTCAAAAGTAGAATTAAAGAACACATCAGAGATTGGAATAAACAAAATGGGGAATCCAACTTTGCAGAACATTTGATAACAAATAATCACAAGTTCACAGTTAAGGAGAATGTTGAGTTTCTGCATGTTAATAACAAAGGCAGATCTTTGAATATTCTAGAGGCTTTAGAAATAACAAGAGTAATTAAGGAAAATTCTTAGTATAGTTTAAATGACCAGATTCATTTCAACCAGTACAACACTACGAATTTAGTTTTATCATAAAATTGTAAGCAAACATTAGTCAATAGTTTTTCCATTTACATATTTGTTTTATTATCTTTCACACTTGTTTTCTTGGTTCTTATTTTGTACTCAAAGTAAATTTTATCATCATGGCGATTCTGTTGCTTAAGCCGCCATTTTGTCACAACGTTGAGGGGGAGGAGACTGTCTAGCTAGGCCAATGGCAGGCGTTCATGCCCTCGACCAATAGCAGTACTCGCCTACTAGTATAAATTCTGCTGCTCTTGTATTTAGTTTTAGTTTATCAGAGATTGACAATGGTGTAATAACCGAAACCGGTCTTTCTAATTATCAATAAATCAGTGGTTTTTTGACAATTTCTTAGTCTTTTTCATTCAATATGAATAATTACCACAATATCAACTTCTCAACTACTACACAAAAAGGAAAACAAACTAATTTTACAAAATATAAAAAACGTTCAAATAGCAAATGAAGGAAAGAAAGAGAGAGAGAGAACGAGATAGAGATGTCGATTAAGTGTTTAATTCATGCAGATAAATAAGTAAATAATTTTATTTCCATCATAAATTTCATTTGACATTCATTTTAAGTTTTGGAAATGATGTGACCACTTTGACAAGTTGTGTGGTCATTGTTAGTAAAGTATTTAATTATCATTACCAAATAATTATTAAGACGTATAGATTAATTTTTTAGATTACTATATAACCTAATGACTCTTACACTTATGTATAATAGCTCACGATACAGCAAAGTTCTAGATGAATTTACAAAATAATAAATAAATGATAATATATTGAGCTGAACATGATATATGGAGAAAGAGAGATATAGTGAAATTGTGTGAAGGAGAAGAATAGAGTGTGAGGGTGTGGATGAGAAAGAGAGAGAGAGAGAATGAATGAGTGCGGCATGGAGAGCGTCAAGTCAAATTGAGCTGAAGGATAATAATTATCCTCCCTCTGTCAAGTCTCATCATTTTTAGGGCTAAAATGAGAATTCAGAAGAGTGAGTTGTGGAAAGAGAGTGTACAGTTCGTGAGAGAGAGAAAGAGAGAGAGAGTTTTACATGAAAAGAGTGGGAAAGTCAAGTGAAATTGAGCAGATGTATAATTGCTTGCCGCAACATTGATTCAGAGTGCCTACCTAACACTTAAATGAAATTAAAAAAAGATGAAGCGTAGCTCCACTACTTTAAAACACTTTTATCCTCTTTCCTCTCTTTGTGATCTTAGTTCTCTTCTATGTGTTTTCTTGGTTCAGAAATAGTCCAGTCAAATGGTCGTTTTTCAGGAAAAAGCCCCGAAAGAATTTTTTCCGACAGTTCTATATGTATTTTGAGGTGCTGAATTCGAATCTGAAATTTGCTGACACGCCAGAGGGCGGCTTCACCCCCAAAACCCCGCAAAACCCCTAAAATTTCGGCCTTTTTTCAATTTTCCCATTTTATCTCGTTAACCTTGAGTTTGTGAAGAAAAATCATTTTGACAAAAATAAAGAGAATAGAATTTCCAATAAATTGAGTGATCGCGCAGGATTCTACCACATTTGGTTTTGGAGCTACGAATTTTCAAAAAAGTGGTATTTTTTAAAGGATTTTCAAAATTACACAAACTTACCACTTCTACCCTATACAACATGTATATTTTTCTAGTATATATAGAAAACCACACATCACGTGGAAAAACAATTCATTAAGAACAGGATTCCTTAAGAGTTTACGAATTTAGTAGTGGGGGAGGGGGGATATACCCAAAAATAGAAAATCATGTCCAACAGTCAAAATACAAATTTTTCATTATAGTACCTTTTCAAGGCCTTCCTAACAAGAAAATACATATTTCGGCTGAAATCATCGCACGCGGGTAATTATTTTTCTATGAGAATCACCCGTTGGAAACATTAGTATTTCCTAGTAGGGGGTACGTCATAAAGATACGCCATGGATCAAAACTTTAAACACTTAAAACTTTTGACAGAATGATCAGATCTCCTCGTACTACAGCTCATTCTTCTCAGCTCGTCAAGGCGGTTCAAAATCATGTATCATAATTGGAATGTGATGAAAAACTGAAATATCCACTTTTAGTATATTTTAGCCCCTACACAGGAAAATGGCCAATTTCTATATTCAAAACTGTGTATCTCGGTAACCCGAAATGATAAAAAATGGTACTTGGTCTTGATTTGAAGAACAGAATTTCTTCTTCCATGTGAGGTGAATGAATTCTGTAAGAATATAATCGTGGGGTGAGATACGTTTGATTCAAAAAATCGAGAAATTTGCGATATTTTCCTCATTTTCACAGTCTCGACAGTTTTTTCGATAATAAAAAGTCATGCAAGATGGGTTTAAGGCATCTATCATGTATCATACTCGTTTTAGAGACTCTTGAATAACAGTAGAATCGCAGAAAAAATGAGAAAATTATCATTTTTTAAATTAGCTGTAACTTTTAAACAGTACTGAAATCAGGAAAACGATTCATTGGAGCGGAAAGAGGGGGAAATTCTCTACAACGTTGACTACTTTTTCGATTTTTTAACTGAAGTGGTTCACGAGATACGTAACTTTGATTATACGAGACTGTGGAAATTATTAACGTATCAAAATTTTTTCACATATTCAAAGTTGCGTATCTTGTAAACCACAAATTTAGTTTTTTGCTTAATAAAATATAATTGATTATTTTAAACGAGAATGAACCGTTGATACTACATCAATAAACCTGTATCAGCTACCGTCTTTAGAAGGCATTGACAAGACAGAGGATCGGCCAAGATAGATCTCCCATCTTTGTTCACTGCCATTATAACGTGGACCTCACTATAGAGTGGGAGGTCACAAAATATAGAGAAAATAGGGAGGTAGAGAGAAGCCGTCTGTGGTTTTATGAATGCCGGTTGATGTTTGAAGGGTGATCCTTCCCCACTTCACCTCTTACAACTACAAAACTACCCCATCGTCCTCCAACAACCCCTAACCCCTTAACCCCACCTCCTGCAACACAATCGTTGGTCTCAGATCAATATAAGCTCGCGTTACAGACTTGAATGTAGTCGCCTTTTGAGAAGGTGTTAAGCGGGCACTACACGACACGACACAAGACTATACATATGATACAACACGACACGACACATGTGATACGACACGACACAACACGACACTGACTCTCTTGAAAACAAGGTTAAACCTCTTCATGCTTCCAGGAATCTAGAATGTTGTATGGTGAGGTCCACGTTATAATAATAGCTGTAGAGAAAGATATCAGTGTTGCTGATTGAACAAGGAACAAACCTCTACAATGATTTCAGAATGTTCTATGATGAGTTTCACGTTTTTATGGGTGTGGAGTAAGATAGGATACAGTGATGCCGATTCTCTGTCTTGTCACTGCCTTCCATAGAAGATATATAGTGAGCTCCACGTTATAATGGCAGTGGAGAAAGATAGGAGAACAACGTTGCCGATCCTCTGTCTTGTCAATGCCTTCTATGGAGGGTAACTGATACAGATTCATTGATGTAATATTAACTGTTGATTCTCAATTGAAATAATCAATTATATTTCATAAATCAAGAAATTCTCTATCTCATGATTTTGAGAAAGATGTGTTGAATTGGAATTCAACACAATGAAATTCAACCTAACAAGACAATTCAACCTAATGAAATTCTATAATCAAGATTGTATATTTCGTTAATTTATTATATCTCTACATTGTTAAAAAACGATCTGACCACAGAGCAGAGCTAGAAAGAGATAGCGCTATCCGCGTTGTTAAATGCTAGACAAGGATAGCAATACCATTGCCAATCGAACACTGCCATTACGACGTGGACCTTACTGTGGATTGTTTATCAGATGTTTCCTAGATTGTTTACCGAGCAAAGTGAGGTCTAAGATTCAAGTCGACGGTTTGGCATTTAAATGTTTGAATGTTTAAATGTTTAGATGTTTAAATGTTTAAATGTTTAGATGTTTAAATGTTAAAATGTTAAATGTTTAATGTTAAATGTTTAAATGTTAAATGTTTAAATGTTTAAATGTTTAAATGTTTAAATGTTTAAATGTTTAAATGTTTAAATGTTTAAATGTTTAAATGTTAAATGTTTAAATGTTTAAATGTTTAAAGTTTAAATGTTTAAATGTTCAAATGTTTAAATGTTTAAATGTTTAAATGTTTAAATGTTTAAATGTTAAATGTTTAAATGTTTAAATGTTTAAATGTTTAAATGTTTAAATGTTTAAATGTTTAAATGTTTAAATGTTTAAATGTTAAATGTTTAAATGTTAATGTTTAAATGTTCAAATGTTTAAATGTTAAATGTTTAATGTTTTAAATGTTTAAGTGGAGAGCCAGTCTATTCCTGTATTTCCATAAGGTCTATAGTTTCAATCTGGTACTTGTGAATGAGAATACTGCGTGATGTCTACTGTTCACAGAACTACTAGTTTATTCCATGCCCCAGGAACGTCTGTAATGTGTGAGCGGTCTCTCTTATCCGACCACATTTAGTCCACCCTCTTTATCATACCCGGTCAGAATCCCCTTTCTCCTTCTCTCTCTCATCCCTTCAAACTCACCAACCGCCAATAATCCACCCTGTTGGTAACAATGTAAAGCATTTGCTCCATTCATCGTATATTGATCAGGCTGCCGTTTGTATTGGCCAAACAATGATAGCACTTGCATTGATTATTAGCTCTATTATAAGCGACTAGAATTATTGAGATCATTTTCATCTGGTTATATCGAGAGTGTAGTAACATACACATTTTCATCTGTAATTTACATCTGTAGACTATATCGGGTTCGATTCCTGGGCTGACAAATAATTTTTGAATAGTTATCTTCTATAGAAGGCAGTGGCAAGGCAGAATATCGGTAACGCTATTCTCCTATCTTTCTCCAGTGTAGAGGGCCTCTCTATAAAAATAACAAAAACTTGGAAATTTTAAAAATCTTGAAGTACCCTTTTATTTGAAACATTTCAAACTTCAAACCTGGATGTAATGAGCTGGTTTTCGTGCGTCATATGGAGGCCGAAAGTGATTGTTTTCTGACCAGGCCTGTAATTTTTTTTCCTACAGTTACCTTGAAAAGTGACGATTCCTGCACTGATTACAGAACGCAAAGATTCACTTTTCCGCTCCAGTGTGGGAAAATTTTTTTCGCCACACTTGGATGTAATGAGCTGGTTTACGTGCGTCATATGGAGGCCGAAAGTGATTGTTTTCCGACCAGGCCGGTAAAACTTCACGGCCCTAGGGCTGTAAAATGACCTTGAATAACAGCTGATCGTGTCCAATCTCACAAATCATAGAGAGATAATCTCATAACGACCGTAATAATCTATATAATTATGTATTGTGAATCGCGGTATTATGTCTATAATATATTTTATAAATTACTGTTTCATAATTTAATATTTATAAATAGCCTCAACAATATAATGTTGGCTGCATTGTCCATTGTCAGAAAGGTACGTATCGCTAGTATTTAAAAGTGAAGAATCAAATTTCAAATCAAAGTACAATAATTGTACCAATATTTAAAAGTAATAATAATTATTAACAATTATTGTTTCTTTTTATTATCGAATTCCACTTCTTAATGCAATACAATCAACAATAATAATAAGAAAATACAGCAGAGTTCTGAAGTTTAAGGTAAGCCTACTGGTGAAATTCATCCTTGACTGAAAATTCCTAGTAATGTTTCCGAAATTCATTATTAAAACTGTTAGATAATATTTTTCTTCAATATTAAACCATATAGAGAAAACATTAGTCCCACTCAAGATTGAATCTTCGAATGTTTTCTCTATGATTTAACTATTTTCAGAGCACTATTTTGTTGTGAAAATTCCGGCAAACCGGCAAACTTACTTTTTTTCGAGTTTCAATCATCTTTTTAGATATATTTTGAGTAATTTGAGACAAAACTGTGAAGCATGCAATTATATTAATTTTTTTCATCACATTATTTCAAAATAGTAATGAAAATTCATTTTTTTATATTCATATTATTTATTTTGGAAGTATTATTCATAATACTGTATTATAAGGCCAGATTGCACAAAAGTCTGTTAAATATTTGAGATTAAATGTCATGAGAACCAATCAGAATAGACTGTAAATACAAACAATTTGAATGTACATTTGACCTCTCAGAAAAAAGTAGTAGAATCTGCTAGAGGATTCATGTTCTCAAACAATCATAACTGCACATTCAACTTCTATTTAAATAATGAAGAATAAAATAATAGAGATTTGTTGTATAAAAATTATAATGATTGTATAATTTATTTCACGTGAAAAAGAAAGAATTAACTGTCAATAATGCTTTTCTTTACAATTTAATATTTATTTATGTATCTAGTATAATTAAATAGGTATTTAAACTATCAATAAATGATCATTTCTATAACTTGATATGAATTATTTTGTAGTTTTGATACTGTAAAGGATCGAATAGAAGTTTCAAGGACCCTAGCTTTTCCAAATTTGTTTTGATAACACATATTTTTGAATAGTCTTCCTATGTAAAATTCCGTGATGTGATACTTGAGGAATATTTGTCTTTGCAGCTTTCATGATATAAAGATACATAATAGTTATTATTGGGGATTATTACCATTTGATAGTGTTTTAAAGTTTCCCAGTGTGTTCTAAATTTAATGTTCTAAGATTCTTATGAATCTCATGTTGATCTTTCTTTTAAAATATTTATTGTTATTTATGATTAACTTCTGAGGAATATCTATGATAATTTTCAATTCTTCTTTCTGATATTAAAGTCCTTTAAGCTTCTTATGATTCAATCTAAAACGTTTTCAATGTAGAGCAGACAGAGTTGGTTATTACCGAATTATCTATATCAGAGATAACTTTCTAAATTTAGTAACTTTATTTTCGGTTTTCATGATGTAACTTCTTTTGTTTTATTAATTGTTAAATTTAACTGTAAGAGGTGACAAAATAGTTTATATCTTCTCTCTATTTCGTTGTCTCTCTTGTCATTTCTGGATTCCCGTTCTCTAGCACTAGGTATGTTTATCAAGAATCCCTTTTATTAAGTTATATTGTGTGTGCTTCTAAATTCTTAATTCCAAATCAACTTTCTGAATTCATAGCACGGCACAATACCGAACAATAGAATACAATGATACTATCATAACCTCATTAACATTGTATGATTTATAGTAGCATAACCTTAAAATTTTGCTTTCAAAACTGCCAACTTAACATTATTATTATTATTATTTTTTTTTTTTTGGTGCGGCGAAAAATAGCGTTTGCAACACAGGCAAAAATGTTTTTCCGGCTCTCGAACGCTTCAAGTTCTCGACTTCGTCTCGAACTTGAAAACCGCGATCTCGAGCCGGAAAACGTACATTTTCGACCCTAGGTGTGAAATATACTATTTCTGCACTCCAGATTTGCAACATGGCAACACAAAATAGTTGGAGGATTAGTGCACGAAAACAAAAATTAAGTTGGTAAAAATTACTGTGGTTGGATTTAGATAAGAATCATTTCAATGACTACCCTACATTTATGATGAAAATCCCAATATAGAAATCCAAAACAAGAATAATGTTCATCTAATAATAATTAAATAATCATCATTTACGAATTCTCATCATTAAATAATCAATAATAGTTCTTTTCTATTGATAATTATCATTTCAACTCCAAGAAATGAGAAAAGTAGCAAATATACATTATAAAATTCGAATTCTGAGGTTAAATGATTACCGTTCTATATTCATATAAATGAAAATAATAAAAAACATAACAATACTACAATAAATATTCTCTGTTGTCTATGTTATTTTTATAAATATTCTTCAGTTTACTTTGAGCATTTTTCTCGTTAATTTGAGCAAAAGTCTAAATTTCTGAATCGCGTTTCAGTAATTTTTTAGCTGGATGAAACAAACTTAGGTACGACTCTTCCCACTAGGTCGCGCACTTGTCGGTTCAGCCATCTTGTTGTGTTCAGCCATCTTGCATCTCGGTTCAACCAACAAGCTGTTGGCGTGTATTTTGAATGTGAAGTTTTTGTTCCATCTGTATTTTTTCTGATTCTTGAATGAATAAAAATGAGAACTTTGGCTGAGAATTTTCAACTTCAATTGGATTATTAATTTTTAAATTAATTAAAGTTGCTATTAATAACAGCATCACACACACTCACAAACATTTGATGGATTTCAGCCATCATTTTACCCATAATCATTCAATCAACCACTTTTCATATTCAATGGTAACTGTAGGAAAAATTAAATGTGAAATACGTGCGCAAAGTTCCTCTGCTCCACTCAAGAAGAAGTAAATGTTTCTTTCGGTGCAGCAAACTGTCACTTTGCGCACTAGTTGCACAAATAACTATAGTCATACTTACTCAATTGCAGCTGTTTTCCATGCATTAAATTAAGCCAGTAAACAGCTGTTTGCAGAACCAGAAGACATGTGATTTTCATTACAGCATACTATACTGTAAAGAGATCATATGTTCTCTTTACAGTCGAGTATGTTAGGACTCTACTGAGTCCCAAAAACATCTGAGTGATTATAATAGCAACTCAAATAATTAAATAACTCATTTAAGTTATAAGAACTCATCAGAAATTTAATAATTTAGGCCTTAATTATTTTATTCGAGCTCGAAGGGTCTGTCTGTTATGAACTAGGCGCTATGGGCTAGATCATGTTTACAGAATGCAGTAGCTCGAGCAGCAGCAGGTAATGGTTTCTGTTTATCAGCAATATTATTCTTTCTCAGATAAGTATGACAGAAAATATTATACGTAACTTGTACGGTAACGTATTTACCGCATTCGTATGATAATTCTGCCCTCAACTACGTGTCGGGCAGAAACAAACTTACTAATGCGGTAAATTATCGTTACCGGACTTGTTACGTAAAGTACTATTACGGCCCTAGGGCTGTAAAATAACATTGAAGTCAGCTGATTCTGATTTGATGATTTTGATGTGTACGTTTTCTATAAATCCTATTATATTAGGCGAGCAATTTCTGTATTTTTGTATATGGTTTTATTATATATGGATATTTATGTTCAACGGATCTCGAAAACGGCTCTAACGATTTTCACGAAATTCAGAACATAGTAGGTTTATTATATTAAAATTCGATTGCACCAGGGGAAACTCGCTGAAGGACATTTAAAAGAAAATTATTATTTATCCTTGGAGAAACAGATGATAATTTCGTCGTCTGTCGATAATGGAAGTGAGTGAGCGAGTGCATGTGTGTGGGAGTGAGACAAAATCATGACTGAGCTGTTGAACTATTGCAATCATTCAATCAGGTGCCGGTTGCACAGAAGCCGGTTAAATTTTAATCCTGATTATTTTCAGGAGAACCAATCAGAGAGGCCGTCTTCTTAAAATGGTCCTCTCTGATTTGGTTCACGTGAAATTAATCAGGATGAAAATTTAACCAGCTTTTGTGCAACCGGGCCTTTGTGAGAGAGTTTCATGCATTGGACTGTGAATTGCTCTCATTTCTCTGTGATTAGATAGAACCTATCTGTATAAACTGTAAATATATTATAACTTCCTCTTTCGTAATTGATTTTCTATACTTTTTGTACTCCAGAGCGAAGCCCGGTCCCCCGATATTTTTATTAATAAAGAAGCACATACAAGTAAGTCAATAACTTGAAGTATTTGGCGAGACAAATTTTTATAAAACTCAATTGAACATAAATACATTAGTTTTTGTCAGAGAGTAGAGCATCTGTCAGATCATATTATATATACCCTCTGATGTATTTCAAGTGTATACTTTCAATTTCAAATGAAACCGTCAGAGGAACTATAACGACGATAGCTTTCTGATCTAACATTTATCTTCTTATTTTTTTTTCCTCCTCCTCGGAGACAACTGAGACAGCCTGAGTACTTGAACAGGCAGATCAGTATCAGAGCCAACGCACATAAGTGAAGCTGCAAAATAATATTTTTATCTATCAATTATTATTTTATACTCATGGCCGGTTTCAAGCTCGCAATTTGGCCAAGTTCTAGACTCCAAGAAGCTGGATTCAGAAAATTGGCTTTCCGAAACGGAGCTTAGTCCGTAGTCGCAGTATTTTTCGATAATCTTTATTCTCCCATTTCCAATTTGATAGAGAGTTGGTGGGAAGGATATGTTGGATATTTTCAATATTCTTTCCGAAGAATGGACATTGATGTGTCCAAAGCTCCGCCAATCTATGTAGATGCATGACAATATAATTATCTATAGTTATTATCATATGCAGTTCATTAATTATTTTCTTAGTCTATTTATCATGTAAATTCATCTATAATTTTGCTGTATTGTAAGCTATTGTATATAAGTGTATAAGCCAGTATATATATTGTAGTCTACATAAATAAAGTACTCAATCAATCAATCAATTTCCATAATTTAAATCGTTTTTACTTTCCTTGCCCTACTACCATAGGTAGGAAGTATTGCTTTCCAAAAAAAATTAAGGTACCCTAATTTCAAGTTTTCTATACGTTTCAAGGTCCCTTGAGTCCAAAAACATGATTTTTGGATGTTGGTCTGTGTTCGTGTGTGTGTGTGTGTGTATGTGTGTATGTGTGTATGTCTGTGAACACGATAACTCCATTCCTAATCAACCGATTGACTTAAAATTTTAAACTTAAGGTCCTTATACCATGATTATCTGACAATAAGAAATTCAATGAAATTGAATTCAAAATGGCGGATAATTATTAAAAAACCATGTTTTTCACGGGTTTCTCGAAAACGGCTCTAACGATTTTCTTCAAATTTATACCATGGATAGCTGACATGAGTCTTATTTCTGGGAAAATTGCAGGAGCTCCGTAATATTCTTGTGAAAAATGGCGGATAATCACTAAAAAACCATGTTATTCACGGTTTTCTCGAAAACGGCTTTAACGATTTTCTTTAAATTCATATCATGGATAGCTATTTATAAGCCCTATCAACTGACATGAGTCTCATTTCTGAGAAAATTGCAGGAGCTCCGTAATATACTTGACAAAAATGGCGGATTATTACTAAAAAAAAACATGTTTTCACGATTTTCTCAAAATAACTTGACCGATTTTTTTCAAATTCATACTCTATATAGTTATTTATCAGCTCTATTAACTGGCATGAGTCTCCTTTCTGGGAAACTAATGAGGGGTCCACCCCATCCTTGAGAAATGGACTTAGTAACCTCCTTCTCGTGCATGAGGTAGGTAGGTAGAGCAGTTCATAAGAATCTTGTGTGGTACACTCACACAACTTTCCTTGCTCATATTTGGAAATACGATCAGACTTCTGTATAATATGTTTACATATAATTGTTTTCAGAGTACTTTTTCCTTTGTGTAAACTGTGAAATTCGATGATTTTTTTAGTCGTCATTTTTTTAAAGTCGTCGAAACAGCTGTTCTACAGATGAAATAACTCGACTTTGTGTTCTTTTTATGAACTGCGCTACCTACCTACCTCATGCACGAGAAGGAGGTTACTAAGTTTATTCCTCAAGGATGGGGTGGATCCCCCATTAGTTTCTCAGAAAGAAGACTCATGCCAGTTGATAGAGCTGATAAAATAACTATACAGGGTATGAATTTGAAAAAAATCGTTAGAGCCGTTTTCGAGAAAACCGTGAAAAATGTTTTTTTTTGTAATTATCCGCCATTTTTTCCGCCATTTTGAATTCAATTGTATTGAATTTCTTATTGTCAGATCCTCATGGTATAAGGACCTTAAGTTAAAAATTTCAAGTCAATCGGTCTATTAGGAATGGAGTTATCGTGTTCACAGACATACACACATATACACACACACATACACACACACACACATACACACATACACACACACACACACACACACACACACACACACACACTCACACACACACAAACACACACACACACACAAAACTTGAAAACTTGAAATCTGGGTACCTTAATTTTTTTTTGGAAAGCAATACTTTCCTTACCTATGGTAATAGGGCAAGGAAAGTAAAAAGAACACATAGTCGAGATATTTCATCTGTAGAACAGCTGTTTTGACGACTTTAAAAAAATGACGACTAAAAAAAATCATTGAATTTCACAATTTACACAAAGGAAAAAATACTCTGAAAACAATTATATATACACATATACAAAAGTCTAATCGTAGTTTCAAATATGAGCAAGGAAAGTTGTGTGAGTGTACCACACCAGATTTTTCCTTATCGTAATGAAACATTGCTGAATCATTCAAAATAGCTGAAACTTTACACTATTCTCTCTTTATTTTATTTTGTGTTCTATTTCATAGTTTTTCGAAATTTAATTTAATCGTGGACTACGACTACATCCCGTTTTGGAAAGACAATTCTCTGACTCCAGCTGTTAGAGGTCTGGAACTTAGCTAAATCTCGAGCTCGGGAACCGGCCCTAAATCTCAACTCATTCGGTACAAACTATAGCCTATAGTGAAGACCAAATTATAATGGCTGTGGAGGAAGATGAGAAATTAAGAAAGTGGAGAAATGACATGTTAGAAAAACGTTGCCAATCCTCTGTCTTGTCAATGCCTTCTATAGACGGTAGTAGATACAGGTTTATTGATGTAATATCAACTGTTCATTCTTGTTTAAAAAATCAATAGTTATATTTCATTAAGCAATGAATTCTATTTTTCAATTATCCAATAATGAATTAACATAATTGAGATGAAATATTTTGTTGATTAATTAATTATTGATTGTACATTGTTAAAAGACGATCTGGCACCAGAGCAAAGCGAGAAAGAGATAGCGCTATCTGTTTTGTTGGATGATAGACAAGGTTAGCAATACCATTGCTAATCAAACACTGCCATTATAACAAGGACCTCATTAAAGCCGCATTTTGAGAAAATCTATTTGTGTTGTTTTCATTGATTATTAAAACCTGAAATAGTTCCTTACTCAATCAACAATTTAGACAAAATAACATCACCCTGCACAATTGAATCAATGAAAATTTTGATCTCTTCAAATACCTATTGACAAAATTAATTTGTTTAATAGAATAATGACTTCTTAGGGCTGGTTTCCGAGCTCGGGATCTATAAGTTCTGGACTTACAGAGTCCAGGACTAAAATAAGCTCTTGGGTCTGAATTGACTTTCTGAGTCACAATTTTATATTCTAAACTCTGGAGTCTATCATGTTCTTGACTTATTTAAGTCCAGGACTTTAACGCAGTAAACATGAGGGGAATTCACAATATTTTGCTGTTGTATTGTTGGCATTATAGCAAAACGGAAACAGCTGATTACAGCGGGACAATTCAAATGAGCATGCTCTCCAAACTATTTTGTAAAAATACGTTTTGATTTCTTTGTAGGCCTATTCGAAGCAACACCTTTGAAAGGTGAATGAATAAACATTTCATTTTACGTTATGCTATTATTGATCGTTGATCCTAACCATTGATTTTGAAATGAAAATTTCATTAGGCTATTGAGTTTGAAAATGTATTTGTTTTGAAAAAAACTGGAGTAATAATTTATTATTGTTATTATTATCATCAATATGTTGAATATGACATTGATTAATAACATTCAGATTGGGATATAAATTCCAAGGCAATCCTTGTTTTATTTTGCTTGAACATTTTCAGGTTATGTCACAGTTGTAAAATGAGGTTAGTTTTTTACGCATAATTCTGATACTATTATATTCCAAAATGAACTTGCAAACTATAAATTATAAATTAAGATGGACTGATCCAAATAATCTAGGTATTCCATGACATCTATTTGGCTTTTTATCTACTCCAAAACAGGAACTTAATTGTGTTTGCTCAGTTAAGTCTAGAACTCGAATTTAAACCCTACCCCAGTCGAGGGTTTAAAATCACGCTGTTTTAAGTCCTGGACTTAACGATTTTTGATAAATCCTTGACTCGAAAGAAAGAGGCGAGAATCTGATTCAAGTCCTGGACTAATAAGCCCTTCACTCAGAAAGTGAAATTATAAACTCCAGGGTCTAACATGACCTCTAAATACCTGAGTCTATTTGAGTCCTCAACTACGTTTACGCTCTGACCCAGAAAGCCAATTTTCTGACTCCAGTTAAAGTCTAGAACTTAGCTAAATCCCGAGCTCGGAAACCGGCATTACATATCTACTCCCGAGATCGGAAACCGGGCCTAAAAGTTTTTTTTTTAATCCTGATGTCTTACCAACAGATGGGAATTACTAAGATATTGCATTTATTCAAATGCTAATGAATTGATAATACAGATGGAATTGAATAGAGAATGCATTTATTCAAATGCTAATTAATATATATTTATTATTTAACGAAAAACCTAAATAAATGCTGCAAATCACCTCGAAGACCTCTGCTACTGCAGACATTGACAACAGGGCTAACAGCTAGATGGAAATTCGATGAGAACTACTATCCAAAAATTAGTTGCCAGTCCGGGAATCGAACCCGGTACCTCCCAATTGCTAGTCAGGAATGCTTACCCTTACACCAAACTGACAATCTCTAGATAGCAGCGCTGAGAGGTACCGGGTTCGATTCCCGGCAACTAATTTTTGGATAGTAGTTCTCATCGAATTTCCATCTAGCTGTTAGCCCTGTTGTCAATGTCTGCAGTAGCAGAGGTCTCTTCGGGGTGATTTGCAGCATTTATTTAGGATTTTCGTTAAATATCCTTCAAATATAACACTGGGGTCCAGCGTACCCCACTGATATTTCTTCTTGTGATATCTCAGTAACAAGTATAGAGAGGATATTTTTGCTCCAAGTAAATTCAGTTGGCAGTCCTGTCAATACGTTGCAACGTCAAAAATGACCAGTCGACTCCAGATAGTGAAGCAGTAAACAATTCAATTGTGTTTGGGGTTCATCAGACCCCAGTGTTATATCTACGTTAGTCTTTTTCCAGCGTGCAAAGGACAGAAAAACAAAGAATAGGTGCTCAAACTGTGGAAAGCCATTGTGTAAAGAACATAGAGCAATGATTTGCAAGGAGTTTGTTGAAGATAATCCAGGACAAAATTGAATAGTATATGTTTTATGCAATCTCTTTTTGTTTTTTGCGTGTCTTCATATCATGAAATTGACAATATTCAAGAGGTAGTGTAAGGAAAACCAATAAAGTTATGTGACTTTTTTCCCTAAAATATTAAAGTATGACTATTCTCCTTCAAGAAAATGTATGGTTTGATTGATTATTCAGTATTGTATGTTGGAAATATGGTAATTAGTAATTGAATACATTTTGAATTTTGAAAATGACAGAAAATTAAATAACATTTTTTTCAAGCTAATTGAAATAAACGTTTTTGTGTTTGAACCTGGTAAAATAGCTCAAATAGAACATTTATATCGATCCTAATGAGTATAATTTTCAAAAAATCAGAAATAACTGAAAAATAGTCAATTTAAAGAATGGGGTCCACTGGACCCCACTGTTATATCCAAGTAACTTTTTTGAGGTGTTATACATGAAGGATAATGATTAATTATATATTAATTAGCATTCGATAATAATAGTATTAACTTACCAACATTTCAGATACAGAAAAAGATCCACAGTTATTGCAAATCAATTTTCTCAATTTTTCAACTGAACTAGCTGATCAGATGTGACCTAATAGCTTGAATAGAGAATAACAGCTATAACACATCATGAGTTGAGTAAACATGATCAGTAATGGGTAATCTGGTGTGATAATACTTAATTGATTCATACAATAAGTATGTTACATCATAGAAATGATAGAGAGAGAAAATAATGTTTGAATAACATCGACGTTGACTGTTGATACGGGATATTTTACAATTCCTGACATCATCTGTTGACTCAACTGTTTTGATGAAGTATTGAATTCCCTAGAATAGTCATGGCAAGATATCCAATTTAACAAAAGTAGGTGAAATTAAATTGAACAATAAAACCGCATCAATCCGGCTTACACGTTAATCCCACCATTTTCGAGTCAAGGCTCAATCGGCTTCTTCTTCTTCTTCTTCTTCTTTTTCCTCATCTTCATCATCCTCCTCCTCCTCCTCCTCCTCCTCCTCCTCCTCCTCCTCCTCCTCCTCCCTCCTCCTCCTCCTCCTCCTCCTCCTCCTCCTCCTCCTCCTCTCCTCCTCCTCCTCCTTAGATAGCTGATTCATGATGAATAATTCTAAAGTCTAATTTTTACGGTGATATCGGCTTTCAAAGGAGACTCCTTTCCCTTTTGTATCAACCTTAAAATGCAAAATTTAAAAAAAACTGTAAGTATACGTTGACGCGAAATTCGAAAAGGAACATACCTGTCAAATTCCATGAAAATCTATTGCTGCGTTTCGCTGTAAATGACGAACATGAGAAAATAAATATAAACATATTTATAGACATAGACAGAAATGAAATTTTAACAGATTGCATTTTCATAGACATAAAGAGAAATGCAAAACCGTCGACTTGAATCTTAGACCTCACTTCGCTCTGTCAATTAATCACATTTCTACATTATTGAAAACGATGTCGGAACGTTAGGAAGCCAGAAGAGTATAGCACTATCTACTTTTTTGAATGATAGACTAGGATAGCAACACCAATGTTAATCAAATACTGCAATCATGATGTGGACCTTACTATATACCTACTTTACCTGGTGCTTCTCTCCTAACAAACAGTTTGTTCGTGTCGAAATCGAATTATTGAGCCAGGTGTTAGGAACAAAGTGAAACTGAGCTCTAACCGAATTAAGTGCGGACTTTGTTGCCAAGTCCGTGTCGCAGTAGGCCTGTCAAGTCCCATCACCGATAGCATGTCATTCCAACCCACAACTTGTTCAAAACTACGTCCAATACAAGGAAGCTTACTCTCAACTCTCCAGCCTCAACCAGCTCTAACTAGGGCCGGTTTCCGAGCTCGGGACTTAGCTAAGCTCCAGACTTTAAATAGCTGGAGTCAGAAAATTTGGCTTTCCGAGACGGGTTGTAGTCGTAGTCCACGTTCAATAGTATATTCCGCACCTAGGACCGAAAATGAGACTTTTCCGGCTCGAAATCGGTTTTCAAGTCCGAGGCCGTACGGCCAACGAGGCCGTAGGCCGAGGACTAGGAAAGATTGAGAGCCGGAAAAACATTTTTGCCCGTGGTGCGAACGTTATTTTTCGCCACACAGAAAAATATACAATATATATATGAGAATAATTGTTCATTAAGCACTTCAGAAAGCAAAAATGGAAGGTCATAGCTCTAGCAAATCTGAGGTGATCTAAATATCAGGAAATTGTCCAAGTATTTTCATCTTTCATACTGATTTTCCTAAATAACCTAAAAGATAATGTTCAATTATGTGGGGGGTTAAGTTTATACTTTCTTATTCTTTCAAATGACAATAAGATGATATTATTATAAATGTTTTAATTATTGAATAATGAACACAAATAATGAAAAGTTTTTTGATCAGCTGTTTTTTGATCACCTTTCTTAGTTCCGCCAACATGGAACTTGGACTTGAAAACGGCTCTATCGATTCTCACGAAATTCATAACATAGTAGGTTCATAATATAAAAATTCGATTGCGCTAGGTCTCATCCCTAGGAAAAATCGCTGAAGGACATTTGAATGATAATTATTATTCATCCTTCCATCTTCGGGAAAACAGCTGATAATAATTATTTCGTCTTCTGTTTGTGATGGAAGTGAGTGAGCGTGTTCATGTGTGTGGGACTGTGTCAAAATTATGACTCAGCTGTTGAAATTTTGTGATCATTCAATCAGGTACTTTGTGCCGGTTGCAAAAAAGCCGGGCTGCTTTCAATCCTGATTAATTACAGTAGAACCATCTTTTTGAAATGGTCTTCTATGATATGATTCACGTGAAATTAATCAGGATTGAAATTTAACCGGCTTTTGTGCAACCGGGCCTTTGTGAGGGGAATTTTGCATTTCTCTGGGAATTAATCTCAATTCACTGCGATTTGATAGAACATCTCTGTATGAAGTATAAATATTATTATAATTTCTTCTTTCGTAATGATTTTTCATGCTTTTGTACTCCAGAGCGAAGCTCGGTCTTCGATATTTTTAAATTATTAAGGAATGTTTCATTTCGTCATGAAAAAAGATCATAGGGCACTCATGAGTTTTGTGATAATAAGAACTCTCACTCTGAGCACAGATTGAATACGTAATCTAGATTCAATAAGTAATATCATAGAGAAACAATAGCGTAAGTAGATATCCCCATGGTATAGGGAATTTATGTCGCAACTTTTACTGTTATCTCAAGCCGATTACTGTCGATTATTGTCAATTTCTACTGTTTTGTTGGGGTGATGGTGTATGAACGGCAGAATTTGAGAGATTACCTGCATCACACAGCTGCATAGGAAAGAACTACGTGAACTATCGGCCTTGGATAACAGTAAAAGCTGCGACATAAACGCCCTATCCCATGGGATATCTACATATGCTATCTTTTCTCTATGGTAATATTTACTTCCTCTATGCTATAGGTGATCTGGGAGTTAGGTTGAAATAATTATTATATTACATGAAAGGGAAAGATGGAGAGAGAAAAGAATAAGATGGAAATAGAAGAAGGGGTAGCAGGAAAAAGATTAGGATGAAGTAGAAAAAGAAGTTTTTTCAATTTCATCTTCACTGCCACAATTTCGCTGACTGATAATGATCACACAGCCAGGTCTGCCCGAAAAAGGCCCCCACACACTAGTCAAATTATTCATGAATAGCAACCAGATTACTGCCGCTGAATACTGAATTATGCGAGAGAGAGAGTGGTAGGAAGAGAGAGAGAGAGAAAGAGAGTGAATAAGTGAGTGAGTGAGTGAGTGTGAGAGAGTGAGAAAGTTAGGATGTTATTCAGGTCTCTCGGGTCAGATTGAAATCTGGAGTTTTTGATCCTCCTCCTCCTCCTCCTCCTCCTCCTCCTCCTTCTTCATCTTCTTCTTCTTCTTCTTCTTCTTCTTCTTCTTCTTCTTCTCCACCTCCTTTTTCTCCAACATCTTCCCCATAATCTTGCTCTTTATCATCATCATCTTGTTCTTATTCTTCTTTTTCTTCTTCTTTTTCTTCTTCTTCTTCTTCTTCTTCTTCTTCTTCTTCACCGCCTCCTTTCTCTTCAACGTCTTCCCCATAATCTAGTTCTTTATCATCATCATCATCTTGTTCTTCTTTTCCTTCTTCTTCTTCTTCTTCTTCTTCTTTTTCTCCTTCTTCATCTCCTCCTTCTTCTTCTTCTTCTTCTTCTTCTTCTTTTTCTTCTCCACCTCCTTTTTCTCCAACATCTTCCCCATAATCTAGTTCTTTATCATCATCATCATCAATCATCATCATCATCATCATCATCATCATCATCATCATCATCATCTTCTTCTTCTTCTTCTTCTCTTCTTCTTCTTCTCCTTCTTCTTCTTCTTCATCTTCTTCATCTCCTTCTCCTTCTTCTTCACAACCCCCTTCTTCTTCTTCTTCTTCTTCACCACCACTTTTTTCTCCAACATCTTCTCCATAATCTTGCTCTTTATCATCATCATCTTGTTCTTCTTCTCCACCACCATCTTTTTCTCCAACATCTTCTCCATAATCTTGTTCTTCATCATCATCATCATCATCTTGTTCTTGTTCTTCTTTTTCTTCTCCACCTCCTCCTTCATTAATATCTTCTCCATAATCTTCTTCTCTTTCATCATCATCATCATCATCATCTCCGTCTTTTCCTTTTTCTTATTCTTCTTCATCATCCAGAAAAAAACATATTCTCTCTTTTTCTCTCGAAGTCAGTCATATCGAGTGACGTCAAGGAAGTTGGTACAAACATGATACAGAGATGGTACAAGGATAGCAGGACCAATGTTAATCAAACACTGCTATTATAACGTGGACCTTATTATATAACATTATAATGTTTGCATCTATAAAAGCAAGATATTACGAAGGAGTAAAATAGGCAACCCGCATATAAATATTGAAAACACTTTGAAGGCGCTATGTAGGCAACACGCATTGTACACAAATATCCAATAATGTCCATTTGATTCTCTTTTCTCTTCTTCTTCTTCGTCTTCTTACAATTCTTCTTCTTCTTCTTCTTCCACTTATCCAAAAATCTATATATTATATAAAAGCGAAATGGCACTCACTGACTGACTGACTGACTGACTCACTCACTCGCAGAACTAAAAATCTGTCGGACCAAAAACGTTCAAATTTGGTAGGTATGTTCAGTTGGCCCTTTAGAGGCGCACTAAGAAATCTTGTGGCGATATTTTAACTACAAGGGTGGTTTTTAAGGGTTTCAAGTTCGTCTTTTAGCATGTATATTCTTCTTATTCTCTCAATTATAATTTAAAAATGTTCATAGTTCTAATATAGAACTATAATCTAGAGAGAGTACAATCTTCGAAACAGTTGTTAACTGGTAACTAAATTAATAATTTTGTCAGGTTGGCATTAAGTTGAATTGACTTTGTTAGGTTGGCACCAAGTTGAAGATTGAAATGCATTTATCGCGGAAAAATTGATTGGGCACTGCTACTTCAATCAGAGCTATTCCTGGGAATATTATATTACTGGCCGTCAGGCTCGCTTCGCTTGCCATATCCGTTTAGCCAGACGTTTAGTCTGGACCCCCAACTGGATCGTCCTAACATATGATAAAAATGTTCAAATGACGATCCAGTCGGGGGTCCAGGGGGCTCCGCCTGACGGATAGATAGATAGATAGATAGATCTGGCTAGACGGATATGGCGAGCGAAGCGAGCCCGACGGCTAGTATATGCAATATACCCTGCCTGTTATATTCGAGTGAATAGTCTCATTTGGAGTACTCCATCTTTCCATGATCAATTCCACTTCAAAAGCTTGAAACATACATTTTTCGGGGACAATATTTCACTTTTCCCCCTGTAAATGTATTCGCAGTAGACGAAAACTTCTAGTATTATTGGCACAGTGTTTATAATCTCTGTATCTTACTGTATTCATTCTTTCATGCTCACATTTCAACCCATTACTGCTAACTCACCAACTGATTTACACTTTCCAATCCACTCACTCTCTCTCTCTCTCACACGCTCTCTCAATCCCTCAAACAGTCTCTCTCTCTCTCTCCCTTCGCGTATCGTGCAGCAGATAATCTGAAGCAAGCCCCTTTCAGCTCAGGCGTCAGGTTCTAACTGGAATACAATTTGCATTTTCCGACCCGGCTACAATTAATTTGGGCCACTAAATATCCCACCCCTTTTTCCCTCTCACCCCTTCTTCTACACTCCTCTCTTCCTTACTCCTTAACCGAGAAATTCATGCATTTCTTGCCCCATCCGTTCTCAAGAATTCATGAATACCCGTTCGGCTAATTTAGATTCCGTCAGATAACAAGAACAGGATCTTAAGTAGTGCTCTGCCTGAATTCAATTGAAATTCATTTGGACTCTTGAGAGATATGGATGTTCTCACGATATACAAGAAAAGCCTAATCTATAATATAATGGAGGGGATAATTAGGTTATACACGAACGGGCTGGGAAAATAACGAATTACGCATCATCACGGCTGAACTACTGGACTGATCAACTTGAAATTTCGCATTTATACATACTTAACTAACCGAGGATGATTGAAGGTCTATTTCCAATTCTCCAAGACTCCATTACTTCAAATTTCAAAATGGAGCCTTGCGGAGCACGGGTTTCCTGCTAGTCTATCTACAGTACTTCAATAGAAAAACTGACTCATACACGAACGGGATAGGAAATTCACGATTGACACATCATCACGTCTCAACTACTCAACTGATTAACCCTTCTTCTATCAAGGGGGGTAATTGGACTCCCCAACCCACATTTTGACAATTTTTTCGTAGATAATGTTGATGTATTTCATTAAAACGTTGAGTACTTGTTAAAAACATATCATTTCAGTTATTTTATCTCATAGAATCATTTCATTCCATATATTTCCATATATTCCATATATCTATTAGCAGAATTACCCTGGGGGTATCTCTATTACCCCACTTGGTATTCCATGTCATGCAACTTTTTGGTATATATTATAAATTAGGAAGAGAAACAGTTTTGGGTTTATCCTGTTGATTCTCTTCCAATTATTAATTCCATATTGTGATTGTGGTATGTAATAAATAAATAAATGAATATCAATTTTTATTTTATTGCCAAACTTGATTCATAATGATAACTTTGAATCTAATTTAGAAAAAAGTGTTTTGCTATAACCATGAATTAATTATTTGACAACATTTCCCCCACAACAATATAATAGAATGCTCAATTTTGTTAGCCTGTCAGTTTGTAATTGAAATCCTATTTATCGACAGAAGAAACGTATTTCCAATTATTTTAATAGATTTTGTAATGCATCTGATTGATGAATTGATGGGGAAAAATATAAAATAATTTTATAAAACAGAAATCTTGTTGGGGTAACCCAGTTACCCCACTTGGTATTTCGTGTATGTGAAAAACGTTGGTAGTAGAAGGGTTAACTTGAACTTTTGCAAATAGATTCTTAATTAACATGGGATGGTTATAGGCCTATTTTCATTCCTTAAAGATTTCATTAAGTCAAGTTTTCAATCCGTCATGCTTCCAGTTTGTTATACTTTGCTACCTCTGCTTGAGAGAGATCATAGATCAAATAGCTCATTCAACGGTCTTATCCCCTATCTTCTATCTATATATCCTCTTTTACCATTATTCAAACTATATAAGACGTTGGTGAAAAGTATGAGAACAGCTAAATATTCCTTTTAAAAGGGAAATTTGACGATACTGGAAATAATATCTCCAAAACTGCTCAGTCAGCATGTTCTATTGTTATGGATTTGTAATATTATAAATGATTATAAATTCTTGTACAACGTGTAATTGTATAATTTTATCATATTTATCATCATCATCGCCATGGATTAGGCTTTTAAATCCAGTTCCGGCGTCCATCTCTTCCTCGGTCTACCAATACTTCTTCTGCATATTGGTTTGTGGAGTAGGGCATTCAATGGGAAACGGTCTTGTGGCATTTCAAGGACATGATCTGACCACTTATTTCTATAAGTTTTATTATATTCATTTTTTCAATTTTCAATAGAAAAGTGAAACCATAACCCTATTTCTGACATTTAAAATGTTATCTATATTTGGGAGAGAAATAGTACAAGAAGTAACCTTAGTTTTTCTCTCCCAATCAGTGCTACTTTGTGAAAATTATGAATAAATATTATTGTGATGCACTCTACTTTCCATAATTTCTGATAATTTGTAATGTATCAATTGGAAAAATAAATGAATTTATTATCATACTAGCAGTCAGGCTCGCTTCGCTCGCCATATCCGTCTAGCCAGGGGGCTCCGCCCCCTGGACCCCCGACTGGATCGTCCAAGGATGAGATCAGCAGGCTCGCTTCGCTCGCCTGATGCATTTTTCATTTGAGCATTTTTATCATATGTTAGGACGATCCAGTCGGGGGTCCAGACTAAACGTCTGGCTAAACGGATATGGCGAGCGAAGCGAGCCTGATGGCTAGTTATATAATATTCCCAGGAATAGCTCTGATTAAAGTAGCAGTGCCCAATCAATTTTTCCGCGATAAATGCATTTCAATCTTCAACTTTGTGCCAACCTAACAAAGTTAACTCAACTTAATGCCAACCTGACAAAATCATTAATTTAGTTACCAGTTAACAACTGTTTCGAAGAGGTACTCTCTCTAGATTATAATATTCTATATTAGCATATGGTATGGACATTTTTCAATTATAATTAAGAGAATAAGAAGACATGCTAGAAGACGAACTTTAAACCCTTGAAAACCACCCTTAGAGTTTAAATATTGCCAAAAGATTTCTTAGTGCGCCTCTAAAGGGCCAACTGAACATACCTACCAAATCTGAACGTTTTTGGTCCGGTATTTTTAGATCTGCGAGTGAGTGAGTGAGTGAGTGAGTGAGTGAGTGAGTCAGTCAGTCAGTCAGTCAGTCAGTGAGTGAGTGCCATTCCGCTTTTATATATATATAGATTATTATTATTATCATATAGATTTGCATTAAAAAATTTATAACGAATAAAATTCCTCGATATGTACCGTAGTTCAGACCTCTGTTTATGTGCTTGTATGTGGGTATACTAGTAGTTCTGTGAACAGTACCTCACGAAGTTCTCTCATCAACAAGTGTCGTCACCTGTTCACCGGCTTCTCCAGAGATCTGTGTAATGTATGCAATGAATAATCGACTTTTCAGCTGATTGATTATGTATGATTCTAAAGTCTGATTGATCCTATCTGCAGAGTAAATGAATGCATTGTGACCACTCGTTGGAAGATGTGAATACGGCATGGTGTGTACTCTACGTGCAACTTATTTGTTTTCATATGATATATAGTGATATCGAAGGATATAAAGGATGTTCCTCTTCCTTACATATTATCCTAAAATGTAAAATTTCAGAAAACCTTGTGTAAACATCGACGCGCAGTAGAAAAACCTGGTGTGGCGCACTCACACAACTTTCCTTGCCGTTATGAGAATTGATCACCTGACGCTAGTGTTCAAGCGCATCTCAAGTCTACTTATAAACAAATATCTGTGCCAGCTGGTGACAGGACAATAACTCTGGTGACATACGAGGTCTGCTATCTCTTCATAGTGATTGATTTAATAGGATCAACAGTTGCTAACAGTTTGCAATTGGATAATCACATTTTCTTGAATTTCGTGCTTTTCCAATTTTAGGTGGAAATGTTACAAAACATCAATTGTAGAGATTTTCATGCGAAATCTTTTCCACTCGAAATTTTTGGTTCAAATAATATCTGATACCTGATAATTGGAAATCTAAAATCAAATTATGTATAGATGGGGCGGAGCTCCTGAAATTTTCACAGATATGGGACTTGAGGCAGTTGATAGAGCTTATCAATGACTATTTCAGGTATAAATTTAATAAAAATCTCGAGTAAATCGCAAAAAACCCTGTTTTTGACAACATTTTCTCCATTTTAGCCGCCGTCTTGAATTGCCTTTTTGTCGAAATTGTTCGAGCCCTGATAGAATGACTGACTCACTGTACATAGGCCTATTTTGAATTCTTCTAGATTTCATTACGTCAAGTTTTAAGAAAGACCCTTGCGAAGCACGGGTTACCTTCTAGTATATATATATATATATATATATATATATATATATATATATATATATATATATATATATATATCCCAGAATATTCCAGACCAAATCTGAAAGATTTGCATTTTTCATGTGATCCATGAGTAAAATTATACATCATAGAAAATACATCAAAATAACATAATGGATTTTTGAAAAAATGGTCAACAATATTAAAATCGCTCAAACTCTTAGGAATGATAATATAGTACTTGACGAGAGGAACAATGATATTATGTCATCACATTGGCGAAATTCACTCCTATTCTTGAGTTATAAGCATTTGAAGATGAGTGATTTCTCTGATCTGTGAGTTGAGATTTCATGTTTTAGTGAATAAGTCAACCTGTATTTTAGCGAAACTTCTCATATTCTGCAAGACACTTGTCAGGTCAACCTCTTTCAACGCATAAGGATAACTCTAGGATCAGAATTTTAAACACTTACAACATTCGACAGAATGATCAGATCTCCTCGTACTACAGCTCATTCTTCTCAGCTCGTCAAGGCGGTTCAAAATCATGTATCATAACTGAGATTCGATCAGAGAATAGAAAATTCCTACCATATTTTGCACATATTTTCATACACAAAATAATTGCCAATTTCCATATCTAAAACTGTGTATCTCGATACGGTAACCCGAAATGATAAAAGATGGTAGGTGGTCTTGATTTGGAGAACAGAATCTCCTCGGTTGGTGTGGTGAAGTATCACTAGTGGTTCTGTGAACAGTAGACCTCACGTAGTATTCTCATCCACAAGTACCTGATTGAAACTATAGACCTTATGGAAATACAGTAATAGACTGGCTTCTCCACACATCTGTGTAATCACTTGTCAACTGATTTATGATGAATAATTCTATAGTCTGATTCTTACTCTAATATTGGCGTATGAAGGAGGCTCCTTTTTCCTTTCATATATTATCCTTGAAATGCAAAATTTCTAAAAACCTTGTATATACGTCGACGCGCAATTGAAAAAGGAACATACCTGTCAAATTTCATGGAAATCTATTGGCGCGTTTCGCCCTAAATGCGCAACATATAAACATGAAATCTGGTGTGGTACACTCACACAACTTTCCTTGCTCATTGAACTGTAAGCCTCATTCTTAAACGAGAATAATTTAGGGGAATAACATAATGACGATTGGCGGCAACATATTTGAAACTACGATCAGACTACAGTATAAGTGTATATAATTGTTTTCAGAGTACTTTTTCCATTGTGTGAATTGTGAAATTCGATGATTTTTTTAGAAGTCGTCAAAACAGCTGACAGATAAGATGAAATATCTCGACTCTTGTGTTCTTTTCATAAACTGCTCTACCTACATACCTACCTCATGCACAAGAAGGACAAAAGACTCATGTCAGTTTGCAAAGTCCATTTCTCAAGGATGGGGTGGACCCCATTAGTTTCCCAGGAAATAGACTCATGCCAATTGATAGAGTTGATAAATAACTATACAGGGTATGAATTTGAAATAAATCGATCAAGTCATTTTTGAGAAAATCGTGAAAAACATGGTTCTTTAGTAACTATCCGCAATTTTTCTCAAGAATATTACGTAGCTCCTGCAATTTCCCAAGAAATGAGACTCATGTTAGTTGATAGTGCTTATGAATAGCTATCCCTGGTATGAATTTGAAGGAGATCGTTAGAGCCGTTTTTGAGAAAACCGTGAAAAACATGGTTCTTTAGTAATTATCCGCAATTTTTTCCCCCATCTTGAATTCAATTCCATTGAATTTCTTATTGTCGGGTCCTCATGGTATAAGGACCTTAAGTTTAAAATTTCAAGTCAATCGGTTAATTAGGAATAGAGTTATCGTGTTCACAGACATACACACATACACACACGCATACACACACACACAGACACACACACACACACACACACACACACACACACACCACACACAGACCAACACCCAAAAATCATGTTTTTGGACTCAGGGGACCTTGAAACTTATGGAAAACTTGAGATTGGGATACCTTAATTTTTTTTGGAAAGCAATACTTTCCTTACCTATGGTAGTAGGGCAAGGAAAGTAATAAACATTTAAACATTTGGGGCCGGTTTCCGAGCTCGAGATCAATAAGTTCTGGACTTACAGACTCCAGGACTCAGATAAGCTCTTGGGTCTAAATCGACTTTCTAAGTCACGATTTTGTCTTCTAAACTCCGGAGTCTATTGAGTTCTCGACTTATTTGAGTCCAGGACTTTAACGCAGTAAACATGAGGGAAATTCACAATATTTTGCTGTTGTATTGTTGGCATTATAGCAAAACGAAATCAGCTGATTGCAGCAGGATAATCAAAATGACCATGCTCTCCAAATTATTTTGTGGAAATAAAAATACGTTTCGATTTCTTTGTAGGCCTATTCAAAGCAAAACCTAACTTTTTTAAAGATGAATGAATAAACATTCCATTTTACGTTATGCAATTTTCGATCATTAATCCTAACCATTGATTTTGGAATAAAAATCTCATTAGGGTATTGAGTTCGAAAACGTATTTGTTTTGAAAAAAATGGAATGATAATTTATTATTGTTATATTATTAATATGTTGAATATGACATTGATTAATAACATTCAGATTGGAATATAAATTCCAAGGCAAATTAATCCACACCTAGGTGTGGTATTATTTTTCTTGAACATTTTTAGGTTATGTCACAGACGTGAAATAAGGTTAGTTTTTTACGCATAATTCTAATACAATTTTATTCCAAAATAATCTTGCAAACTATAAATTATGAATTTAGATGGACTAAATAATGGAAAATAGATGGAAATAATTTAGGTATTCCATGACATTTATTTGGCTTTTTATCTACTCCAAAACAATAACTGAATTGTGTTTGCTCATTTAGGTCTTGATCTTGAATTTAAACCCTACCCCAGTCGAGGGGTAAAATCACGCTGTTTTAAGTCCTGGACTTAACGATTTTTGATAAATCCTCGACTCGGAAAGAGGCGAGAATCCAATTCAAGACCTGGATTCATAAGCCCTTCACTCAGAAAGCGACATTATAAACTCCAGGGTCCAACTTGATATCTAAACTCCAGAGTCAATTTAAGTCCTCAACTACGTTAACACTTTGACTCGGAAAGCCAATTTTCTGACTCCAGAGTTTAAAGCCAGTTAAAGTCTGAAACTTAGCTGAATCCCGAGCTCGGAAACCGGCCCTCAATGACAAATAGATTGAATTTCAATGAATGGGTTCATGAAAATGGCACATTTAAACATTAAGAGAAATGCCAAACCGTCGACTTGAATTTAGACCTCATAGATTGAATTTCAATAAATGGGTTCATGAAAATGGCACATTTCAACATTAAGAGAAATGCCAAACCGTCGACTTTGGAATAAAAATCTCATTAGGGTATTGAGTTCGAAAACGTATTTGTTTTGAAAAAAAGGAATGATAATTTATTATTGTTATATTATTAATATGTTGAATATGACATTGATTAATAACATTCAGATTGGAATATAAATTCCAAGGCAAATTAATCCACACCTAGGTGTGGTATTATTTTTCTTGAACATTTTTAGGTTATGTCACAGACGTGAAATAAGGTTAGTTTTTTACGCATAATTCTAATACAATTTTATTCCAAAATAATCTTGCAAACTATAAATTATGAATTTAGATGGACTAAATAATGGAAAATAGATGGAAATAATTTAGGTATTCCATGACATTTATTTGGCTTTTTATCTACTCCAAAACAATAACTGAATTGTGTTTGCTCATTTAGGTCTTGATCTTGAATTTAAACCCTACCCCAGTCGAGGGTAAAATCACGCTGTTTTAAGTCCTGGACTTAACGATTTTTGATAAATCCTCGACTCGGAAAGAGGCGAGAATCCAATTCAAGACCTGGATTCATAAGCCCTTCACTCAGAAAGCGACATTATAAACTCCAGGGTCCAACTTGATATCTAAACTCCAGAGTCAATTTAAGTCCTCAACTACGTTAACACTTTGACTCGGAAAGCCAATTTTCTGACTCCAGAGTTTAAAGCCAGTTAAAGTCTGAAACTTAGCTGAATCCCGAGCTCGGAAACCGGCCCTCAATGACAAATAGATTGAATTTCAATGAATGGGTTCATGAAAATGGCACATTAAACATTAAGAGAAATGCCAACCGTCGACTTGAATTTAGACCTCATAGATTAATTTCAATAAATGGGTTCATGAAAATGGCACATTTCAACATTAAGAGAAATGCCAAACCGTCGACTTGAATTAGACCTCATAGATTAATTTCAATAAATGGGTTCATGAAAATGCACATTTAAACATTAAGAGAAATGCCAAACCGTCGACTTGATTTAGACCTCATAGATTGAATTTCATAAATGGGTTCATGAAAATGGCACATTTGAACATTAAGAGAAATGCCAAACCGTCGACTTGAATTTAGACCTCATAGATTGAATTTCAATGAATAGGTTCATGAAAATGGCACATTTAAACATTAAGAGAAATGCCAAACCGTCGACTTGAATTCAGACCTCATAGATTGAATTTCAATAAATGGGTTCATGAAAATGGCACATTTGAACATTAAGAGAAATGCCAAACCGTCGACTTGAATTTAGACCTCATAGATTGAATTTCAATAAATGGGTTCATGAAAATGGCACATTTGAACATTAAGAGAAATGCCAAACCGTCGACTTGAATTAGACCTCATAGATTAATTTCAATAAATGGGTCATGAAAATGGCACATTTAAACATTAAGAGAGATGGCAAACCGTCGACTTGAATTTAGACCTCATAGATTGAATTTCAATAAATGGGTACATGAAAATGGCACATTTGAACATTAAGAGAAATGCCAAACCGTCGACTTGAATTTAGACCTCATAGATTGAATTTCAATAAATGGGATCATGAAAATGGCACATTTAAACATTAAGAGAAATGCCAAACCGTCGACTTGAATTTAGACCTCATAGATTGAATTTCAAAAAATGGGTTCATGAAAATGGCACATTTAAACATTGAGAGAAATGCCAAACCGTCGACTTGAATTTGGACCTCATAGATTGAATTTCAATAAATGGGTACATGAAAATGGCACATTTGAACATTAAGAGAAATGCCAAACCGTCGACTTGAATTTAGACCTCATAGATTGAATTTCGATAAATGGGATCATGAAAATGGCACATTTAAACATTAAGAGAATGCCAAACCGTCGACTTGAATTTAGACCTCATAGATTGAATTTCAATGAATAGGTTCATGAAAATGGCACATTCAAACATTAAGAGAAATGCCAACCGTCGACTTGAATTTAGACCTCATAGATTGAATTTCAATAAATGGTTCATGAAAATGGCAATTTAAACATTAAGAGAAATGCCAAACCGTCGACTTGAATTAAGACCTCATAGATTGAATTTCAATAAATGGTTCATGAAAATGGCACATTTGAACATTAAGAGAAATGCCAAACCGTCGACTTGAATTTAGACCTCATAGATTGAATTTTAATAAATGGGTTCATGAAAATGGCACATTTAAACATTAAGAGAAATGCCAAACCGTCGACTTGCCGTCGACTTGAATTTAGACCTCATAGATTGAATTTCAATAAATGGGTTCATGAAAATGGCACATTTGAACATTAGAGAAATGCCAAACCGTCGACTTGAATTTAGACCTCATAGATTGAATTTCAATAAATGGGTTCATGAAAATGGCACATTTAAACATTAAGAGAAATGCCAAACCGTCGACTTGAATTTAGACCTCATAGATTGAATTTCAATAAATGGGTTCATGAAAATGGCACATTTGAACATTAGGAGGAATGCCAAACCGTCGACTTGAATTTAGACCTCATAGATTGAATTTCAATAAATGGGTTCATGAAAATGGCACATTTGAACATTAAGAGAAATTCCAAACCGTCGACTTGAATTCAGACCTCATAGATTGAATTTTAATAAATGGGTTCATGAAAATGGCACATTTAAACATTAAGAGGAATGCCAAACCGTCGACTTGAATTTAGACCTCATAGATTGAATTTCAATAAATGGGTTCATGAAAATGGCACATTTAAACATTAAGAGAAATGCCAAACCGTCGACTTGAATTTAGACCTCATAGATTGAATTTCAATAAATGGGTTCATGAAAATGGCACATTTGAACATTAAGAGAAATGCCAAACCGTCGACTTGAATTTAGACCTCATAGATTGAATTTCAATAAATGGTTCATGAAAATGGCACATTCAAACATTAAGAGAAATGCCAAACCGTCGACTTGAATTTAGACCTCATAGATTGAATTTCAATAAATGGGTTCATGAAAATGGCATATTTAAACATTAAGAGAAATGCAAACCGTCGACTTGATTTAGACCTCATAGATTGAATTTCAATAAATGGGTTCATGAAAATAGCACATTTGAACATTAAGAGAAATGCCAAACCGTCGACTTGAATTTAGACCTCATAGATTGAATTTCAATAAATGGGTTCATGAAAATGGCACATTTAAACATTAAGAGAAATGCCAAACCGTCGACTTGAATTCAGACCTCATAGATTGAATTTCAATAAATGGGTTCATGAAAATGGCACATTTAAACATTAAGAGAAATGCCAAACCGTCGACTTGAATTAGACCTCATAGATTGAATTTCAATAAATGGGTTCATGAAAATGGCACATTTGAACATTAAGAGAAATGCCAAACCGTCGACTTGAATTTAGACCTCATAGATTGAATTTTAATAAATGGGTTCATGAAAATGGCACATTTAAACATTAAGAGAAATGCCAAACCGTCGACTTGAATTTAGACCTCATAGATTGAATTTCAATAAATGGGTTCATGAAAATGGCACATTTAAACATTAAGAGAAATGCCAAACTGTCGACTTGAATTTAAACCTCATCGATTTAATTTCAATAAATGGTGTCACGACTAGCTCAATATTTCCTTGGAAAATCATGATTATGGAGAGGAAAATGGAAATTAAAAAAAGAAAAACTAGCCTCACCAAACACATTAGTGGAAATCTTGGAAAATCTTTATCAATAACGCAATTCCGAAAGAAATTAATTATCACTCTATAAAAACAATTTATCTGGATTATTATTTGAGAGCTTAATTATATTTTACTAATTTATTTTAGCAAATATTCAAAGTAAAGTAGTTCAAGGTAGAGGAATCCTAACCTCCAACACTTGCATACCATTACGGAAAAGTAATTAATCATTGTAAAACTTCTATTTCTATATTAACAGAAGTTGCAGAGCACTATTTTGTAATGAGATCAAGCTCATATATCTCACTTTTTAACATCTCAAACATCTAAAATTGATCTGAAAAACTTTGAAGACCACGTGAAAAATCACAATTTTCAAACACTTATATTTCTAAAAATACAGAAATTCTTACAAAACAAATTACCCCACATGAAAGGAGGAATTTTGATGTACATTACCTGTAAATTTCAAATTCCCAAGCTCCAAAAAAGTGTATTTGTAGTTTTTTGTGTTCGAGACATGTTGAGTGGAGCTTGACTCAAGCAGCCTGCACATCCTTTTGTTTGAATAAAATAAGAATCTACTCGCTGTTAGTTTCTGTGGGAATAGTTTAATCTAACTTAAAATTTGAAATAGTGAACTGAATTATTGTGATGGAGATTCAAAACTTAAAATGTTTATGAACTCCAAAAGTTAGTCAAAATGGCGGCACACTATAAATACCTGTGGAGACGTCAGCTCGAGACAGTCAGCAGCCAAATTTCTGAATCTCCAGACCATTCATGTTATAAGTGTTTTCTGTGTGCCAATGTAGTCAATATCCGGTGAGTCGCCTCAAAGTTATCTCAAAGTCATTTCAAAGTATTCTCAAGTTTATTCAATTTTACATCGAAATTATTATATCTAAACCATTCATGAACTTTTAAAAATTTGTTTAATGTAACTCTTTTTAACAAATCAGTTCGAGAGCGATTATAAATTTTTCTATACAGATTTAATTCTGAATCATTATAATTTTGAATTCATTCAGTTTACTCAGAAACTTTTGCAATATTTAAACTACCTAGGAAGACAAGTGAATTATATAAGATGAGCTGGTTAATTTTTGTGCTGATAGATCACACATTGTTGAATTAATAATACGTTCAATCAATTTTTTTTTGTCAATAGCCAAGATAATTTTGAATTCACTCTATGTAGCTCACAGTTTATTATTTAAATTTTCAAGTTATTATAGACCGGATTAGGAGTGCTTGTTAATTTGTTGAATAACTGTTGTCCTGTCATAAATCGCACTGAAGCTGCCCCCAAAAAAAAAACTTTGCAGTGTGCTTGGGCTGAGAGGCGAGACGGACAACGGACAACGAGCGCATCAAACAACGGTGAAGAGGACCGCTGCGTGCTGAATCGGACGGAGCCTACACGAGGACCAGGACGACGCTGCATGACTGGACCAACTCCGCCGCTGAGGACATCACCGACAACCACGGCCAAAAGACGACCTCTATGCTGAACCCGATCGCTCAAACAAACCAGGTTATATTGATAAAATATCCATAGTGAATTGAGAAATTCATAAGAACACCTTGGAAAGAACATTCAATTAATTTCATGAAGGCTTGAAAGTGCAAGAAATTATCAAACTTATTCAAAACTTCCACACCCTGATTATAAAATTGAATTAAAACGTTGATCAGAATCTCTAAAAGGAATTTTTTATTTCATAGAATATAAGTGACTCTATGAGAGGCTATCTTCTCGGCTCGAAAATTCTTCATCTATGACCTACAAACGTGGGCCATTTTTGACAATGGTTTCATGAAAATGGCATATTTAAACATTAAGAGAAATGCCAAACCGTCGAATTGAATTTAGACCTCATAGATTGAATTTCAATAAAATAATGGGTTCATGAAAATGGCACATTTAAACATTAAGAGAATGCCAAACCGTCGACTTGAATTTAGTGGGTTCATGAAAATGGCACATTCAAACATTAAGAGAAATGCCAAACCGTCGACTTGAATTAAGACCTCATAGATTGAATTTCAATAAATGGGTTCATGAAAATGGCACATTTGAACATTAAGAGAAATGCCAAACCGTCGACTTGAATTTAGACCTCATAGATTGAATTTTAATAAATGGGTTCGAGAGCGATTATAATTTTTCTATACAGATTTAATTCTGAATCATTATAATTTTGAATTCATTCAGTTTACTCAGAAACTTTTGCAATATTTAAACTACCTAGGAAGACAAGTGAATTATATAAGATGAGCTGGTTAATTTTTGTGCTGATAGATCACACATTGTTGAATTAATAATACGTTCAATCAATTTTTTTTTGTCAATAGCCAAGATAATTTTTGAATTCACTCTATGTAGCTCACAGTTTATTATTTAAATTTTCAAGTTATTATAGACCGGATTAGGAGTGCTTGTTAATTTGTTGAATAACTGTTGTCCTGTCATAAATCGCACTGAAGCTGCCCCAAAAAAAAAACTTTGCAGTGTGCTTGGGCTGAGAGGCGAGACGGACAACGGACAACGAGCGCATCAAACAACGGTGAAGAGGACCGCTGCGTGCTGAATCGGACGGAGCCTACACGAGGACCAGGACGACGCTGCATGACTGGACCAACTCCGCCGCTGAGGACATCACCGACAACCACGGCCAAAAGACGACCTCTATGCTGAACCCGATCGCTCAAACAAACCAGGTTATATTGATAAAATATCCATAGTGAATTGAGAAATTCATAAGAACACCCTTGGAAAGAACATTCAATTAATTTCATGGAGGCTTGAAAGTGCAAGAAATTATCAAACTTATTCAAAACTTCCACACCCTGATTATAAAATTGAATTAAAACGTTGATCAGAATCTCTAAAAGGAATTTTTTATTTCATAGAATATAAGTGACTCTATGAGAGGCTATCTTCTTGGCTCGAAAATTCTTCATCTATGACCTACAAACGTGGGCCATTTTTGACAATGGTTTCATGAAAATGGCATATTTGAACATTAAGAGAAATGCCAAACCGTCGAATTGAATTTAGACCTCATAGATTGAATTTCAATAAAATAATGGGTTCATGAAAATGGCACATTTAAACATTAAGAGAATGCCAAACCGTCGACTTGAATTTAGACCTCATAGATTGAATTTCAATGTATGGGTTCATGAAAATGGCACATTCAAACATTAAGAGAAATGCCAAACCGTCGACTTGAATTAAGACCTCATAGATTGAATTTCAATAAATGGGTTCATGAAAATGGCACATTTGAACATTAAGAGAAATGCCAAACCGTCGACTTGAATTTAGACCTCATAGATTGAATTTTAATAAATGGGTTCATGAAAATGGCACATTTAAACATTAAGAGGAATGCCAAACCGTCGACTTGAATTTAGACCTCATAGATTGAATTTCAATAAATGGGTTCATGAAAATGGCACATTTGAACATTAAGAGAAATGCCAAACCGTCGACTTGAATTTAGACCTCATAGATTGAATTTTAATAAATGGGTTCATGAAAATGGCACATTAAACATTAAGAGAAATGCCAAACCGTCGACTTGAATTTAGACCTCATAGATTGAATTTCAATAAATGGGTTCATGAAAATGGCACATTTAAACATTAAGAGAAATGCCAAACTGTCGACTTGAATTTAAACCTCATAGATTGAATTTCAATAAATGGTGTCACGACTAGCTCAATATTTCCTTGGAAAATCATGATTATGGAGAGGAAAATGGAAATTAAAAAAAGAAAAACTAGCCTCACCAAACACATTAGTGGAAATCTTGGAAAATCTTTATCAATAACGCAATTCCGAAAGAAATTAATTATCACTCTATAGAAACAAACTATCTGGATTATTATTTGAGAGCTTAATTATATTTTACTAATTTATTTTAGCAAATATTCAAAGTAAAGTAGTTCAAGGTAGAGGAAGCCTAACCTCCAACACTTGCATACCATTACGGAAAAGTAATTAATCATTGTAAAACTTCTATTTCTATATTAACAGAAGTTGCAGAGCACTATTTTGTAATGAGATCAAGCTCATAAATCTCACTTTTTAACATCTTAAACATCTAAATTTGATCTGAAAAACTTTGAAGACCACGTGAAAAATCACAATTTTCAAACACTTATATTTCTAAAAATACAGAAATTCTTACAAAACAAATTACCACACATGAAAGAAGGAATTTTGATGTAAATTACCTGTAAATTTCAAATTCCTAAGCTCCAAAAAAGTGTATTTGTAGTTTTTTGTGTTCGAGACATGTTGAGTGGAGCTTGACTCAAGCAGCCTGCACATCCTTTTGTTTAAATAAAATAAGAATCTACTCTCTGTTAGTTTCTGTGGGAATAGTTTAATCTAACTTAAAATTTGAAATAGTGAACTGAATTATTGTGATGGAGATTCAAAACTTAAAATGTTTATGAACTCCAAAAGTTAGTCAAAATGGCGGCACACTATAAATACCTGTGGAGACGTCAGCTCGAGACAGTCAGCAGCCAAATTTCTGAATCTCCAGACCATTCATGTTATAAGTGTTTTCTGTGTGCCAATGTAGTCAATATCCGGTGAGTCGCCTCAAAGTTATCTCAAAGTCATTTCAAAGTATTCTCAAGTTTATTCAATTTTACATCGAATTTATTATATCTAAACCATTCATGAACTTTTAAAAATTTGTTTAATGTAACTCTTTTTAACAAATCAGTTCGAGAGCGATTATAAATTTTTCTATACAGATTTAATTCTGAATCATTATAATTTTGAATTCATTCAGTTTACTCAGAAACTTTTGCAATATTTAAACTACCTACGAAGACAAGTGAATTATATAAGATGAGCTGGTTAATTTTTGTGCTGATAGATCACACATTGTTGAATTAATAATACGTTCAATCAATTTTTTTTGTCAATAGCCAAGATAATTTTTGAATTCACTCTATGTAGCTCACAGTTTATTATTTAAATTTTCAAGTTATTATAGACCGGATTAGGAGTGCTTGTTAATTTGTTGAATAACTGTTGCCCTGTCATAAATCGCACTGAAGCTGCCCAAAAAAAAAACTTTGCAGTGTGCTTGGGCTGAGAGGCGAGACGGACAACGGACAACGAGCGCATCAAACAACGGTGAAGAGGACCGCTGCGTGCTGAATCGGACGGAGCCTACACGAGGACCAGGACGACGCTGCATGACTGGACCAACTCCGCCGCTGAGGACATCACCGACAACCACGGCCAAAAGACGACCTCTATGCTGAACCCGATCGCTCAAACAAACCAGGTTATATTGATAAAATATCCATAGTAAATTGAGAAATTCATAAGAACACCCTTGGAAAGAACATTCAATTAATTTCATGAAGGCTTGAAAGTGCAAGAAATTATCAAACTTATTCAAAACATTCACACCCTGATTATAAAATTGAATTAAAACGTTGATCAGAATCTCTAAAAGGAATTTTTTATTTCATAGAATATAAGTGACTCTATGAGAGGCTATCTTCTTGGCTCGAAAATTCTTCATCTATGACCTACAAACGTGGGCCATTTTTGACAATGGTTTCATGAAAATGGCATATTTAAACATTAAGAGAAATGCCAAACCGTCGAATTGAATTTAGACCTCATAGATTGAATTTCAATAAAATAATGGGTTCATGAAAATGGCACATTTAAACATTAAGAGAATACCAAACCGTCGACTTGAATTTAGACCTCATAGATTGAATTTCAATAAATGGTTCATGAAAATGGCACATTCAAACATTAAGAGAAATGCCAAACCGTCGACTTTAATTTAGACCTCATAGATTGAATTTCAATAAATGGGTTCATGAAAATGGCACATTTAAACATTAAGAGAAATGCCAAACCGTCGACTTGATTTAGACCTCATAGATTGAATTTCAATAAATTGGTTCATGAAAATGGCACATTCAAACATTAAGAGAAATGTCAAACCGTCGACTTGAATTTAGACCTCACTTCGCTCGGTCAACAATCTACCATGAGGGATAGGATAGGATGGAGTGAATCATAACACCTGGATAAAGGTAAGAATATTCATTGATACATCTCTTTTTCTAGAATACAATCATCTTCATCAACAGTTACATAATCATCATTGTAAGTAACGTTTAATCTTACTCTAAAATATAAACTCTTACGTCACAAATATATACTTTTCTTAAAAAAGTGGATTTTTGATTAGGCTTCAGTATACAGTTAACATACATAGAAAATTCTAGATAATCTCCAGTAATGAGAACATCATAGAATAGTGACGTCCACATTGTAATGGCAGTGTTTGATTAGCAATAATTGTATTACTATCCTTGTCTATCATCCAATATGGCAGATAGCGCTATCTCTTTCTCGCTTTGCTCTGCTGCCAGATCGTCTTTTAACAGTGTAAAACTATAATTAATCAAAAAAATATTCGATATTGAATATGAAATCATTGAAAAATACTATTTCATGTTTGATAGAATATGATTGATTATTTTGAACGAGAATGAACAGTTGAATAATTACAATAATCCTGTATCAGCTATCGTCTATAGAAGGCATTGACAAGACAGAGGATCGGCAACGTTGTTCTCCAATCTTTCTCCACTGCCATTATAACATGGACCTCACTATATTAGGAGTTTATAACAGTTCCAGGATGTTTTCAACATTTTGATAAACTCTTTTCAATAAGATCTTTGACCAATAAAACTATGATAACACTTTTCAAAGAGAGATATGACTATCGTGGACCGTGGGTGTAGAACGGTTTTGGAGAAATGGCATCAACGGGATCTTATTATTGAACCAATATTATTCAAAAACACCCAACATCACATTACAGAAATGGTATATTCCGCAGCTAGGGCCGAAAATGTGTGTTTGCTGGCCCGAGATCGGTTTTCAAGATTTAGAGCCGGCAATACATTTTGCTCATGGTGCGAACGCTATTTTTCGCCACACCAAAAACACAAATAAACAAATAAATAACACTATTAAATTGATGAATCACCTACTTTATTTGTAAAGTAATTCAGCACCAAGGAAATTGTCCAAGTAGTTCCAAAGTTATCCACCAGGTTCAGTGGTAAACACAGTACTAAGACTGGAGACAACAATACTCTTTCTGACTGTAAGTGGTGGAGAGTAGTTGACAATACTACAAACCTAATACCTTAGACTGGGCATAAATTCCCATCTGTTTGGTGTGAAACACCCCAGTGTGTCTCTTTAGGGTTAACTTGAAATCTTGCATATAGATCTTTGATTGACCGAGGATGGTTATAAGTCTATTTTCAACGCTTCAAAATTTCATCACGTCAGGTTTTCAGTTTGTCAAGTTTCAAAGAAGACCCTTGTGGAGCACGGGTTACATTTCAGTACCTAATAATTGTTGAGCTTTGATTAAGTATTACACAATGACGTGATTTAATTGCTATTGCTTCAATAATTACCACGAGTTAATGAGGTGCCTTTTGACGAGTTAATTGAATCTAGATGCTACATTGTTTGCTCATTGATCAACCATGGTGAGGTGTACGTTATCATACCAGTATTTGAATAACATTGGTGTTACTATCCTTGTCTAACATTCGACAAAGCATACAGCGCTATCCACTTCTAGCTCTGCAACTTTGTCAGATCGTGTTTTAACAATGTAGAAATATGATTAATCAACAAAATATTCCATCTTAATTATGAAAATTCATTATGAAATTATTGAAGAATATAATTGATCATTTTAAACGTAAATGAACAGTTAATATTACATCAATAAACCAGTATCAGTTCATTATCCTCAATAGAAGGCAGTGTCAAGTCAGAGAATCGGCAACGATGTTCTCCTTTCTTTCTCCACTGCCATTATAATGTCGGTTGACTAGTATAACATGTTTAAACAGATGAAATATACTGATATTAGTGTTACAAATGATGTCAACGTCATAATATCAGGAAGATCGCTTTGCCGATTCTCTGCCTTGCCACTGTCTTCCATGCTGTCTGATCTCGGTATATCTAATCCATATAAAAGCGAAATGGCACTCACTCACTGACTGACTGACTGACTCATTCACTCGCAGAACTAAAAATCTACCGAACCAAAAACGTTCAAATTTGGTGGGTATGTTCAGTTGACCCTTTAGAGGCGCACTAAGAAATCTTTTGGCAATATTTTAACTCTAAGGTTGGTTTTTAAGGGTTTAAAGTTCGTCTTTTAGCATGTATATTCTTCTTATTCTCTTAATTATATTTGAAAAAAGACCATGCCAAAAGAGGTTGGCACAAAATTGAGTTGACTTGACTTTGACTTTTGACTTTTGTTGAGTTGACTTTGTTAGGTTGGCACCAAGTTGAAGATTGAAATGCACTTATCGCGGAAAAATTGATTGGGAACTGCTACTTCAATCGGCGCTATTCCTGGGAATATTATATTACTAGCCGTCAGGCTCGCTTCGCTCGCCATATCCGTTTAGCCAGACGTTTAGTCTAGACCACCGACTGGATCGTCCTAACATACGATGAAAATGCTCAAATGAAAAATGCAGGCGAGCGAAGCGAGCCTGCTGATCTCATCCTTGGACGATCCACTCGGGGGTAGACGGATACAGCGAGCGAAGCGAGCCTGACGGCTAGTGTAATTATAAACCTACTGTTCATTCTTGTTGGAAATAATCAATTATTTTTTTTCGTCGAGGGAAAATCATTTGTCATAAGATAATCACTTTCAATAATCGAGTTCAAATATTTTACTAACAATTGATTATAATAATCTTTGACGATTTGTCAACGTTGAAGAGCTAAGAAGGATGTCACTATCTGCTTTGTCGAATGATAGTAATACCAATGTTTATCAAATACTGCCATTGAAACATGGACCTCACTATAGGACCGTATATAGGGGTTGATATTGATTTAACTTCATTTATTCATTCACTTGTTGCCAATAGATTTTCTGGGAGGAGTCAAAAAAGTTATGAGCTGTGATGCCGACCTAATACAGTAATAAAGACTAAAATCTATATTATAATAAATCAAAGAAGTGGCTTATATATATGTACGGGATAGGAAAATTATGTTTGACGCATCATCACGTCTGTACTACTGAACTGATTAACTTGAAATTTTGCATATAGATTCTTAATTAACAGAGGATGGTCAGAGGCCTATTTTCAATTCGACAAGATTTCATTACGTCGAATTTCAGTTTGTCATGTTTCAAAATACACTCTGGTGTAGCACGTGTTACCTGCTAGTGATCAATAATTATTATTTTTGGGAGGGGGATGACAGAGATCCTCCAGATACCAGTTGATAACCAAAGGGTGTTGTTTGATGCAAATCCGATTGTGGAATAGGAAATAGGTTTAAATATGTGTGCATTGAAAACGTATATTCCATTCATAGATTCGTTATGGGGAAATCAATTCTTTCAATTACAATTATGAATTAAAATATCAATTTCCCACTAACAACTTGTTTTCAGAAATTTTAGAATTAGGTTTCCTCTTTTCATGTTGAAAGTAATATCTCTTGGAATATAGTAGTATTGCGAAAAAATAAGAAATATTTGATAGTTTTCAATTTTGTGCTTTGAAATCTTTGTATGGATTTGAGAAATTGATTTCGTTCTATTTTGCCAGCTTTTCAGATTTTTTTCTCAGAAATTTTAGATTTGGGTTTCCTCTCTTCATGTTAGAAGTAATATCTCTTGGAAGATAGTAGTGTTGCGAATACATGAAGAATATTTGATATTATCTAATTATGTGCTTCGAAATCTTTGTATGGATTTGAGAAATTGATTTCGTTCTTTTTTCCAGTCCCTGTACAGATTAAACACGAAAGTGAGGTCCACGTTATAATGACAGTGAAGAAAGATAGGAGAACAAAGTTATTGATCCTCTGCCTTGTCAATGCCTTCTATGGAAGGTAACTGATACCAATTTATCGATGTAATATTAACTGTTCATTCCCATTTAAAATAATCAATTATATATTATTAAGCAGGAAATTATATTTTTCAATAATTTCATAATAAATTTTCATAATCAAGTTTAAATATTTTGTCAACTAATTATTGATTCTACATTGTTGAAAGACGATCTGGCAACAGAGCAAACCGAGAAAGGAATAGCGTTATCTGCTTTGTTGAATGATGAACAAGGACTGCAATTCCATTGCTGATTAAAGAATGTTATTATAACGTGGATCTCTCTATAGTCAACCAGCTTTTCTCTTCAACTCAGAACAGATTAAAAAACTGATGATTAATCAATCTGATAGAACTTGGGGAGGGCCCGGAAAAGTTGAACAGTTTTGGACTGTGCCTGTTGATCCTCAACAAAATTATCTTTGAAATAATTGTTTACAATTGAGTCAATAAAATAATGGAGAATAAAGGATAAACTATAAAGAATGAAACATACTTCCAGATGGTTCTGTCAATTGTTAGACCTGTTTACGCTTCATAGTCTATAATTTCACAAATTTCCAAGTCGTGAGCCAAGTGTGCTCTATAGCTTAGAAGAATGGACAACTGATAAGGCCTGGCAATCAACTTGTATCCAGAGCCAGCACAGTTTTGAGGTGATACGGAAGAGAGCCGCAGAACAGTAGTAGAGGAAGGAAGTTCAGCTTGTTGCATGATACGCAGTCTTGCCACATGATATGGAGAGCAGCACTGCCTGAACTGCTGTTGCCATGCTGCATGGCAGCTGGTTCTTCACCTGCAACAGTAAAAAGAGGATTGTGTTATACTGAGGAGGCTTCACTTGATACGAATTTCAAATTTCCACTCAGCATCTATTGAGAAGATACAAAAGATCATCTGTTGCTTATGGGAAGATACATCAAAGCTTCTTGTGTATCTTTTTGTATGCCAACACGTTGCTTTTGTTTGATACAAAAGATCATATGTTGCTTATGGAAGAATATATTGGCCCATATGAATAAAACCAGAACAAATGCTCATGAGCAAGAGCATGGAGCATAAGGTTTTGCTCATGAGCAAAAGGTGGAAGCAAAAGCATTTGCTCATTTTTATATGAATAAGCTTTACCTCATACTCTTACCTTTTACTCCTGAACTCTGGAGCAAATGCTCACGTATTTTAGAGATTTTTCATCAGCTGATTCGCTTTTGTAGCCTTAGTTTGTTTTTATAGCTCACGGAAGGAAGCGCTAATTATGCAAGTAGGGTGCACCGCTTGTGTTTGCGTCGTGTGCTCTGTTTTCTATTTATGATAAGAGTTTTAGGTTAGTTGAGTTTAGAATTTTGAAATAATAGCGTGGAAAAATGTCATCTCTATAATAATCTCCAGCATATTCTTCTAATATCAATAGCCTTCTTATAATCGTCCACACTCTCATCTTCTTAAATGCCTATCTCCTATTTTGTGATGGCTATCTTTATAACAGGTAGCTATCATTTGTATTTATTCTTTTGTAGGGATAATGGTGATATATATCATGGTTGAATCTAATAAGAGTTTCATAGTTCTCAACTATTGGTTGTGATCGTATCTGGTATAGTTCCCTCTTCCTCATACGAATTAGTTCAGCCATTTTACTATGAGCAAAAGGTGATAAGCTGCTCTAGACAAGACTCACCTTTTTTGAAACATTTGCTTCAAAAGTTGAGCAAATTACTGCTCTAGTTTATTCATAAAATTTTGAGCAAAAGCTTTTACTTTTGAGCAAATGCTCAAACTATTTTTTTGTTGAGCATGAGCAAAACGTTTTGCTCACTTTTATTCATAGAAAATTAAGCAAATGCTCCATATTTTAGAAGTATAAGCAAATGCTCAACTTTATTCATATGGCCCATTGAATCTTCTTGTGTATCTTTTCGGATGCAACACGTTGCTTTTGAGAAGATGCAAAAGAGCATCTGTTGCTTATTGGAGACAGTTCTCAAAGAGCCGGTTTACGAGTTAGAAATTTGGCTAATAATTTCTAGACTTTGAAAAACTGGAGTCAGAAAGTTAGCTTCCCAAAACGGGGCATAGACGCAATTCTTATGACAATCTTAATTCTCTCATTCCTACAATTGGGGACGTTCTCCCTTGACAAGATTAAACATTTCTAAATAATTCAAAATAGCTGAAACTTAACACTATTCTCCCTTTTTCTCCTATTGTGTACAAGTCTCTAGTTTTTCAAAAATTCAATTTAAACGTGGACTATGACTACGCCCCGTTTCGGAAAGTCATTTTTCTGATTCCAGCTGTTTCTAGAACTCAGATAAGTCCCGAGCTCGGAAATCGGCCCTAAATGTGTCTTTTCATAAGCAACAGCTGCTTTTTTCAGGTCTGTATTTAACTATGGAAGAAATTATAAATTCTATAGAATTGTTCGAATATATCAGCGGAATGATTTTCTATCCACATAATATTCCAATCAACAATAATTCTCCAGTCAGTGAAGAACTGGCTCATGGACAGATGTACGGGAAAGAAAATTATGTTTGACGCATCATCACGTCTAAACTACTGGACTGATTAACTTGAAACTTAGCATATAGATTCTCGATTAACCGAGGATGGTTATCTCATACAGATTGGTTATCTATAATCTTAAACAGATTTGAGTTAAAGAGAACATTATGGTGAATGAAAAAGACTAAGAAATTGTCAAAAAACCACTGATTTATTGATAATTAGAAAGACCGGTTTCGGTTATTACACCATTGTCAATCTCTAATAAACTCTAAAAAAATGTGAAAAAATAACATTATGGAATATCTAGTCTGTGGAATTGAACAAAAAACAAAATAACATTCCATCGAATAATTTCTTTGAATTAGATTTCCTTGAAAATTTTCCTGTCTTTTCGTTAATGGAGTTGAGAATATCGAGTTGGGATGGGTGATCACCCTATCTCCACATCAATAGACATTGAGTCGGGCAAAGAATTCCATTCAATGCTATTGGAGCTTTTGAGAATCTTTCACAATTTCTTCAATACTCAATCTTTCTCACTCACCAAAACGGAAAGCCATACTCTCTTTTTTTCTCTTAATCTTTTTTTTCTCTTCACCTGTCTTCTCCTATCTCCTTGTTCTCCTGTTTCCTCCTCCAGTCTTCTTCCTCTTCTCCTTCTCCTTCTTCTTCTTCTTCTTCTTCTTATCCTGTTTCCTCCTTCAGTCTTCTTCCCTTTTTCCTTCTCCTTCTTCTTCTTCTTCTTCTTCTTCTTCTTCTTCTTCTTATCCTGTTTCCTCCTCCAGTCTTCTTCCCCTTCTCCTTCTCCTTCTTCTTCTTCTTCTTCTTCTTCTTCTTCTTCTTCTTCTCTTCTTCTCCTTCTTCTCCCTCTCCTTAATCTTTTTTCAAAAAAGAAATTCTCTCTCTTTTTTCTTCTCAAAGTCAATCGAGTTGCGGGGCTATTATGATAAATTCAATATCATCATAGCTGAACTCATTTCAATTTCATCCTCCAGAGAACCGTTCTCAAAAAGCTCTTCCACAAAAGGGGCTGACTGCGCCATGAATAAACTCAATAAATGCGATAATAACCGTTTAAGAAGGAAAAGTCATCTGGGACTGGAGGACCAATAATATTGTCCCAGACCGAACTCATTCTATTCAGTCTCATCTCAAACGCTGGAATTTTCATTACTGTTCTCTCATTTCTTCTACTTCATCTTTTTCTCCTTTCGGCACATCTCCTTCTCCTGTTTTCTTACTATCTTCTTCTTCTTTCTTCTTCTTCTTCTTCTTCTTCTTCCTCTTCTTCTTCTACTTATTCCTCTTCCTCTACTGTCTACATTCATATATCTATCTATCCATCTCTTCTTTTCTTTCAACCCTCTGGTGAATTTTTTGCACAGAAAATGGAATTTTCTTGTTTCACTGGCAGTATTCACTTCCAAAAGCTTCAATGTTTCTCATTGAACCAATGTTCTGACAGTTTGAAGTGGATGTCCGTCACTATTGATGTGGAATTCTTCAAACTTTTAATTGGAATTCCAGGGTCGACTTATATTGCCGATTCCTCCCCTTCAATGCTATTATGATGTTTCATCTCAAACAAGAGTGTCTGTCTTTGAGCTCTGATAGAATGGATAGAATAAATAATCTAACAATCTTCTATCCTCGATTTAGAAAACTCTTGTTCAAGGAAATGTATTAACCGCCTCAATGACTTGGTGACGATTGAGGTAACTGTCGTGAGGGAATGAGGAATTACGAGGCAGTGGAAAAAAATAGGCCAACAACGTTGCGCATTCTCTGCCTTGCCACTGCTTTCCAGAGATGAGATCTGATACCGGTACATCTGATGCAACTGTTCATACTTTGTCCAAAATAATCAACTATGATCGTCAAGATTATATCAATTATCATTATTCGAATTGGATATAATCTGAACTATAATAAAGTCAAGAACTGGCTTATACACGTACGGGATGGGGAAATTATGTTTGACGCATCATCATGTCTCAACTACTGGACTGATTAACTTTAAATTTTGCATAGAGTTTCTTAATTAACCGAGGATAGTTATAGGCCTACAGTAGAACGTCGATTATTGGGACGTTAAAGATCAGGATTCGTCTCTGGCAAGAAATAACATTTTTGTACCTTCTGCCTTCGGCGCTAAGCTAAGCGTTTGTGGCAGCAGAGACATTGATGTCATTGCTGGAGAAACGAAACGAGAGCTCACCCACCCAGTTAAGGCTGTGCAAAGGCTGAGAATAAACTTTCTACTCGTGATATTTATCTAAGTTTTTCGATTTGTATATCACCGAGCTATCAAAATGAGAAAGTTTTCTCAGAAAAACATTTTTTTTCGATCATTACTTTTTGAGATATGAGCGCCTGAAGTTTGAATTTTTGGGACAACATTTCAAATTCGCTAAGATATAAATCCATGATCGATTCCTCAAGAAACATGAGATTCATAGGATGGATTCTTCATGGTATTGTTGATCTAGTAGAACAAAATTTTTCCGAAAATATAAATTTTTGAAAAAGTTATCCAATTTACCAAAAATAACAAAACTAAAAGTTATTTTTAGTAAATTGAATGACTATCTCAAAAATTGATATTTTCAGAAAATTTTCAAGTTACTAGATCAAGAATACCATAAAGAATCTATCCTCTAAATCTCATGGATTTATCTCTTACCGAATTTGAAATGTTTTGTCCCAAAAATTTAAACTTTAGGCACTCATATCTCAAAAAGAAATGATCAGAAATGTTTATTTCCTGAGTAAACTTTTCAATTTTGATAGCTTGATATACAAATCGAAAAACTTTGGAGAATATCACGAGTAGAAAGTTCATTTTCAGCCTTTGCACAGCCTTAATGCTCTTAAAACGAATTAAAGACTTAGCTGCAAAAAAACGAAACACAGTTCAAAAGACAATCACTGATTTTTTTTTAAACTGAAATATTTAGTGTCTTTACTATGGTGTTTTTACTGTGCGTTGTACACATGTTGCTGTAAATAAAATACGATACAGTGCTTTTAAAACGTGGTTTTAATGTATATACCTTACTAGCCGTCAGGCTCGCTTCGCTCGCCATATCCGTCTAGCCAGGGGGCTCCGCCCCCAGAACCCCCGAATGGATCGTCCAAGAATGAGATCAGCAGGCTCGCTTCGCTTGCCTGCATTTTCCATTTGAGCATTTTTATCATATGTTAGGACAATCCAGTCGGGAGTCCAGACTAAACGTCTGGCTAAACGGATATGGCGAGCGAATCGAGCCTGACGGGTAGTAATATAATATTCCCAGGAATAGCTCTGATTGAAGTAGCAGTGCCCAATCAATTTTTCTGCGATAAATGCATTTCAATCTTCAATTTGGTGCCAACCTAACAAAGTTAATTCAACTAATGCCAACCTTACAAAATTATTAATTTAGTTACCAGTTAACAACTGTTTCGAAGAGGTACTCTCTCTAGATTATAGTTCTATATTGACATATGGTATGGACATTTTTCAATTAAGAGATTGGAATAAGAAGATTATACATGCTAAAAGACGAACTTTGAACCTTTGAAAACCACCCTTAGAGTTAAAATATTGCCAAAAGATCTCTTTGTGCGCCTCTAAAGGGCCAACTGAACATACCTACCAAATTTGAACGTTTTTGGTCCGGTAGATTTTTAGTTCTGCGAGTGAGTGAGTGAGTCAGTCAGTCAGTCAGTGAGTGAGTGCCATTTCGCTTTTATATATATAGATACTCTACCTATCAATAATTTTAATACTGTATATGCAATTTTAACAGCTGTGTTCCTCGAATAGTGCGAGCTGACCGTTTTTAACGTAATATCGATAATCCGGATGGAGTACGGTCCCAATTAATCTGGATTATTGACGTTCTACTGTATTATCAAGTCTCCAAAAGTTTATTACATCATGTTCTCAGTTCGTCCAATTTTACAATACTTGCAGACCACTGTCATTGTTAGTATAAAATCCAGTGGAACGGTCTTTCCACCACCCGTACCCCACCTCATTAATCTGCAAATCAGAAAATCTGGTGTGGAGCACTCACACAACTTCCCTTGCCGTTATGATAATTGATCACCTGAAGTTAGTGTTCACGCGCATCTCAAGTCTACTATTCAAAGTTCTGAGCCAGCTGGTGACAGGACAATAACCCCGGAGACACACGAGGTCTGCTGTCTCTTCATAGTAAATGATTTAATAGAATCAACAGTTTGCAATTGAATAATCACATTTTCTCGAATTTCGAGCCTTTTTTCAATTTTAGATGAAAACGTTACAGAATTGTAGAAATTTACATGCTCAATCTTTTCAACTTGAAGTTATTTGTGAAGTCTGATATTTGTGAATCTAAAATTAAACTTCGCATAGTTGAAGCAGAGCTTCTGAGATTTGTACAGATATGCGACTTGTAGCAGTTGATAGAGCTCATCAATGACTATTCGGGGTATGAATTCGAACAAAATCGTTTGAGCCGTTTTCGTGATAATCGCGAAAGACCCTGTTCTTGACAACATTTGTGCCATTTCAGCTGCCATCTTAAATTGCATTTGATCGAGATTGTTCGTGTCGGATCCTTATATTGTAAGGACCTTAAGTTCCAAATTTCAAGTCATTCCGTTAATTGGGAGATGAGATATCGTGTACACAGACGCGATTGAATTCGGTCGAAATTGTTCGTACACACACACACACACACACACACACACACACACACACACACACACACACACACACACAACCAATATTCAAAAACCACTTTTTTGTGACTCAGGGGACGTTGAAACTTATAGAAATCTAGGAATTGGGGTACCTCAATTTTTTCGGAAAGCAATACTTTCCCTACCTATGGTAATAGGGCAAGGAAAGTAAAAATATTTTACAAATATTCTATCTGAGTTTTCTTCCTCTTCTTCTTCTTCTCCTCTTTTTTCTCCCTTACCCCTTATCTTTCTTCTTCTACTTGTCCTTTCTCCTCTTTAACGCTGCAGTGTGGTTTTGTTTTGCAGAATGCTTTGGTAGAGTACTGCAAAAATTCCGGTGGACTTTGGAGTCGGCAGGTTGGAATTCAGCAGCATTGTTCTGTGATATCACAATGCCAGAAATCGAAGAGCGGGAAAATGTGAACTCGCTTTTAGTGAAATGTTTTCCTCTTCCAAATGACCCCTCAACCACCTCTCCACCACTCAATATCGTCACACAATATTCCAGTCCTCATCATCCTCCTCCTCCTTCTCATTCCACCACTCCTACTTCTATTTCTCCTCCTCCCAATTCTCCTCACATTCCTCCTCCTTCTACTTCTCTTCCCCCTACTCCTCCTCCTCCTCCTCCTATTCCTCCCCTCTTCCACAACTCCCTCCTTCTTCTCCACCTTCTTCAATATCCATTCCTCCTCCTCCTTCTACACATCCTCCTCCATCCCTCCCACTCCACCTCATCCTCCTTCTCCTCCTCCCATTCCTCCTCATCCTCCTCCACCTCCTCTTCCTCCTTATCGTCTTACTCCTCCTCTTTTGCTTCCTGCTTTTTCTAACCCCCTATTCTGGCTCAGTTGTCAGCTCGGATGAACATCAAAGTTCACGTGTCCTCTGCGTTTTTCGATAATTTTCCCTATTCTACAGGTTTTTCATTGTCTCACTCTACATTTGTTTCATCCATCGCACTAAAGTGAGATCCACGTTATAATGGCAGTATTTGATTTCCATTGGTGTTGCTATCCTTGTCTATCATCTTTTTATCATACTTGTATCATCTCTGTTTCATCTTTGTATCATATTTATATCATCTTTGTATAATCGCTGTTTAATCGGTTTTTCACCGTCACATAGACAGGGGGAGTGAGAGCTGACTTATACACGTACATGATAGGGAAATCATGTTTGACACATCATCACGTCTCAATTACTAGACTTTTCAACTTGAAATTCTGCATATAGATTCTTAATTAAACGGGGATGGTTACAGGTTCAACATTTCAACAAGTCAAGTTTTCAGTTTGTTAAGTTTTAATATAGACACTTGCGGAGCACATTTTTAATTCATTAAAAACACACAAAACAAAATTACAAAGAATAAAGAAACAAATAAAACACAATAAAATGTTACAAATATAAAAAAACCATGAGCTTTGTGGTTGGGTGTGTTGGAGAAGAGAAAAAAAGAGAGGAAGATACCTCGCCAACTATGGTCTCCCAAGTAATAGGCAGGCAAAGGAGAGAAGAGAAGTGATGAGGGAAAAAGGAAGGGAGAAATGGTGGGAAGGAAGAAAACAGAGGAATAGGTACTCAAAATAAAGGTAAGCGAGTCCACTGAAAAATGAAAAAACTAAAGAAAAAACAATGCTGGAGAAGAAATCTCGAGTCATATATCTAAATGGAAGAAGAAATTACTGAATGTCCAGTTTTTTATATGCAGTTTAATTTTCCCGCTGATCTTATTGTCCATGAGAGAGTGATTTGGAATAAGGTTTATTATTTCAGTACCTATGTAAATTAACTGCCTCCTTATACATTCAATATTAGTGTTATAGGTTACATATTTATTAGCAGTGGCCCTTAGATCATAATAATTAAGTGTAGAGTTTATTTACAAATGGAAATGAATTGGAAGTTGCATTTGTTCCAATGCTAACTTATAAATAACCATTATTAAACGAAAATCCCAACTGAATGCTGTAAATCACCCCAAAGACTTCTGATACTGCAGATATTGTCAGCAGGGTAAACAGCTGGATGGAAATTCGATAAGCGCTACTATACAAAGAATCTGGTGTGGCGCACTCGCACTACTTCAATTGCCGTTATGAAAATTGATCAACTGACGCTAGTGTTCAAATCTACTATTCCAAGATCTGAGCCAGCTGGTGACAGGACTATAACACTGGAGACACAATGTTGTGCTATCTCTTCATAGTAAATGATTCAATAGAATCTACAGTTGCCAACAGTTTGCAATTGAATAATCACATTTTCTCGAATTTCGAGCTTATTTTCAATCCTAGGTGAAAATGTTACTGGACATCAATTGTAGAGATTTTCATGCTCAATCTTCTCCATTTGGATGTTTTCGTTTGAATTTCATCTGAAGCCTGATAATTGGGAATATAAAATAGGACATTGCATAGATGGGGCGGAGCTCCAGAAATTTTTACAGATATGGGAATTGTGGCAGTTGATAGAGCTTATCAATGACTATGTTAGGTATAAATTTGATCAAAATCGTTAGAGCCATTTTCGAGAAAATCGCGAAAAACTCTGTTTTTGACAACATTTTCGCCATTTCAGCTGCCATCAGCTCATTTGATCTGAATTTCATTGCATTTGATCGAAATTGTTCGTGCCGGATTAACACTTTGACCGAAACACCGGTCTGTGTGACCAGAGGCAAAATTATTTTTTCTATAGTGGCAAAATGTGAATCAGAAATTGTTGCTCACTCTAATACCTTCTCCCCCACTATTCCTCAACATTCTTCAACAATGCTCGTCAGTCCCCTACTCACGGTTATCAAGTAAACATCAATTTATTGAAAACGTACCGGTCTCAGCTACCGGATCTTTCGGATAACGTTTATTTTTTAACGGTCTAGAATACCGGATGTTCCGACTAACAGATATTTTGAGCATTCACTTTTTTATCTGATGTTTTTCTCTTCATTATTTCGGTATTTTATTGACATGTTTTATTTGGGAATTTAGAAGACGTTGGTTCAGGAAAATTGATGACAATGTATGAGATATCAACCATACAAGCCCCAGCCTTTGGAACTTGTATCAATAGGATGCTTCATAATGAAGTGTCACAAAATAAACATTCACTTGACGAAATAGATGATTCCGACCACTATAGTTATTTATGAACTTTTCTTGCTAATAAAAAAACTGGAGGCTGAAAACGTTTGATCAAACAAGTTTCTTGGTAACAATGAAAAAAATTATTATTTTCAATGATTACCTTTCAGTTCTGCTATGAAGCCTATATTGATAAAATATTTCTCCATGATTATTGTTCTGAGTAGTAACTGATAGTATATCTTACACGGATGTTTGTATTGTGTGTGTTCTTACATCCAACATTATACATTTATCACATATCAATGTTTCCATTTTTTATATTCTTCCATCACTTCATTTGCAACTAAAATCTATATTATATTTTACCATAATTGAAATTTACCAATGAAAGATATTTGAATTCATATTTAGTAGAAAATATAACACTTTAAGCAAGACACGGTCTGTGAGACCGGATGTTTCGGTTTAGGTCAGTTCTGACCATGTTTCGGTTAGAGTGTTGAAAGAAAGATTCATGGATGTGAAGATTATGGATGCTGAATATCTTTGATGTGATAGAGTGAGCGAAGATGAGAGGTGTGAGACAAAGAACGTCGACTTGTATAGAGACACATTGTGAAGTGGTAGGGGTTGGGGTATTTGTACAGTGTACCAGACTTTTATCCGGTGAGAATAAGAAGAAGGAAAAGAAGATGATAAGGAAGAAGAAGAAGAAGAGGAAGAGGAAGAAGAAGAATACTTTAATCCGGTGTCTTTTTGGAACGAAGCGTGCAAAGATCCGGTGACTATCTGGATATGCAAACATTCTCCCATCCTCCGAGAGAGATGTTACACAGAGTGGTGTGAGTGGAGAGAGAGAGAGAGAAAGATTGTTGTAAGAGGATTGAAGAGAGATGAAAAAGAGAGCATAGAGGAAATGGTGACACGGATGTTTGTCAGGAAGGAATGTGGATGTGTTGGAACCTCGACAGTATGGAACAAGAATGAGGTGTCATGGACCTGGAAAACGGGGTAGTAAAGGATGGGGTAATTGGTAGAGAGGGAAGTTGATATAACATGAGAAAGAGAATATTGAATGGCAACATTTTTATCGTGGAAAACTGAACGAGTTCATATCACCTCGAACTCAGCTGCAGAAATCAATAGGCACACTCAACTGGGATGCAAGATCTTTTCGGTGCTCTCCAACAGGATTTGAGAGTTCAGGGAGATTAGATTAGATTAGAGTTGTCACAATATTTACTGGCTTATACACTCATTCCATCGAATTACGATATTGCTTATTATTCAACGAACTTCACAAAGTATAAGAAATTTATCGATGGGGAGAAAGATTGAATGCAATTAGAATACCGATATAGTATATTACTTTTCCTACAGTTACCTTGAAAAGTGACCATTCCTACACTGATTTCAGAACGCAAAGAATCACTTTTCCGTTCTAGTGCGCAAAGTATTACTTTGCGTACTCTTAATACTTTGCGTATTATCTAGCAGCCATTACAATCAGCTGTTGACATTGTTGGCGTGTATTTTGAATGCGAATTTGTTCTATCTATATTTTATCTGATTTTCAAATAAATAAAAATGAGAACTCATTAAAATATACATTTTGAATATTAATAATTATTCATTATTTCAAATAATATTTTTTTTCATTCATGAATTGATTGGTTGAAAAATCATTCAGAAACTAGGATTTACTCAAAATTATTCAAATTTTCAAATAAATTGGATCAATATAATCTTCAATTTGAATGAATTATTGATTATTAATTTTCAATTGGATTATCAAGTTTAAAATGAATTGAAGTTGTTATTAATAACAAAATTATACAGACAAACATTTAATGGATTTCAGCCATCATTTTACCCATAATCAACCACTTAACATATTCAATGGTAACTGTAGGAAAAGTTTAATGTGAAATACGTGCGCAAAGCTCGTTTGCTGCACTCAAGGAACAATCCCGCCTTCGCCTACGGCTCATGCGTAAACGTTTCTTTCGGTGCAGCAAACTGTCACTTTGCGCACTAGTTGCACAAATAACTATTTTGCACCTAGAGCAGAAAATGAGATTTTTCCGGCTCGAAATCGGTTCTCAAGTCCGAGGCCGTAGGCCAAGCACTAGAAAAGATTGAGAGCCGGAAGCACATTTTTGCCCGTGGTGCGAACGCTATTTTTCGCCTCACAAAAGAATAAAACAATATATATAATTTAGGTTATTTAGACAAATTGAAATCTACCCAGCTTAAGTACTGCGTTTACCACTAAACCTGGTGGATAATTTTGTAACTACTTGAAACTACTAAAACCAACCTTTTTTTCGGACATGTCATCAAAATTTGGAAACAAAATAGTTTGGGCCATGCATATTGTTCTTTCCCGATCATATTTATATGATTTGTAATTTTTATTTCTTTTTCATTTTCAGTGAATACAACTGAAAATGAAAAAGGAATAAAAATACTTGGAGAATTTCATGATATTCAGATTACCTCAGATTGTAGAGCTATGACCTTCCAGTTTTGCTTTCGGAAGTTGCCTAATGAACAATTATTCTCATATATATTATATATATAGCTATATATATCGATATATATATATATCTATAATATAATAAAATTATGTTCAATCATGTTTTAATGGGGAGGTTGAGTTTATATTTTATTCTTTTAAATGGCAATAAGATGATATTATTATGAATGTTTTGATTCTTGAATAATAAACACAAATAATGATAATTTTTTGGATCAGCTGTTTCAGCACACTGAATTTGGATAATCTGGATGTCAATAATGCTTGTTATCGAAATTTGAGGTTAGAAGTTCTATCCTACTCTGAAAATCGAATTTGAATAGTTTATAATATATCTTATTTGTATTTCATTCATCCAAATAGAATGATAGTATCTTTTTGCAAAATACTTCATTCAATCTCAGTTGCATAAACTGATTCCGTTTCATAAACTATTTTTTAAAAACGTACACATCAAATCAGAATCAGCTGACTTCAAGGTTATTTAACAGCCCTAGGGCCGTAAAACTTTTACCGGCCTGGTCAGAAAACAATCATTTTCGGCCTCCATATGACTCACGAAAACCAGGATGTAATATTTATAAAAACCCGGATGTATTTCCAGGTGGGGCGAAAAACATGTTTCTGCCCGTGGTGCGAGCGCTATTTTTCGCCACACACAAAAAATAAACATATATATAGATATATATATATATATATATATATATATATATATATATATGAGAATAATTGTTAACTAAGCACTTCCGAAAGTAGAAGTGGAAGGTGATAGCTCTAGCAAATCTGAGGTAATCTGAATATCAGGAAATTGTCCAAGTATTTTTATTTTTCATTCTGATTTGTCTAAATAACCTAAAATATGATGTTCAATTATGTGGGAGGTTGAGTTTATACTTTTTTAATCTTTCGAATGACAATAAGATGATATTATTATAAATGTTTCAGTTATTGAATAATGAACACAATATGAAATGTTTTTCGATCAGCTATTTTTTGATCACCTTTCTTAGTTCCATGTTAGCGGCTGGAAAGGTTACTCTTTCCGGCCTAGGCCGGAAAGAAACCTGTTCTGACGTCAAACGAGAGTCGTCAGCAAACAATGTCTTTCAGATCTACGTAGGGACTGGAAAACAGCTGCTCTCTGTGCAGTGTGGCGAAAAGATCTTCTCGGTGTACTCCAAGAGGATTTGAGAGTTCAGGGATATTAGATTAGATTAAAGTTGTCACAATATTTACTGGCTTATACACTCATCTCCATCAAATTACGATATTGCTAATTATTCAACGAACTTTTAATTTATCGATGGGGAGAAAGATTGAATGCAATTAGAATACCGATAATATAATATTGTGATGTAACTCCATAAATCGGCGGTGTTTCAACAAATAATTGTCGATTCTCTGGAAAGGATGAAAAATGATATCTTTCCCAGTGTGAGTGGGTAAATGAGATGAATCCAGAGAGAGAAAGTCAGAAAGAATGATTCAGAGAGAGAGAATGAGCGAGGGAGAGTGGAAGACAATTCAGGGGGAGTGATGTGACAGCGACACTGAGAAAGAAAAATGTAGAAGGTGTGAGAGGTGGAGAAGAAAAAAAGAGGTCTAATCCGGCTTATATGCAGAGAATCCCACAGGATTTTCACTCTTCGACTGTTGTTATTTTTAAGAACATAGGAAAGAGTGGGGTTCACAATGAAGTAAGAGGAGAGAGAAGGGAGAAGAAAAAGAAGAAGAGTAGGAACACAACCAGATAAAAGCTTTCTTGGTGGTAGAGAAGGGTGGAAAAGGGAAGATGGAGAAGAAGAAGAAGAAGAATGAGAAGGAGACGGAGGAAGAGAAGAAGTAGAAGAGGAAGATGGAGGAGAGAGAGAGAGTCAGAAGAAGAATGAGGGGGTGGTGAAGAAGAAAAAGAAGAATAAAATGGAGACGAACAAGGAGAAGAGGTAGAAGAAGAGGGAGTAGGAGATGATGAAGAGGAAGTAGTAGAAGGTGAAGGAGAAGAAGAAGGAGGAAAAAGAGAAGAATAGGAAGTGGAAGGAGAAGAAGAAGGGAGAAGAGGAAGAAGAAGAGGGAGTAGGAGATGATGAAGAGGAAGTAGTAGAAGGTGAAGGAGAAGAAGAAGGAGGAGAAAGAGAAGAATAGGAAGTGGAAGGAGAAGAAGAAGAGAGAGAAAGAGGAGAAGGTGAAAGAGCAGGAGGGAGTGAAGTTGAAGAAGGTGAGGGAAAAAGAGGAGAAGTGGAAGAAGGAGCAGAAGAAGAAGGAGAAGAGAAGTAGGGGGAGAGGGAGGGGGAGAGGAAGAAGAAGGAGGAGAAAAAGAAGAGGAATGAGAAGTAAGTGGTGGAGGAGAAGGAGGAGGAGGAGAATAAGAAGAGGAAGCAGAAGAAGAAGAGGAAGGTAGAGGAGAAGGTGGAAGAGCAGGAGGAGAAGAATATAATGAAGGAGAAGGGAGGAGGGAGAAGTAGAAGAAGGAGGAGGAGGTGAAGAAGAAGAATAAGGAGAAAAAGAAGAAGGAGGTGGAGAAGAATGAAAAGAAGAATTAAAAGGAGACGAAGAAGGAAAAGAGTAAGAAGAAGAGGGGAAAGGAGAAGAAATGTGAAGAGAAGAAGTAGTAGGTGGTGGAGAAGAGGGAGTAGGAGTAGAGGGAAGGGTGGAGAAGAAGAAGAGGGAGGAAGAGGAGAAGGTGGAAGAGCAGGAGGAAGAGAAGATGATGAAGGAGAAGGAAAGAAGGAGGAGTAGAAGAAGGAGGAGGTGGGAAAGAAGAAGAATGAGGAGAAAAAGAAGAAGGAAGTGGAGAAGAAGAATTAAAAGGAGACGAAGAAGGAGAAGAGTTAGTAGAAGAGGGAAAAAGAGAAGAAATGTGAAGAGAAGAAGTAGTAGTTGGAAAAGAAGAGGGAGGAGGAGAAAAAAAAGAAGAAGAAAGAGGAGAAGGTGTAGATGAGGGAGGAGATGATGAAGTGGAAGGTGGAGAAAAAGAAGGAGAAGAAGAAGAATAAGAAGAGGAATAGCAAGAAGAAGAGGAAGAAAGAAAAAAAGAACACCTTTAGTGATAGGAAGAGAGAATTTGAAAAGGAGAGAGAAGAAGCAGTCAGAATGTGACATCGGCTTATCAGGACTTTCCAGTAATTGTTTTCGAAGAATGAAATGAAACCCCAGAGAGAAATCCTCCAGGTAACCCACTCCCACCCTCGGAATAGTTGCTACATTTTGGATGCCATAGGATTAGCAACCAACAAAAACATTCATGAAATAACTTTCAAAAACTCTTTTGTCAGACAAGAGTGTGGAGTTCACAAACACCTGAATTCTGAATTATTCCATTTTCCAGCTTGGAAAACCAGAGTGACAAATGATGCGGTGGTGTTACATCACTCAAGGCTCTTTAGTGATGTCCACGTTATGATAGCAGTGAAGAAAGATGGGAGAAAAACTTTGCCGATCCTCTGTCTTGTCAATGCCTTCTATAGACGGTAGCTGATTTAGGTTTATTGATGTAATATTACCTGTTCATTCTCGATTTAAAAATCAATTATATTCTTACTAAGCAAGAATTAAATTATACTTTCAATAATTTCCGATGCATTATCATAATTAAGATGGAATATTTCGTGAATTAATTATTAACTCTACATTGTTAAAAGACGATCTGTCAACAGAGCAAGCTAGAAGCAGATAGCGCTATCTGCCTTGTTGAATGATAGACAAGAATAGCAATTCATTCTAATCAAACACTGCTATTAAAGCGTGGACCCAACCATATCAATTGTGGAGATTGGCTCATGCAAAAAATTGAACGCAGAAAGGAATTTTTCCGAGTCCGGGTTCTGTTGCTTTGCCTGTCTGCGGAGGGGCACTACACTACAATCGCCCCATTACAATAGTTAAGGAAAGGATTGCTTTCGAACAAATGAATCTACCCAATCTAATTTCTATAAGTTTTCAAGGTCCCATGAGTCCAAAAAAGTGGTTTTTGGGTATTGTCTTTATGTGTGTGTGTGTGTTGTGTGTGTGGGTGTGGTGTGATGTGGTTTGTGCTGGGTGTGTGTTGTGTGTGTGTGGGTGTGTGTGTGTGTGTGGTGTGTGTGTGTGTGTGTGGGTGTGTGTTGTGGGTGTGGGTGTTGTGTGTGTGTGTGCTGTGTGTGTGTGTGTGTGGTGTGTGTGGGTGTGTGTGTGTTGTGTGGTGTGTAGTGTGGGGGGTGGTGTGTGTGTGTGGTGTTGTGTGTGTGTGTGTGTGTGTGTTGTGTTGTGTGTGTGTGTGTGTGTGTGTGTGTGTGTGTGTGGTTGTGGTGTGTGTGGTGTGTGTGTGTGGGTGTGTGTGTTGTGTGGTGTGGTAGTGTGGTGTGTGTGTGTGTGTGTGTTTGTTCGTGTGTGTGTGTGTGTGTGTGTGTGTGTGTGTGTGGGTGTGTGGGTGTGGTGTGTGTGTGTGTGTGTGTGTGGGTGTGTGGTGGTGGTGTGTGTGTGTGTGTGTGTGTGTGTGTGTGTGTGTGTGTGTGTGTGTTGTGTGTGTGTGTGTGGTGTGTGTGTGTGGGTGTGTGTGTGTGTGTGTGTGGTGTGTGTGTGTGGGTGTATGTGTGTATGTGCGTCTGTGTACACGATATCTCTTCTCCCAATTAACGGTATGACTTGACAGTCGTAACTAAGGTCCTTCCCTATAAGGATCCGACACGAAAATTTCGACCAAATGCAATTCAAGATGGCGGCTAGAATGACGAAAAATGTTGTCAAAAAAGGGTTTTTTTTTGCGATTTTCTCGAAAACGGCTTCAACGTTTTTATTAATTTCATACCTAAGATAGTTATTGATAAGCTCTATCAACTGCCACTAAACACATATCTGTGAGAATCTAAGGAGCTCCGCCCCATCTATGCAAAGTTTGATTTTAGATTTCCAATTATCAGGCTTCAGATACAATTTAAACAAAACATTCTGAGTGAAAAAAAGATTGAGCATGAAAATCTCTACAATTAATGTTCAGTAACATATTCACCTGAAATTGAAAATGAGCTCGAAATTCGAGAAAATGTGATTATCCAATTTTTGCAAACTGTTGGCAACTGTTGATTCTATTAAATCATTCACTATCAAGAAATAGCAGACCTCGTGTGTCTGCAGCGTTATTGTCCTGTCACCAGCTGACTCAAATCTCTGAATAGTAGAATTGCGATGCGCAGGAACACTAGCGTCAGGTGATCAATTCTCATAACGGCAAGGAAAGTTGTGTGAGTGCACCACACCAGATTTTTCAAATATATATCATTCCATTAGTGACAGATGCTCTTTTGTAAATTCAGCCTGATGTCATATGGAATGATAGATTAACTGTGTGCTTGAACATAACAGATTTTTGCGGAAATGTCAAAAATAATAATAAAAATCTGGTGTGGCGCACTCACACAACTTTCCTTGATGACATGAAAATTTAGCGTCACCTGACGCTAGTGTTCCCGCGCATCTCAAGTCTACTATTCAAAGATCCAAGCCAGCTGGTGACAAGGACAGAAAGGCTGAAGACACACGAAGTGTGCTATCTCTTCATAGTGAATGATTAATAGAATCAAAGTTAGCCAACAGTTTGTAATTGAAATAATACATTTCTCGAATTTCGAGTTTATTTTCAGTTGGTGAATGTTACAACCATTGATTGATTGTAGAGATTTTCATGCTCAATTTTTTCCACTTGGAATTTTCTGTTTAAATTGTATTCAAAGCCTGATAATTGGGAATCTAAAATCAAACTTTGCATAGATGGGGCGGAGCTCCTGAAATTTTTACAGATATGGGACTTGTGGCAGTTGATAGAGCTTATCAATGTCTATTTCAGGTATACATTTGATTAGAATCGTTGGAGCCGTTTTCGATAAAATCGCGAAAAACCTTGTTTTTGACAACATTTTCACCATTTTATCCGCCATCTTAAATTGCATCAGATCGAAACTGTTCGTGTCGGATCCTTATATTGTAAGGACCTCAAGTTCCAAATTTCAAAGTCATTCCGTCATTGGGGAGATGAGATAAGAGTGTATCGACGTACACACACACAACACACACCACACACACACACACACACACACACACAGACACACACCACACACACACACACACACACACAACACACTACAGACACTACCCAAAAACCACTTTTCAGGACTCAGGGGACCTTGAAACGTATAGAAATTTGGAAATTGGGGTAGGCCTACCTTAATTTTTTTCGGAAAGCAATACTTTCCTTACCTATGGTAATAGGGCAAGGAAAGTAAAAATTGGTCAAACTCTCAGGAATGATAGTATTTGACGAGAGGAACAATATGACGTCATCACATTGGCAATATTCACCTCTATTCTTGAGTTATAAGCATTTGAAGATGAGTGATTTCTCTGATCTGTGAGTGAAGGGAAGATTCTATGTTTCACTCTGTATTGTAGTGGTATGTCTCATATTATAGCACGACATTTGTTAGGTCAATATCCATAGCCCGAATATCAACCAAATCTGGGAGAGTTGCATTTTTCATGAAATCCATGAATTAGGATCTCGTATCAATCTAGAAGTTGAGAAATCTTCCAAAATACATGAGTAACACACAGATTTCAGACCACTTCGGAAAATTGAAACCTATCAGACTTTTGTTGAGATCGCTACAAATATCCTCTGAAGACGCTCTTTCGATTCGCGAAAGATATGTTACGATCTCTCCAAAACTCTTCAGGAGCAGAGGAAAAATAATAGAGAAACAATCAATCAGAGTTATATATGATCACTATAAGGGGAAAGGGAAGAAGGTAGGAAGTGGGAGAAGAAGGTGAAGGGGAAGGAGACGGAGGAGGAGAAGATGAAGGAGGAGGAAGGAGAAGAATTAGATGATGCAGAAGAAGGAGATATAGAGGTTTTAAACGGTGTTTTTTAAGGCCATTCCACACAGCACGTGGCGTGCGTGGTTGGACGCACGCACCACGCCGGCCACCTAGCCACATGCCAATTCACACCGCCAGGACTGTTGCGATGCTATACCGTCCACGTTTCCCGTCAGTATGCAGGAAGATGTCAACTCCGACGGTCCCGTGGTGTGGATCTGGATTTCTTGTGGCTCACCTGGTTTGATGACTCCCAACAGCAGCAGTAATAATGATATGAGCTGGTTTTATTGTATTCGTTACAGCACGGGACCAGTGGGTACATCCAATCAATAAAAAAAGGAAGACCTATGGCGAATTCCATCATTAATGCGCGACCTTGAGGCTGACAATGATAGTATACGTTCTATACGATAGTATACTCTAGTATACGTTCTGCGCATGCTCGGACCAAAACGTGGCCGGACACGTTTGAAAAGATCGCTCAGAGAGCGAACGGTAGCCACGCGTGGCTAGTATAGCAAGCGTTGCCGCGTGGCCGTGGTTGCTATGTGAATTGCTTCATTTGATTAGCTGGGAAGCGATGTTTTGAAAAATAGCTAGCGTGCGTCCAGCCACGCATGCCGCGTGCTGTGTGGAATGGCCTTTAAGTTTTCTCAGGTTTTTCAAGAACTAATTGAGCAAAAATATTAAAATTTTGTACGTAGCTAGAGTGTTGTTGTTGAAGGACTTGAAAATTACAACAAAGATACACCCAAAATTGGCGTTTTCTCATGCAAATGAACAGAAAATGTTCAAATTTGATACAAATTTTCAGCTAGGTCCTACAGATTTTATGCTAGTAGGGATGAGATACTGATTTGGGCCGAAAACATGGAATCTTGGAACAAAAGACGACATGGGAATCTGAGCGCTCGGTCAACCCCCCCCCCTCTTCCGGAGAAGAGAAGAAGAAGAAGAGAAGAAGAAGAAGAAGAAGAGAAGAAGAAAAGAAGAAGAAGAAAAGAAGAAGAAGAAGAAAACGAGAAGAAGAAGAAAAAGAAGAAGAAGAAGTGTAAGGAGAAGAGGGAGAAGAAGAAGGAGACAAAAAAAGAAGAAGAAGGTGACCTTTTATCGATTGAACTCTTCCTCACACAAACAAACGATAACGGCTGAATTTGTAATGCAGCACATCATCTCATTACTGTATCTGGAAGGCACAAACACAATAAAAGTTCAAAAGACCATGCGACCCAGAAGTGACGGCGATTCTAATTCTATTTTATGCTCAGTAATGCACCATTCGGAGTACCCTTTATGAGGCTCTCACAGTCATTACGACTCTAATCGCTTCACCATACATAAAGGCCACCTACATTGCAAAAGCCGTGGCATACACAATTATGTCCAACATTCTCTCTCATTCAACCCATTTCTGTCTTCCTTCCTTGTCTAAAGTGGAGTCCACGTTATAATGGCAGTGTATGATTGGCGATGGTAATCCTATCCTTGTCTATCATTCAGCAAAGCAGATAGCGCTATCTCTTTCTCGCTTTGCTTTGTTGCTGTCTTTCAACAATGTAGAATGAATAATATTTTGATAAAATATTCAATCTGAATTATAAAAACTCATAACGAAATTATTGAAAATTATAATTTCTTGCTTAATAGAATATGATTGATAATTTTAAACGAGAATCAATAGTTAATACTACATCAATAAACCTGTATCAGCTACTATCTATAAAAGGCATTGACAAGGCAGAGGTTCAGCAACGTTGTTCTGCTATCTTTCTCCACTGCTTTCACTCCACTCCATTACTTTTTGAAAAATTAGCGCCTGAAGTTTGAATTTTTGGGACAGAAAATTTCAAATTCGGTAAGATTTTTATCCATGAGATTTAGAGGATTGATTCTTCATGGTTTTGTTGATCTAGTAAACAAAAATTTTTCTGGAAATATCAATTTTTGGAAAAGTTATTCAATTTACTAAAAATAACCAAGACTAACACTTTTAAATGAGTTATTTTTCGTAAATTGAATAACTTTTCCAAAAATTGATATTTTTAGATAAATTTTTTTCTACTAGATGAACAATACCATGAAGAATCCATCCTCTAAATCTCATGGATTTATAAATATAAAGAAAATAACAATCTCAGTACCCTTTTTTTGAAATATTTTATCACTACATGTTTCGGACATTTATATCATGGATTTATATCTTATCGAATTTGAAATGTTCTGTCCCAAAGATTAAAACTTTAGGCGCTCATATCTCAATGATCAGAAAAAAAATCTTTTCCCGAGAAAACTTTTTCATTTTGATAGCTCGAGGATATACAAATCGAAAACTTTGTAAAAATATCACTAGTAAAAAGTTTAATTTAAGCCTTTGCACAGCCTAAAGCTGCGTACACATATTCGCGCTTCCAACCCGCACCTAGCACGCTCCTCCCTCGTACCGCCCTCGTACCGCCCTCGTACTACCATCGAACCACAGTCGCTCCTCCCACGCACCCATCATGAACGTTACGGAAGATGTTAGATCTTCTCGCGTTCCCCGGTCGAACCACTGTTGCTCACCGGTCGATCATCAATCGCTCTGCTGGAGTGACGTTCGGTTGCGGAGCAGAGCGACAGTCTGTACGCACCTTTAGAAGTACCTGTAGGCTTTACCAAGCTCTATCCAAATCGGTCATCAACTGGGAACTGTAACTGTGGTACAAACAAACAGTCAAAAGATCGAGTCGAAACTAAGACCTCAATTTCGCTCTAGTCAATTATATTTGCATGCATTTTAAATGATTTTATGTATGTTTAATTGTATTTTGAGAAAGATAGAATTTGGAAAAAATCTTATGAAACGTTCCTTTACGTGTTTCTTGAATGATTCAAATTTTCTTGAATAACTCAATATCATTCGTTACAAGTGGTAATTGAGTGGAATATTTCTAATCAATTTATTAATCCAAGCCATCTTAGACTCAAGTAGTTCTAAACTGACAGTTTAGACGCGTTTTTTTGCTCGAAATCCCCCTCCCCCCTCTCACCCTCTCCCGTCCCACTTCCCCTGCCCTCCCACCCCCTCACGCCGCAGGGGGGGGGGTGTTCTAAAAATAGATTTTTCCCTCCCACTCCTCTCACTCTCTCTCTCTCTCTCTCTCTCTCTCCTCTCTCTCTCTCTCTCTCTCTCTCTCCTCTCTCTCTCTCTCCTCTCTCTCTCTCTCTAATCTAATCTAATGTATCTAATCTAATCTAATCTCCCTCCCTTTCTCTCTCTCTCCCCCTCTCCCAGTGAGGACGAGGGGGATGAAGGAGAGAGATATCTCTCTCTCTCTCTCAAATAGATTTTCCCTTCCCCTTCCCCAGTATAGATGAGGGGGCTGGATATCGAGTCTGGGAAAAAATAATTTCCTTTTGAGGGAAAAATTCCCTTACTCTCTCTCTACATCTGATGCTATACTGACAGATCAAAGTGAATTAAGAAATTCTCTATCTCTCTCTCTCTCTCTCTCTCTCTCTCTCTCTCTCTCTACATCTAAATTGATAGTTTCATGTGTATTCTTGACAAGTATTTGAAAAAAAATTATACATGAAATTCCAACCTTATTCTGGACTTTTCCACCTATAAATTTGGAAGAAAAATAGCACAAGCCTACCAAGCTCTAAGACAACCTGATCATTCCATCTACCAATGTCACCACATCAGTGTCATTTGCATAGTAAATGAATAAATAAATAAGAATATATGTGGTGACTGACCATTGAGCACATGCACCAGAGTGGAGTCAGGCAGTGAAGAGGAAGGAGAGCATGTATAGTTGCCCGTGTCTTCAGGCAGTGCCGAACTGATGTGGAGGCGCGAGCTCCGTGATGCAGCATCTGTGACGACCGTGACGCCACGTGACTCTGACGTGACGTCATTCAGGTCACGTGACGAGTAGTTGACGACCCGGCCATCCTTGTACCAGTAGATGAAGAGTGGTGGTTCTGTCCCACCCTGTGACTCCAGGACCACGCAGGTCAGGTTGAAGTCGCTCCCTCGCTTCACAAACAGTTCTTTGCTGCCTGATATGCTGGCGCGTGATACTGTCAACAAAGGAAAAACACATATGTCATAAATCCATTCATTCAAATCCTATTTATTTGTAATTTACAGTCTAGCTCATACACATAGTTGGATATTCATGAACCCATTCATCCAAATTCAATTTATTTGTCATTAAGGGGCGATTTTCGAGCTCGGGATTTAGCTAAGTTCTAGACTTTAATAAGCTGGAGTCAGAAAAATGGCTCTCCGAAACGGGGCATAGTCCACATTTGAATTAAATTTCAAAAGATCTGGTGTGGCGCACTCACACAACTTTCCTAGCCGTTATGAAAATTGGTCACCTGACGCTAGTGTTACCGCGCATCTGAAATCTACCATTCAAAGATTTGAGCTAGCTGGTGACAGGGCAATAATGCTGGAGACACACGAGGTCTGCTATCTCTCTATAGTGAATAATAAAATAGAATCAACAGTTGCCAATAGTTTGCAGTTGAATAAACACATTTTCTCAAATTCGAGTTTATTTTCAATTTTAGGTGAAAATGTTACTGTACATTATTTGTAGAGATTTTCTTGCTCAATCTTTTCCACTTGAATGTTTTAGTTTGAATTTCATCTGGAGCCTGATAATTGAGAATCGAAATTCAAATTTTGAATAGATGGGGCTGAGCTCCTGAAATTTTTACAAATATGGGACTTAGGCAGTTAATAGAGCTTATCAATGACTATTCTAGGTTTAAATTTAATCAAAATCATTGGAGCCGTTTTCGAGAAAATCGGAAAAAACCCTGTTTTTGACAACATTTTCGCCATTTTAGCCGCCATCTTGAATCGCATTTGATCGAAATTGTTCGTGTTGGATCCTTATAAGGGAAGGACCTTGAGTTCCAAATTTCAAGTCATTCCGTTAATTGGGAGATGAGATATCGTGTACACAGACTCACATACACACACACACCACACACACACACACATATATATATATATATATTATATATATATATAAACACACACACACACACACACACACACACACACCACACACACACACACCACACACACACACACTCACACACATACTCACCTACACACACACACACAACACACACACACACCACACACACACACACACACACACACACACACACACACACACACACACACACACACACACACACACACCACACACACACACACACACACACACACACACACCACACACACACACACACACACACACACACACACATTAGAAATTGGGGTACCTTAACTTTTTCGGAAAGCATCACTTTCCTTACCTATGGTAATAGGGCAAGGGAAGTAAAACTGGAAAATTGAACGAAAAAAAAGAAGAAAATAGTGTGAAGTTTCAATTATTTTGTATTATTTAGGAATGATTAATTCCGTCAAGGAAAAACGTTTCCATGTATGGAAACGAGAAAATAAAGATTATCATAAAAACTATGACTAGCCCACGTCCTGTTTCGGAAAGCCAATTATCTCCAGCTGTTTTAAGTCTAGAACAAAGCTAAATCCCAATCTCGGGAACCGGTCCTTAATGAGATAAAGTTTCCCGCTTTTCAAAAATGTTTTAATTCAGAAAGTGGACATAGAATGTTCATGGTTCAAAACCATGTATGTGCTTTGGAACATACGGGCTTCAATAGTTTCAATATAATTATATATATATAGTCCAGTCAATATAGACATAAAAAAGGGGTGTGCAATTAATATACAATACTACAATTATACTACAATTTATATTGTAGTTCTGGTTTTCTAATATATTATTTGGGTACATAAGAGAAGTCCAGAACCAATTTCTTTTTGCTAGATACAGAGTGGCCCAAAAACCTCGTATTCTCGGCTCATTTTCCATTTATCAACTATTTCTGCCAAATCTCGTAATCGGACAGAAAACTTTGCTCCCGCCTTCCTTTTAGATTATAAAAATCTGAATAGATTGAAATCAGTCGGAACTCTCTATCTCCAATGAGTACTGATTTGAAGGAAAAAATCAAATTTGATGAATTTTAGTTTTTGATCAACAATATCTTCCGATTGTTACTATTTTGATGTATAATTCGAAATCTGTCTGGGCATATTTTTGTGCTCTACAATATGAGATCGGGTAGAGCGCTCCATCTAATATAGATTTCCAGGTACACCTAACAACAATGCTCCTTGTATTGTGAAAAACACCTAATTTTCAGCTTCAACCATCATCACCAACTACATTGTCCTCACACTGATATTTCGCACAATGACATAAGTTCATGAGATCAAGTTCTATGAGAATCACTCGTCAGATGCACTCCATTTCAGTATTTCCTAGTGGAGAGGCGCGCTTAAGGGCACCTCAAGGATCAAACAATTATAACTTTTGACAAAATGCTCAGATTTCATCGTACTACACTTCACTCTTCTCGGCCCGTCAAGGCGGCTCAAAATCATGCATCATAAGTCAAATTCGTTCGAAAAATGGAAAATTTATTGTTGAGTGTACTTAAGCCCATATTCCAATACACAAAATATGGCCAATTTGTCTCCTGCACACAGAGAAAAGAGAAGAAGTAGAAGATTAAAGAGACTCGTAGTTGGAACAACATGAAGATGATATGAGAATGAAAAATCTGGAATATTTGCATGGATCATAGAATACAGATTCTTTTCCCTGAATATAAATAGATATATGTTGTTCATTTTTATTGACACAGAAGCCTTCATACCTTACACGCACATTCTCTTCTCCCTACATGATGGATAGGTATGACAAATATACATATATACTTGTAGATATCACGTATACATTTGAATTCTCGAGGGCACGGCTCTTAGAATATTACAACAGGCATGTACTGATGGAAAGCGTCTTCCTTCTTCCATGCACTCTGCTCGTTATTGGAGGCAAGACTTCCATTTCTCAAGATTCGAATACATGTCAGGTAAATTCTTCCTCTCTCTCGAACTTCGTCGGCTGGGCCTATCTGGGATTGTGGACTCAGATTGTAAGGAATGAGTGGAAGTAGGCAGACAGAGAGGGTGTGAGAGAGTAGAGAGACAGAAATATGAGAATTCCATTGAGAAGGATCCGATTCCTTGACAAAAACAAGCTCTGAAATTTGGGGGCGGCTTAGAAAGGTATTACTGTGTTGATATGTATCTTGTAAATGAACTTGAATTGTTTACAGGTTTTCGATTTCGATTTGCACTTTTCCTGTTTCAAATCTCAAATTACTTTTAGACTGAAACACGATAATTCTCATAATATATCAACCAAGTCGCTACATAATTCAAAAAATCGGGGCTCCGAGCTTTGCTCGTTATTTATTTATTGATTTTTGATAAACCGAACACAATTCTTTAAAATGATTGGGGAAGTACTAACAGGCACAGCACAGATGTTTCTTTCCCGAATTTTGATTTATACACTATAAATAGTCCAGAAAGTAGGTTATGTTCCATACACTCTAATTCAGGTTCGATTTTCTGTTCAAGCATTTGAAAACAAAATTATTAATTTAGATTATATACAAACCAAATTGAATAACAAAATGACACCTACTAATCACTTGGAATTGTCAAATAATGATCAACTTTGAGAATTATGATGAACTATGAATTATGATAAAATAATGATCAACTTTGAAAATTATGATTTACTCTAGTTTAGGAGGATTATCATGTCATGTCAACTAATCAGATCATGTTGATCAAATCGATTAAATTGTCTAGCTAGATAAAATTTCTCGCTGATTGATTATGATTACACAGCTGGAAATAATTCTGTCTCTCTCCCACACAGGCACACGCATCTTCTGTTATCGAGAGACCACGAAATTATCATCTGTTTTCCAAGGATGAATCCTTTTAATGTCGTTCGGCCAGTTTTCCAAAGAATGAGACCCAGTGCAATCGAATCTTTATATCATAAACCTACTATGCTCCAAATTTCGTGTAAATCGTTGGAGCCGTTTTCGAGAACCGTCAAACATAAATAGCCAGATATAGGAATAACAAGATATAAGAATATAGATACAGAAATTGCTCGCTTAAAATAATAGGACGAACTGGTGACTGTCTGAGCTACTGGACTGGTTTACTTGAAATTTTGCATATAGATTCCTAATTACACGAGGATGGTTCTAGGCCCACTTTCATTTCTTCAAGATTCCACTTGGTCAAGTTTTCAGTTTGTATATTTTTACTTTCCTTGCCCTATTACCATAGGTAAGGAAAGTATTGCTTTCCAAAAAAATCTAAGGAACCCTATTTCATGTTTTCTATATATATGTGTTTGTGTGTGTGTGTGTGTGTGTGTGTGTGTGTGTGTGTGTGTGTGGTGTGTGTGTGTGTGTGTGTGTGTGTGTGTGTGTGTGTCTGTGTGTGTGTGTGTGTGTGTGTGTATTCCTAATTAGCCGATTGACTTGAAATTTTAGACTTAAGGTCCTTATACCATGAGGACCCGACAATAAGAATTCAAAAAAATTCAATTCAAAAAAATTCAATTCAAGATGGCGGAAAAAATGGCGGATAATTACTAAAAAACCATGTTTTTCACGGTTTTCTCTAAAACCGCTCTAACGATTTTCTTCAAATTTATACCATGGATAGCTATTCATAAGCCCTAGCAACTAACATGAGTCTCATTTCTGGAAAAATTGCAGGAGCTGCGTAATATTCTCGAGAAAAATGGCGGATAATTACTGAAAAACCATGTTTTTCAAGATTTTCTCAAAAATTACTCGACTGATTTATTTCGAATTCCTACTCTGTATATTTATTTATCAGCTCCATCAACTGGCATGAGTCTCCTTCCTGGGAAACTAATGGGGGGTTCACCCCATCCTTGAGAAATGGACTTTGTAACCTCCTTCTCGTGCATTAGGTAGGTAGGTAGGTAGAGCAGTCTATAAAAATAACACATAGTCGAGATATTTCATCTGTAGAACAGCTGTTTTGACGACTTTAAAAAAATCATCGGATTTCACAATTTACACAAAGGAAAAAGTGCTCTGAAAACAATTATATACACACACTAGCAGGAATCCGTGCTTCGCAACGATCTATTTTCAAACTTGATAATCTGAAAACTTGACGTAATGACATTTTAAAGAACTTAAAATAGGCCTATAACCATCCTTAGTTAATTAAGAATCTAGCCTATAAGCAAAATTTCAAGTTAATTAGTCCAGTAGTTCAGACGTGGTGATGCGTCAAACATAATTTTCCTATCCCATACCTTTATAAGCCAACTCTTTATTTTATTATAGATATGGTTAACAACTGCAAGAGATAGGAGTGTGGAACAGAATAGTTGTGAGACTATGATAGCGCCAGAAGTGTCTCAAACACAATAGTAGGTACTACATGAACTTTTCGAAAGTGATTTAAAAAAAAATGCCGTTTGAGAATGAGGCTCCCAGTTCAATGAGCAAGGAAAGTTGTGTGAATGTACTACACCAGATTTTTTAAATAGACCCTTGCGTAGCACGGGTTTCCTGATAGTATAATATGAACATCGCTATTGAAATGCACATGATGTTTTGCGAATATAACTTCCCACGATTGTGAAAACACATCAATCCTCCGTACGTGACATGTAGCTGGTGGGAATGCCCATGGTGAGGTCCACGTTATAATGGCAGTGTTTGATTAGCAATGGTATTGCTATCCTTGTCTATCATTCAACAAAACTGATAACACTATCTCTCTCACATAGCTCTGTTGCCAGATCGTCTTTCAAAAATGTAGATTAATCATTAATCAACATTATATTCCATCTCAATCATGAAAATTCATTATGATATAATTGAAAAATATCATTGCTTGCCTAATAAAGAAATCTGATGTTGCGCACTCACACGACTTTCCTTGCCGTTATGGAAATTGATCACCTGACGCTAGTGTTCACGCGCATCACAAGTCTACTATTCCAAGATCTGAGCCAGCTGGTGACAGGACAATAACGCTGGAGACACACGAGGTCTGCTATCTCTTCATAGTGGATAATTTAATAGAATCAACGGTTGCCAACAGTTTGCAATTGAATAATCACATTTTCTCGAATTCTGAGCTTATTTTCAATTTTAGGTGAAAATGTTACGAAGGATTAATTGTAGAGATTTTCATGCTCAATCTTTTCCACTTGGAATTTTTTGTTCAAATTGTATCTGGAGTCTGATAATTGGGAATCTAAAATAGAACACTGCAAAGATGAGGCGGAGCTCCTGAAATTTTTACAGATATGGGACTTGTGGCCGTTGATAGAGCTTATCAATGACTATTCTAGGTATAACTTTGATCAAAATCATTGGAGCCGTTTTAGAGAAAATCGCGAAAAACTCTGTTTTTGACAACATTTTTGCCATTTCAGCCGCCATCTTGAATCGCATTTGATCGAAATTGTTCGTGACGGATCCTTATATTGTAAGGCCCTTACGTTCCAAATTTCAAGTCATTCCGTTAATTGGGCGATGAGATATCGTATACACAGACACACATACACTCATACCACACACACACACACACACACAACACACACACCACACACACACACACACACCACACACATGCACACACACACACACCACACACACACACACACACACACACACACACACACACCACACACCACACACACACACACACACACACCACACACACACACACACACCACACACACCACACACACACACACCACACACACACACACACAACACACACACACCACCACACACACACACACCACACACACACACACACACACACACCACACACACACACACACACACACACACACACACAGACACACACACACACACACACACACCACACACACACACACACACACACACACACACACACACACCACACACACACCACCACACACACACACACATACATACATACAAACCAATACCCAGAAACCACTTTTATGGACTCAGGGGACCTTGAAACGTATAGAAATTTGTAAATTGGTTTACCTTAATTTTTTTCGGAAAGCAATACTTTCCTCACCTATGATAATAGGGCAAGAGAAGTAATATAATTGACTATTTTAAACAAGAATGAACCGTTAATATTACATCAATGAACCTGTTTCAGCTACCGTCTATTGAAGGCATTGAGAAGACAGAGGTTCGGCAACGTTGTTCTGCTATCTTTCTTCACTGCCATTATAACGTGGACCTCACTGAAGTGTTTCATATATTTTATTATTCCGATCATCTATGATCATCGCTATTGAAATGTACCGTACATGGTGTTTTGTGAGTATAACTTGCCACGCTTGTGAAAACACATCAATCCTCCCTACGTGACATGTAGCTCGTACAAACGCCTAGTTTCCCAACTCGCATTTTTTCTCCGTCCCCATCCCGTGCAATGGAATTGAGTCACTGTGTTCAACAATCTTGTTCCCCTCATCTTTCACGGAGAGAGAGTGAGAGTGTGTGGGAGGGAATGAAGCAGGTTTTTCTTCCCCCCATCCCCTTATTCGAAATTGAGTCACCGGGTTCAACAATAATATTATTATCCTCTTCTTTCACGGAGAGAGAGAGAGAGTGTGAGTGATAAAGGATGAGAGAGGGTGTGAGAGAGATAAAGAGAGAGGATTGTAGGGGATGTGAAAAATGAAGCTAACAAACGTACATTGTGACTGTGCATTTCACTTTGCCAGATAAATGTCTAACATTAGAATGAAGCTTTCTGTCATTTATTCTGCTACATTTCTCCAATGCTTCTAAATTTATCTCTTTTCCGTTCCAGCTATGCGATTCTCTCTCACTCTCTCACACACTCCCTCTCTTTTCCTTTCATTTCTCTCACACTCGCTTTCTCTCTCTCTCATTCTCTCTCTCTGTCTATGATTGTGAGGCAGAGAAGACCTGGAATTCTAACTCCGTCCTCAATAAAGGCATATAATCAATCAATCAATCTTTCTCTCTCTCTCTCTCTCTCTTGGACAATGATATGTCCAAAGCTCCGCCAATTTATGTAGATGCATAACAATATAATTATCTATAGTTATTATATTACAAATTACTTTTTCATATCATATACAGTTCATTGATTATTTTCTTAGTCCATATTATGTTCATCTATAATTTTGCTGTATTGTAAACTATTGTATATAAGTGTAAAAGCCAGTATATATTGTAATCTACATATATAAAGTACTCAATCAAATCTCTCTCTAGGGTTGTGTGGCAAAGATGACCTGGAATTCTAACTCCGTCCTTAATAAAGGCATATAATCAATCAATCAATCTTTCTCTCTCTCTCTCTCTCTCTCTCTCTCTCTCTCTCTCTCTCTCTCTCTCTCTCTCGGTAGAGAGTTAGTGGGAAGGATATTTCGAATATTTTTTCCAAAAAAGGACATTGATGTTTTAATAGATCTACCAATGAATGTAGATGCATATCAATGTTATCTATAGTCATTATATATATATCTCTTTCTTTCATATCATAATATACAGCTCAGTAATTTGTTTAATTTATATTATGTAAATAAATTTGCTGTATTTTAAGCTATTGTGTAAGTGTATGAGTTAGTATGCATTGTGATCCACATTAATGAAATACCAAATCAATCAATCAATCAATTTCTCTTCCTCACTCACACACTCTCTCTCTCTCTCTCTCTCTCTCAATGACATCATTAATTCACCTTGTTCTCCTGTCTTCCTCCACTGCAATTTGTAATGTGGACCGCACTATAATAGTTATTATGAATATATTCATTTTCTTGGCAAATTCTTCTAGTATTTACATGAAAATTAGAAACTAATGTGACCGTTTTCAACTTTTTTTATTTCTCTCCTTATCTATGAGGAAAATCAATTGGAGAGGGGTACTTTCAATTTCTATCAAGTTTGTTTTGTTGATTGTTCTAGCTGTCTTCCCATATTTATTTCTCCATCGCCATAATAATATATACCTAGCTCCTGAGTACACACTGTATATTTCACACTGTATATTTCCAAATTCTTTGAGATGTTGTGTGGTTTACATAAGTTTGTCTGACCAAGAGTGAGGTAATGAGGTAGTGAGGACCTCACTCTTGGTCAGACAAACTTATGTAAACCACACAACATCTCAAAGAATTTGGAAATATACAGTGTGTATCTAGGCATTTGAGACTCATGAGCTAGGTATATATTTGTTGTGAATCTGCCATACGCTAAATAATAATAATCACTTCAATTGAAAAATTATGTATTTTTATAGAAATCATAATAACAATATTCTGTGCTCATTTGCTTTTCCAATGTGAATTCGTGTTGAGTTTTCTCAATTTTGAACTTTTTAATACTAGTAGTTCTGTCAACAGTAGACCTCGCGCTCAGTAACTTATTATATTATATTGACCTGTTGTTATATTTTCTCAAAAATTATTGAACAATTTATCAATTTAAAATGTCTACAAAAAATCTCAACTAAACATGGCTTTCTGTCCTATCGTACCGTGACGTGTCGTCCCGGAATGTGAGTGTGAGCGCTGTTATCAGGTCTGGCTACAACACTGTCTACAACGTTGATGAAAAGATACATTTTCAAGATGTTTGATGTTCTTGAACGGGTAGTATTATAGTGAACTACTGTCAATTAACACTTTGATGGAAAGATACATTTTCAAGATGTTCGATGTTTTTGAACGGGTAGTATTTTTGTCCACTAGACAGCTGATTTATGATGAATAATTCTAAAGTCTTATTTTTACGTTAATATTGGCGTTAAAAGAAGACTCATTTTCCTTTTGAATTATTCTCAAAATGCAAAATTCCCCAAAAAACCGTATGTATACGACAACGCGAAATTCAAAAAAGGAACATACCTGTCAAATTTTATGAAAATCTATTGCTGCGTTTCGCTATAAGTTAAATGCGGAACAAAAATAGCTATTTATGTATTAAGAGCGTAATGCGCGACTTTATCGCTTTCGCAAAACAGTTATCACGTGACGCTAAGCGGAGCGTAATAATTTTGCAAGAGCGATAAAGAAGCATTACGCGCGAATTACATACAACATTTTTTCTACAACTGCCCAAACCTGTTAAATTACTTATATCGGCGAAGTTACAATTACCGACTTTTTAGGTTAAGCCCTGACTTTTTGGCGAGCTGCTTACAATCAGCTGATTGGGGAGCGTAAAGAAACTCTTCTGTGCATGCGCGAATGATTTGGGAGCGTAAAGTAAATCTACTACGCATGCGCGGATGGTTAGCGATCGGAAAAGTAGATTCTCCTCAGAAATAAACTGTTTTACGAGGAGAAATTGAGTGTGTAAATTCTTTATTTATGCGCAGTTGTAGAAAAATATAATTATAAACATATAAACATAAAGAGTAATGCAAAACCGTCGACTTAAATCTTAGACCTCACTTCGCTCGGTCAATGAAAACTCAGGAAGTGGAAGTGTAAAATTTTAGTGAGAAAACATGAACTACCCTAATAATAATAATAATAATAATAATAATAATATCGAGTGACATGGCTGGCTCAGGTCTGGTGTCAGAGTTTTCAGGTCGCAACTGATCAATTTCAGGGGCCTCTGACATGACCTAACGACTGCTTTTTAGGCAGCCTGGACCGACGGTTAACGTATCCATCCGAAACCCTATAAACTTGTAATCTATAATCCTATAAACTTGAGGATAACCATAGCTTTACGTAGCTAGTGAATTAGCTTTACCATAGCTACTCCCCAGTCGCCACAGATCCAATTACAGCTTTGAGATACCTCAGCTGACTCACGGCTCTGAATTGACAAATCCTTCATACCTGGCCCATATCTTGTACAGAAATGTGCCAGGGGTGATTTGGGAAGCAGAGGCGTTTAGTTTGGTAGTGTTTAGGAAGAGGGTGGACAGGTCGCTGTACCAGATTGGTTGGGAAGCTTCAGAAGAACTACTCCAATCTCGTTATGCTTGGTGACCAACACGACTTCAAGGTTCCCAGACAATTGATTGGTATTTATTTTATCATTGATATAACCAGTTTGACTGTTTTGCCTTCCTGGTTTATGCTTTTTTCATTCTCTCTTCTGAGAATCTCTGGAATCCCTGCCACTGCGGTCTTCAATAAAATATTGTTTTTTCTTCGTTATTTATTCCATTAATCAATCAATGTTTTTAGTAAACTTATTCCTACATACTCATTCTTAAATATACATCAGCACAATGTATTATCTATTTTAAAATCAGAATATGATTAATACATCCACAATATAAGTGTATTCTCTATTATTTACTTCTATGAGCAGATTAAGCTTATTATGTATAAAGTGGAACTCCCCCCCTACACACAGACGGATAGTCCAGTAGGGGGATTCAAAAAAAAGTTTTATATTGTACTAGCCGTCAGGCTCGCTTCGCTCGCCATATCCGTCTAGCCAGGGGGCTCCGCCCCCTGGACCCCCGACTGGATCGTCCAAGAATGAGATCAGCAGGCTCGCTTCGCTCGCCTGCATTTTTCATTTGGGCATTTTTATCATATGTTAGGACAATCCAGTCGGGGGTCCAGATTAACGGCTGGCTAAAACGGATATGGCGAGCAAAGCGAGCCTGACTGCTAGTAATATAATATTCCCAGGATTGGAGTAGCAGTGCCCAATCAATTTTCCCCCGATAAATGCATTTAAATCTTCAACTTGGTGCCAACCTAACAAAGTCAACTCAACTTAATGCCAACCTGAGAAAATTATTTAGTTGCCAGTTAACAACTGTTTCGAAGAGATACTCTATCTAGATTATAGTTCTATAGTAACATATGATATGGAAATTTCAAATATAATTAAGAGATTTGGAGAAGAAGAATATACATGCTAGAAGACGAACTTCAACCCTTAAAAACAACCCTTAGAGTTAAAATATTGCCAAAAGATTTCTTAGTGCGCCTCTAAAGGGCCAACTGAACATACCTAACAAATTTGAACGTTTTTGGTCCGGTAGATTTTTAGTTATGCGAGTGAGTGAGTGAGTGAGTGAGTGAGTCAGTCAGTCAGTCAGTGAGTGAGTGCCATTTCGCTTTTATATATATAGATTTTTTATTCGTGTATTATGTTTTTTGGAAATAAACTGAATTGAATTGAAATTGGATTGAATTGAATAGGAAATGAAATTGAGTGATAGGGCAAGGCAGGACATCCAAAAGGATCTGTCTACCCATAAAAGCCTCATGAATGAATAGACTAAAAAAATAAGTATAGTTGCTTGTTTAGGCACTGCACTGACCCACAACGTTGAGCTGGAATGCCTGCGATATCTTTGGCTCGGTGCTGACCTGGCACTCGTATGTACCGGCCTCCTGGGCCCGGGGCTGCACCACCCTCAGCGTCCACTCATCACTGCCGTCGGCATGCAGCGGCTGGAAGCGGCGGTCACGAGTGTATCTCTGCCCACCCACTGTCAATATGTGCAGGTCCCTGCCTCGTATCCACGATACCTGTAACAACATGATACAATTATATGATACAAAGTGATACAAAGATGATGCCAAGTTGATAGACAAGGATTACAACACCAATGTTTATCGAATACTGCTATTATAACGTGGACCTCACTGGAGATGATATAAGGATAATACAAATAATATAATAGAATGATGATACTTAAATAGTTTTTCTTCTTCCTCTCTTCTCCCTTTTCTTCCCCCTTCTTCTTCCCTCTTCTTCTTCTTCTCCTTCTTCTTCTTCCTCCTCCTCCTCTTCTCCTTTTTCCTTTTCTCCTCTCTTTCCTTCTTCTTCTTCCCTCTTCTTCTTCTTCCTCTTCTTCTTCTTCTTCTTCTTCTTCTTCTCTTCTTCTTCTTCTTCTCTTCTTCTTCTTCTTCTCTTCTTCTCTTCTTCTTCTTCTTCTTCTTCTTCTCTTCTTCTTCTTCTCCTTCTTCTTCTTCTTCTTCTTCTTCTTCTTCTTCTTCTTCTTCTTCTTCTTCTTCTTCTTCTTCTTCTTCTTCTTCTTCTTCTTCTTCTACTTCTACTTCTTCCTCCTCTTCTTCTTTTTCCTGTTAAATTCAAATGTGGATCAAAGATGTTAAAGCAACAGAGCTATTTTTGAAAAGCAATTTATCATTTCAAATAGGATCCACAGTGAAACCCACTGTCAAATTATCCTTTTTAGAGGGATATTCAAATGTTCCCATGTTTTCAAACAACTCTATACAAAATTGAAAGTTTCAGGATTCAAAGAATGGTATAAAACAGTAATTGAGCGAGTTCTCTAACCGAAAGGGTCACTTGGTTAATTAATTAATGCTAAGGATTCTGAATTGTTTGCAAACTCCTTTCATGGTGGAGATGATTACACAGACTGATAAGTTGAATGAGGTTCAAGTGTAGACGCAAAGTTATCAATTCACAAGTTTTAAGTGGAGTAGCGAAGTCCAGGGTACAAGTTACGAGATATATAAGTTATGAGTGCCATTGCCTACTTGATCTAGACATCTCGATCATCTGTTATTGTCAAGATGCTTCTTGCGAGGTACAGTCCGGGTCCTGTAGCCTGTACAGTCCTAGTCCTGTAGCCTGTACAGTCCTATCGACTGAGGGCCACTAGATTGTTCACACTTACACTATCCGTTCAAAGACATTGAGCATTTATAAAATAGTTATTTGTATATCTACAGTGAAAAGTGCTGTTTTTTCTCCCTGAGGGAAAAGTTTGAAACCCGAGGCAAAGCCGAGGGCAACAATTTTCCTGAGGGAGAGAAAAACATTTTTCCTACAGTTACCTTGGAAAGTAGCCATTCCTGCACTGATTACAGAACGCAAAGAATCACTTTTCCGCTCTAGTGCGGGAATAGTATATTTCGCACCTAGAGCAGAAAATGAGATTTTTCCAGCTCGAAATCGGTTTTCAAGTCCGAGGCCGTAGGCCGAGGACTAGAAAAGATTGAGAGCTGGAAAAACATTTTTGCCCGTGGTGCGAACGATATTTTTCGCCACACTACAGGTATTGCTGACAAAATAAATAAAGAATACTCGTTAAGCTATCGTACCTATCTCTTGATTTTAGTGGTAGAAGATTTGCAGTCAGGATTTCAGATTCTTTTAAAATTTCACTTGGAAAACCACAGTCATCTTCAAGCATTTTTGAAAATTCGGAATGTACTAATCAACAATAAATAATTGAATAAAACTGGTTGCGAAGCGAATTAGTTTTGATTCGAAACTGGAACTGAAATCATGGCGACTTCAGTTGATGAAAGTGGACACTCGCCCGATCTAGCGGATGACTTATTAACTACTTCCATGAGCGGCTGGAAAGAGACAACTTTCTGGCCTAGACCGGAAAAGAAACCCTTTTCTGACGTCGTCTGCAAACAAGGTCTTTCAGATCTACGTTGGGACTGGAAAACAGCTGCTTTCTGTGCAGTGTGGCGGAATAGTTATTTGTGCAACTAGTGCGCAAGGTGACAGTTTGCTGCACCGAAAGAAACGGAATGGTTTCTTGAGTGCAGCAGAGGAACTTTGCGCACATATTCCACATTAAATTTTTCCCACAGTTACCATTGAATATGAGAAGTGGATAATTATGGGTAAAATGATGGCTGAAATCCATCAAAAAATGTTTGTGTGTGTGATGCTGTTATTAATAACAACCTTAATTCATTCAAAAATTAATAATCTAATTGAAGTTGAAAATTCTCAGCTAAAGTTCTCATATTTATTCATTCAAGAATCAGAAAAAATACAGATAAAACAAAAAATTCGCATTTAAAATACACGCCAACAGCTGATTAGGATGGTTGCAAGATGGCTGAACCGACAAGCGCGCAGCCCAGTGGGAAGAATCGTACCTAACTTCGTTTCATCCAACTAAAAACAGTATTCAGATATTTAGACTTATGGTTAACTAAAATCACCAAAAAATACTATGAGTAAACTAAAAAAAATTTATAGAATAACATAGACAACAGAAAATATTTTATTGTAGTATATTCTAATGTTATTTTATTAATTTTATTGACATGAATTTCGAACGGTAATTATTTAACCTGAAAATTCGAATTTCATAATGTGTGTTTGCTACATTTCTCATTGCTTGAAGTTGAAATAATTATTACTGTCAATAGAAAAGAAACATTATTTATTATTTAATGATAAGTTATTATTTAATTATGATTTAGATAAACATTATTATTGTTTTGGATTTCTTGATTGGGATTTTATCATAAATATGTAGCCATACAGCCATTGATGATTCTCATCTAACCACAGACATTGTTACCAACTTAATTTTCATTTTCCTGCACTGGTGCTCCATAGTCCATATAACCTACTAACTATTTCGGGTTGTCATGCTGCAAATCTGGAGTACGCAAAGTAATACTTTGCGCACTAGAGCGGAAAAGTGATTCTTTGCAGCCTGCAATCAGTGCAGAAATGGTCACTTTTCAAGGTATCTGTAGGTATCTGACATTTTTCACTCGTGTCATACACAAAATTTTTCCTCCACCTACATTTTTATTAAAACTGCAAATAAAATAATTTTCAAAAACGTACGTGAACAGCAATGTGTTACAACATAATCTAAAAAGTATACAGAAACAGCTGGCTTGTAATCACAGTTCTCCGCCGACAGCGCTATCTGTCGGCAAAAGTTGTAACAACAATGGCCGCCACAACTACAGCTATGATAAAGTTTCCGTTTCAAATTTGATTAGTTAATAAGAAATATTCGTTGGCTGTTATTTTGAATGGCATGGAATATAGAAAAAATATTTATACATTTTTTTAGTATAGTGATATGAAGTTTGTATTTCATAATATGTTGAACAAATCTGGTTGAGGTGAATTTAGTTGGCCCAATGACTGACTACTCTATATGCTTCCTCATCTGAGCTTAGACCTTCTTACCTTACAATGTAAGTTTCTTAAATAGAGATGCTTCCCATGTTATTTAAATGGAATCACTTTTCCTCCTTAGGGAGTTTTTCTGTTTTTTACTACCGAGAGCGAAAAAGTGACACTTTAGTATTATGTTTCAGGGAGTTGAGTAAGTACTTTAGACAGTGAGTGGAGCAAAATGAATCCTTCCATAGGCAACAGATGCTCTCTTGTATCTTCTCAAAAGCAACGTGTTGCATCCGAAAAGATACAAGTAGTTCTTTGGAGTTACGTCTTTCTATAGTGGAGTTCACGTTATAATGTCAGTGTCTGATTAACAATGGTATTGCTATTCCTGTCTATCATTAACAAAGCGGATAGCTCCATCTCTTTCTCGCTTTGCTCTGTTGCCAGATCATCACTTTACAATGTAGAATTGATGATTAATCAACAGAATATTTCATTTTGATCATTAAAATTCATCATGAAATTATTGTTAAATATAATTTCTTGCTTGATAAAATATAGTTATATCAAACGAGAATGAACAGTTAACATTACATCAATAAACCTGTACCAGCTACTGCCTATAGAAGGCATTGACAAGGCAGAGGATCGGCAACGTTATTCCTCTCATCTTTTTCCACTGCCATTATAACGTGGACCTCACTATATAAAATATTCACAAGTATCACTATAGCACAACGCAGCTTATCAGCTGACATTTGTTCAACATGCTCTTTCCATTGTTGGTGGTACGTTGCAACTCTCTCATTCATGAAGAATCTCCGTATAGAAGAAGGAGAAGAAGGAGAAGAAGAAGAAGAACAACGACAACAACAACAACAACAACAACTTGAGAATTACAAGAAAGATACACCCAAAATTGGCGTTTTCTCATGCAAATGAACAGAAAATGTTGAAATTTGATACAAATTTTCAGCTAGGTCCTACAGAGTTTATGCTAGTAGGGCTGAGATACTGATTTGGGCCGAAAACATGGAATCTTGGAACAAAAGACAGACATGGGAATCTGAGCGCTAGGTCACCCCCCCCCCCTCTTCCGGAGAAGAAGAAGAGGAAAAAGAAGAAGAAGAAGAAGAAGAAGAAGAAGAAGAAGAGGAGTGACTATGAAAAGTGAAGAAGAAGAAGAAGAGAACAGATGGAAAGGGAAGAAGAGAAGGGGAAAGAAGAGGGATGAAGGACAAGAAGAAGAAGAAAGGAGAAGAGGAAAGAAGAAGATGAAAGAAAGAGAAGATAGGGAAAAAGTCCCGTTATTCTATTTCCCCACTCCGCTTTCAAGAGTTAGTTCTCTGGTGATTCGCGAAAGTTGATGTGTATTTGTTTAAGTATTTGCCAGTTGCCCTTGCCCTAAGCGGTAGACATACCTGCAAAGACTTCAAAGAGGTCCGAGCCATGAAAGGACTCACACTGAAATAGTTTCTCAGCTGTGTTAGAAGAGGCACTTGGCATCGGAGAACGAAGCACAGAGAGAACAGGAGGAAGTAGGAAAAGGTGGATAAGGAGAAGGTGGAGAAGAAGAAAGAGGAGGAGAGAAGAAGAATAAAAAGAAGAAGAAGAAGAAGAAGAAGAAGAAGAAGAGGAAGAAGAAGAAGAAGAACAAGTAGAAGAAGAAGAAAAAGAGGTTATGATGTAGAAGAAGGAAAGAAGAAGAAGAAGAAGAAGAAGAAGAAGAAGAAGAAATCATTGATATTTTTATTGAAAATTTGTACTTCTATTTCTGCTAAGTCATATCCAGTGGGTGGAGTATTCTCTTGTTCCTCCAATAGTCATTAAAATACAACCTATCATGTATGGTTCTTCTTGACAACAATTCAGATTTACTCATAGCTTCATCTACCTGAATTTCTGGAGTATGTACCATATTAACACTTGATGCTTTAATATGACTTTCTTGATAACTAGGCATTACTTCTACTTAAATCTTACAGCTATTTTCTTGCACATGAATTTGATGATAATTCTGGCTTTCTTACTTCAAATCTGTTTGAAGTTTCAGTTCAAAATTATTTTATTCATGTCTAC